>NC_080089.1:119884935-120213435 GCF_950005125.1 Chionomys nivalis
AGCATTGCCTGCTCTTCCAAAGGTTCTGAGTTCAATTCCCAGCAACCACATGGTGGCTCACAACCATCTGTAATGAGGTCTGGCGCCCTCTTCTGGCCTGCAGACATACACACAGACAGAATATTGTATACATAATAAATAAATAAATAAATATTTAAAAAGAAAAAGAAAAATTAGTGCAACAGTTTGTCATTTTCTAAAAAAGATGTATACAATATGATATAAACCTGTTAGTTGTTCACCTAACACTTCTATATTAAGTTACAGGGATGGGATGTTAAAAAAAAATGCTTTGGATTAAGTAAGGAATCCAATGTGTATGAAAAAGCATCAACCTGGACCTCAATAGACCTCAGTCAAGTAGGATAAATAAGATAGGAACAAAGTAATCTATGCAAATGGGTAGACACTTGATGCTATGCCTAGGTCAGAAAGGGACAGATCATTTTTGGTTGTAACTTGAGTAAAGAATGACTTTATGGAAGAAGGAACTTCTGAACAGGTCTGTGCAGAGCAAAAAGGATTTGGAAAGATTTAAACAAGGATTTGCAGAATGCTCACTCAATTCAGTGGGAAGAGGGTAAGGGCTCATCATGAGTGGGCAGAAATATGGAATGAAAGGATCAGGATGGGCCATGAATTTCAGTCAAAGTATCTCAAGCTTTGTTAAGAAGGTAAGAAAGGCTAATAAAGAGTGTATCTGATGGGGATAAAACACTCAATTCTTTGTTAAGAAGATATGACAATACATAAAAGATGAGTCGGAAACCCCAAAACTACCCAAAGAGATAAGTTAGGAAGTGAGTCAAATATGGAGGAAAGGTAAGAATAGCAGATGGTAAGAAGTGTGAGAAACACCCTGAGGAGAATCTGACAAACGGATAGAATGAAGAATCAAAGCACTAGGTGAAATCTATGTGTGAAAAACAACAAAACAAAACACTGTACCATTCAGCTTTGCATTGCTACAGTGAAATATCTGCAGTAATTTATAAACATAAGAGGTAAATTGAGCTCATGCCTGGGATCTCCACTTGTATGATCTTAAATTTTGGATCTTTGGTAAGAGTGGAGAGCATGTGTTGAAGAGAATTACTTGTACTTACTATAAGCCAAGAAGATTACTGGGTCCCACAATTTCTTTTGGTGGTACACTTTGAATGACCAAAAGATATCCTATTAGATCTAACTTCCTACAGGTCTGACTTTCAATAGTGATGTTCTGGGGACCATATGGGGACCACACACACACACACACACACACACACTACTTTTAGATGTACATGCCGTGCCATCTCCTATAGGAGACTTATGAAATCATTGCCACTGACTGTCTTTTTTTTTTTTTTTTTTTTTTGGTTTTTTCGAGACAGGGTTTCTCTGTAGCTTTGGAGCCTGTCCTGGAACTCCCTTTGTAGACCAGGCTGGCCTTGAACTCACAGAGATCCGCCTGCCTCTGCCTCCCAAGTGCTGGGATTATTCTTTAAGAGGAATATAGTTGGCTAAAGATAGGAAAAATGAGGTGGCCTTTTGTATCTTTGGATTTTTTGAGTCATGAGAACCTGTTTCTTATTAAAAATAAAGTCTCAACCCACATTGGAGCACTGGACTGAGCTCCCAAAGTCCAGTTGAAGAGTGGAAGGAATGAGAATATGAGCAAAGAGGTCAAGACCATGATGGGTTCACCCACTGGAACAGTTTATCTGAGCTAATAGAAGCTCACCAACTCCAGCAGGACTGGGAAGGAACAAGCATAGGATTAATTTAGTCCCTCTGAATGTGGTTGACAGTTGCAGGGCTAGGGCAGACTGGGGGGGGCCTGGCAGTGGCACCAGGATTAATCTCTATTGCATGTACTAGCTTTTGGGGATGCTATTTTCTTTGGATGTCTACCTTGTTCGGCCTAGATATCATAGGGAGGGCCTTGGACCTTCCACAAAGCAATGTGCCTTACCCTCTCTGAGGATTAGATGGGGGTGTGGTGGGAGGGTGTGTGGAGGGAATGGGAAGAGGGGAAGGAGTGGGAACTTGGATTTTTAAAAAATCTAATAAATTTTCAAAAAGAATTACATTAATAAATAAAAAGTTATGCATTGGTTTGAATATTGCGATGTGAACTTCTATCCTAGCAGCCTTAAGGATATTAGAGGTTTCCTGGCATAAATTTACCCTCTGAACAGGAACAAGTTATTTTACTTCTTTTAGTCCTCTGCTGTATAATGTAGAAATTGGGAAAGATCATCCTTAGGCTCCTCATATCCCAAGTAGACTCAGACTTTGTTGAATAATTAGAGAGAAGGAAGAACTGAAGGCTTAACTTTCGCAATCTAGACCACAGAGAGAGCAATGGTAGAGCTGCAGCACATTAATCAACAGTGGGCCAGGTGTGCTCCTCATTGTTCGGTAAGGTGCATTGAGGGTGCCATTGCCTTTACATTCATTTGTTCACTTACCATCTATTTGTTTGGCAGATATTAACTTAATTCTTACCACATTCTCAGCCAAGTCCCAAGGAGACAAAATTGCACACCCTGGATTCTTTCTCAGAAGTTGGTACTTTTTGTACCTCAGTGTGATGACAAAAAGTTATAGAATTGCCTTTTCTCTCTCTCTCTCTCTCTCTCTCTCTCTCTCTCTCTCTCTCTCTCTCTCTGTGTGTGTGTGTGTGTCTGTTTGTCTCTGTCTCTGTCTTTCTCTCTGAGACAAGGTTTCTCTGTATAACAGCCTACTGGTCCTGGAACTAGCAGTGGACTTGAACTCACAGAAATCCACCTGCCTCTGCCTCCCAAGTACTGGGATTAAAGGCGTGTGCCACCACTGCACTGCCTAAGTTTTCTTTTTTTTCTTTTTTTTCTGGTTTTTCGAGACAGGGTTTCTCTGCTAAGTTTTCTTTTAAGTCTAGAAGGATGGCAGCCTCTAGCTGAAGTTAAAGGGACAGTGAAGCATCAATGTGAAGTTTATACTCTATGAGTTCTGTTGATTCAAATTATAGACTCCAAACTCCAGCCCTCTGAAGTCCAGGTACAATCAGTTGGATGCAAATAGGTAATAGAGACCCAAGACCTGGCTGAGTAATGGGACAAAGAAAAAAAAATCCATGATTTAAATATGTGTATAAAAACACAGACTTGAGTCTATGTCCAACACAGTTCCAGGAACTGACCTTACTGGGGTGGTAAGGGAATGAACAAAAGACAGATAGACAGATAGATAGACAGACATATATCAACACAGAAAAGCTGGGGCCAGATGGGCTGGGGTCTCATATAGAGAAGCCACAGCAATTCAGAAGTTCAATTAGAGGAGCTGACAAATTGTCTCCAACCTTCCTCAGATCAAGTTCTTTCCTTGCCAGCATCTCTTTTCACTACAGTTGAAATAGAATATAACACTAGAGGGCACCAACCAACGACAGTACATCGGCCACACCCAACGCCAAGCAGAGAGTGTGCTCATGTAACCAGGAAAGGTGGATTTTTGATAATATTACAAGAAACTCTAGAATACCTATATCTGTCTTGTCCACCTGTGCTGCAAAACACTAGGAGGTGCTATTAGTATCCCCAGGAATTGGGTGATACAGTGACAGCAGGAAAGAGTGAAAGAAAAAAGGAAATTCTTGTTTATTATCTGGGCCAATTTCTACCCTCCTCTAAGGACTTTGGTAAAGCTGGTTATACTAAAGACCTATAAAAGTCTACTACCTCCACTTAAACCTAAATTTGTATTTTCTTCAAAGAGGTATTATGGGAGGTCAAAATAATAAATATGCTGAAAACATGTGTGAACAGAGGACATCAAAGAAAAAGACACTGGTATCTATGAAGCCCACCCCCATTCTGTTGTTTGAGGGTGGATGGAGCCTAGCCTTGCCAGCATATGCATGGGAATTTTTAATATGCAGGGGCTGTAGCCTTTAAGAAGCATGGTTCAACTCATACTCTGAAATCTGACACTGCAACCAACAGCTTCTTGGACTGGAAGAACTGAAAGTGGATAGGGAGGCAAAGAAGATTCTGTTTATTAGTCAACCCTATATGTCATACTTCCTGGGTTCAGAGCTCCTTTTGACTCAGAACTGACATTCAATCCAGTACCTAAAAGAAATATATTCTCCCATTTTCCTGCTATCTTTTTGTAGAGTTTCCTTAAATTGCCTGATTTGAGCATGTCATTTGTTTCTTGCTGGAAATCTGAGTGGCTCAAGGAGACAACATTCAGTATAGGAAGAAAATTGGTCATAAAAGAGAAAATATGGTAGATGTGAAATGTTCAGGAAGTCTTCCTTTCTTTTTAAGTTTTTACTTACTTAATTTGTTTATTATTTTTAAAATTTATTTTACATACCAAGCACAGTTTCTTCTACCTCCTCTCCTCCTGTGCCCTCTCCCCACCTCCCTTCTACTCCCTTCATGCACTTCTCCTCTGTCTCATTCAGATGGGGTAAGGCTTCCCATGGGAATTAATAAAGCATGGCAAATCAAGTTGAGGCAGGACTAAGCTCCTCTTCTCATCCTTGCATCAAGGCTGAACAAGGCATCCCACCATAGGGAATAGGTTTCAAAGAACCTGCTCATGCATCAGGGACAGGTCCTCGTCCCACTGCTAGGAGGAGGGAAAGATCTTAAAGGCAAGATGCTATACCTTTGTGAAGAGCAGAGGTATGGATTAAACAGAGGCACAGATAGGAGCAGATAGAGGATATTTAGAGAGGGATGGTAAGCATGGAACAGAGAAGATGAGCTAGTAGTTGTGGAAGAGGTCTAGAGGCAAGGGCACTTTGACTGTCTGAATTAAGAATCGTAAGAGGGAAGAGTGTAAACTTAACCTGTGACCCATGGAACATGGCATTGGCTCATCATGAATGCTGTGACATCACTAGGCTTCCCAGATTTCCTGGACTTGTTTGATCCAAGGGTAGTGATCCCACCTTGCTCTAAGCTAGGCCAATTGGCATAGAAAATGAAGAGAGAGGTGGGATGACAGTCTGTGGCTTAGAGGGGAACTATGTGAATTGCTGGAGCTGAAAATCATCTGAGGATTGGTGCTTCTTCATTCTTCCATTTTGTAAAGACACATTCATGTCTTTCTTTATAGCCGTTCTTGGTTGAAGTTAGGTTAAAGTTTAAAAGGAAAGGGGAAGGGATATGTGAATGAGTGCCAGAAAGCAGATGGTTGACATTGAACTTCTAGAGAATGGACAAGTATGTGAATTCGTTGGTAAAAAGTTTAATTCCAGGATGGGAAAATGGCAAGGCATAAAACCAAGAGATGTAACAAAGCATCAGGTTGCACCTCTAACCTTGTGTCCCTATTTAGGAATGATGATGAGTGGAGAAAGAAGCTTTAGTTTTCCAATCTAAGGAAGATACAGACCATCAAAACCAGAGAACATAATGGCTTCCCTTGAAGGCATCTAGCAACTGGAACCTTTCTGTGACCATGTATTATAGTTTGCATGTTAGAAATCCTTCATGTATTTAAAAGGCTTCTCCAGTTAGTAAGACATTTTTGGGATACTATAGAAAAATGGTTCTCAACTTTCCTAATTCTGTGACCCCTTAATATAATTCCTTATGTTGTGGTGACCCCCAACCAAAACTTATTTTCTTTGATACATAATAACTATAATTTTGTTACTGTTATGAATCATAAAGCAAATATCTGTGTTTTCCAGTGGTCCTGTGATTCCTTGAAGTAATCAGGATAGAAATAATATTTTATTTTTATTTTATTCTCTTATAGTTTACAAAAATGATTTAAAATTTATCAAAAAGAAGGAACTGATCAGATAGCAAAAATAATACATGTGTTTTATGACCTGATATGGAACATAAGAAATGGGTTGTGAAAGGGGTTGTAATAAACTTTATTGACTCATGGAATGGATAAGAAGAGAGACTTAGGAGAGGAATGAATATTTGTAGAAAAATTAAAAAGAAGTGTTTTAAATTATGCAAATGTACTTTATGACCTCTGTAATTCAGTTGAGAGGTAGACATGTTCAGTGAGATACAGGAAGATGAAAGTGAACTTCACTAAGCAGTGGTTGCCTCTTGTGTCAGTCCTATCATTAATAAGCCATGATTTAGTTTTTGAAAGTCAGACAAGACTTTTTCTGCTCAGAGTAAACATAGTTTCCATCCTGGGCTACCAGTTGGTCCCTAATGCTCTAAAGGCACTTCATAGTTCCTCCCCTCCAGCCAAGATCTCCACTTTTTTTTGTTTTGTTTTGTTTTTTTGTGACAGGGTTTCTCTGTAGCCTTGGAGCCTGTCCTAGAACTAGCTCTTGAAGACCAGGCTGGCCTTGAACTCACTGAGGTCCACCTGCTTCTGCCTCCCAAGTGCTGGGAGTAAAGGCGTGTGCCACCACCGCCTGGCTCCAGCCTTCTTAAATGTTCCAGGCTTTTTCCAAGAACAACTTATGGTTTGCTGTACTCCCTTTACACTTGTTCAGTTTCTCTCAGAGTCCATTGAACAGGCATGGAACTTGACCAGACTTCTGTAGATCTGCCTATTAGCTTTCAGAAGTCTGAGTCAATTCATCTACTAGTGTTTCTAACATCAGTAGCAAGTATTGTCTTTCATTTCCCAAATTTTTTGATCCTGAAATTTCTTACCATGTGGTTTTTAAGCAGTACTTCTTACACTCTTTCTCTTGTCATAAAAACAAGATTGGAGGACTTTTCCTCTGTCATGATGGTGAGAAGAGTTGTGGTTGAAATACAACCCTTGACTCTAAGACAGGATGTTTTAGTCTACCAGAAGCAATACGGATATGGACACCATAAGGCCACAGTTAGTGAGTAGAAGCACCTAGAAGCCTCTGACTATGTTCCCTTATCATAGGGGTCCTAAGATTTAGACCATATATTACTTAAGAAAAAAAATTGATCTGGGGAAATCCAGTACACCTTGAGGTGCACTGAGAGGTGTGACTCCCCTCCAAATTCACAGAAGCATGTAATTACATAAAACCAGGCTCAAGTGACTTTGAAGAGGAACTGTACAATGGTACCATTCAAGAGAATGTTTGCCATTTAGATCCCAGTCAGCTGTGCTGGAATAATTAATATACTGCTAAAAGGGAAAACTTTCACATCTTTAGCTGTGCGAACTAAATTTTTTTTGAGATTTCATCTCACTTTAGTCAGAATGGCTATCACCAAGAAAACAAATTACTTGCTGACATGAACTCTAGTTTCCAGAAGCTCAGAATTTGAGGGGAGGCAGCAGAGTTGACAGACTATTGCTCAACTTGATTCTTCTTTTCTTTTTCTTTTTGTGTGTGTGTGTGTGTGTGTGTGTTTGTTTGTTTGTTTATTTGTTTTTTTCAGACAGGGTTTCTCTTTGTAACTTTGGAGCCTGTCCTGGCACTCATTCTGTAGACCATGTCAGCCTCAAACTCACATAGATCCTCCCAAGTGCTGGGATTAAAAGCAAGGGCTACCACCTCCCAGCTGTCAACTTGACTTTTCTATCTGAGGGAGTAAAACTTAATTCTCAGGGTCTGGTGAGGGGGCTAAACTCAACTCTCTGTGGCTGGTGAAAACGGAAAACACAGATACATTCTTAGGGTCTTTCTCTGTTCTCTCTCTCTTATTTATTTTTCCTTTATAGTTTATACATTCTAACAAAATCTTCCAGCCAATATAAAAATTACAATGTAGTTACAATCTATTTTTTTCAGGTGAATGATTATAATGAATACAAGTACAAAAACATCTTTTTCGTTTCCCTTACATGATTAAACATCCTATGTATTATAGATGAAAAACAAATTGTTCCAAGAACCCTCATATATTCATGTCCAAGCAACTTGTTATAGATTAACAGAATTTAAGCAAGCAAGGTATTTTCTCAGCCAGTTCTTTTACTGGCAGCATCCATTTTGCAGTTACAAAGAAAGGACCAACCATTTTATTATCTTAAAAGGTAATCTAATGGTTGAGACTATGCTAAACAATCAGAACAGCATTTAGTTAAATTCTATGAGCATTGAATTTTTGGAAATTTGATGTGAAATTCCCCTCTGTATGCTATGAATATGTTTTATTACCATTGGTTAATAAAGAAACTGTTTTGGCCAATGGTTTAGCAGAGTAAAGCCAGGAGGGAAATCCGAACAGAGATAGAGAGAGTAGGTGGAGTCAAGGAGATGCCATGTAGCTGCTTAAGGAAAATGACCCCCACCTAGAACCTTACCGGTAGACTACAACCTAGTGGGAATACACAGATTAATAGAAATGAATTTAAGTTATAAGAGATAGATAGGAATATACCTAAGCCATTGGCCAAATAGTATTATAATTTTTTTTAAAAAGGTGATCTAATAAAGAATCTTAAAAGAATCACAAACCTAAACTTTTATATACGTAAAACAGTCATTTCTATTTTAAATCCTCAGGGTGCATACCCATTCATCAACAGTTTTTCATATCAGGTAGCTGAGGGCAGAAATGAGTACAAGGAGTTAATTGTCATCTTTGTTCACCAATCAATCCTAGCAAGAAAGGCACGTCAGCCAATAACAATTTGGCTGCTTTGTTCTCATTCCTTGACCTTTTGAGTCCCTCACACAACTATGTGCCTTTCTAAACTTTAGATTGCCTTCTTGGGCTTTTTTTTTTCAACCTCAAAGCTACTAACTAAAATATCTTAATCTAATGTTAAGTCATATTTTAAAGCTCTGTTTTAGCTATGATGCACACCAAAACCTGTAAACACATCTCCCAACATTAATATTAAAAGAACTTGAGCTATCTATGCTTCTGGGACTCAACTGTTTTTCTTTTTTATTGATTTTATTGAGCTATACATTTTTCTCTGCTTCCCTTCCTTCCTCTCCCCTCCCCTTCAACCCTCTCCCATTGTCCCCATGCTCCCAGTTTACTCAGGAGATCTTGTCTTTTTCTACTTCTCATGTAGATTAGATCTATGTATGTCTCTCTTAGGGTCCTCATTGCTGTCTAGTTTCTCTGGGATTGTGAATTGTAGGTTTTTTTGTTTTGTTTTATGTCTAAAAACTACTTATGAGTGAGTACATAATGATATTTATCTTTCTGGGTCTGGGTTACCTCATTCAATATGATGTTTTCTAGAGTCATCCATTTGCCTGCAAATTTTAATATGTCATTATTTTTTCTGCTGTATAGTACTCCATTGTGTAGATGTACCACATATTCCTAATCCATTCTTTGGTAGAGGAGCATTTAGGTTGTTTCCAGGTTCTGGCTATGACAAACAATGCTGCTATGAACATAGTTGAGCAATGTCCTTGAGGTACGATTGAGCATCCTTTGGGTACATACCCAAAAGTGTTATTGCTGGGTCTTGAAGAAAGTTTTTTTCCTAATTTTCTGAGAAATCACCATACTGACATCCAAAGGGGCTGTACCAGCTTGCACTTTCCACCAGCAATGCAGGAGTGTTCCCTTTTCCCCACAAGCATAAGTTGTCATCAGTGTTTTTGATCTTGGCCATTCTTACAGGTGTAAGATGGAATCTCAGAGTTGTTTTGATTTGCATTTCTCTGATGGTTAAGGATGTTGAGCATTTCCTTAAGTGTCTTTCAGCCATTTTAGATTTCTCTGTTGAGAATTCTCTGTTTAGGTCTGTACTCCATTTTTTTATTTGATTATTTGTTCTTTTGATGGCCAATTTCTTGAGTTCTTTGTATATTTTGGAGATCAGCCCTCTGCTGATGTGGGGTTGGTGAAGATCTTTTCCCATTCTGTAGCCTGCTGTTTTGTCTTGTTGACCATGTCCTTTGCTTTACAGAAACCTTTCTCAACTGTTTTTCTTAATCATTAACCTAAGCCACAATCTATATGGTTCTTCAAGAGAAACTATCTGTGTGACATTTTCTTTTTCTTATTTCCTATTCTCTGCAGCCCCTGCTTTATCAAGTGTGGGGAGAACACCATATCTTGCTTCTACCTATATTAATTTTCCCACTAAGGTAACCTCTATCATAAACTCTTACTATGGTTAGTTTTTTTTTTTTTTTGCATGGTTTGGTTTTCTTGACTTTTTTGAGGGATTTATTTTTCCCTCTGATCAAGAAAAATTTTTATATGTTGGGTGTTTGTAGAAGAAGGCTACCTGAAGAAGCAGCTGTCTTTCCACTGCTGGGCACCCTTTCCTTGTTTTACCTTTCTTTTTCTTTTTTTCTCCTTCCTTCTTCCCTTCCTCCCTCTCCCCTCCCTCCTTCTGTCCCTCCTTCCTTTCTTCCATCCCTTGTCCCTTTGTCTTTCACTTTCCATTGTCATTTCACTGAGTTCAGACTTTTCACATGCTAGGCAATGGTTCTATTACCAGTCCACACCCACAGTCCCAGAAAACACTTCACTGTTTTGCTACAGAATTAGGATATTACTGTATAATTTGCTCCATTCTAGTCTGCAGGGACCTCTCATCATCCAAAGGGAAACTGTCATCAGAATTGTGCTGAGTGAATCTGGACAGTAGAGGTAACAAAACCTCTGAATGTGTTGTTGAACACATAGCTGAAGATGTCAGGTAAACCCAAAGAAAATACCAGTCTTCTGTTTCAGGGAGGATCATAAGGTCAGATTAAGGACTGGAGATGGAATGGTATAGACAATCCATGACTGTATAACAATATGTCTGCAAATAGTGGTTTAAAAAACAGTACTTATGGTAGGTGCCGAGAAGTTTCATCGGGACGGGTGAGTGTGTGCTATCCTGGGGCGGACTGTCCAGGTAGAGAGCACAAACACCCCTCCCCCAGCTCCTGCTGCAGGGCTTGCTCTCCTACACACCCGCCCCCACCCCCACCCCCAAACCTGCCTTGTCTGCAAGGTCCTTAGCTGTGGAACAGTTTCCTGCCATTTCACTAAGGCTACCAACCCAGAGCAGTGAGTCCCTGACCAGAGGGCAGGCCTCAAGGTCCCCGCCAGGGAAAGCGGGCCCCTGCTGCTGGGGCTGCAGTCTCTGCTGTGATCTGCTGGACCTGCTCTGCCTGCGCCCTACTTCCCTTAGTCCCTGGCTCATTGGGGCATCCAGGAGTTCCTGTGTAGGTGCCGAGAAGTTTCATCGGGACGGGTGAGTGTGTGCTATCCTGGGGCGGACTGTCCCGGTAGAGAGCACAAACACCCCTCCCCCAGCTCCTGCTGCAGGGCTTGCTCTCCTACACACCCGCCCCCACCCCCACCCCCAAACCTGCCTTGTCTGCAAGGTCCTTAGCTGTGGAACAGTTTCCTGCCATTTCACTAAGGCTACCAACCCAGAGCAGTGAGTCCCTGACTAGAGGGCAGGCCTCAAGGTCCCCGCCAGGGAAAGCGGGCCCCTGCTGCTGGGGCTGCAGTCTCTGCTGTGATCTGCTGGACCTGCTCTGCCTGCGCCCTACTTCCATTAGTCCCTGGCTCATTGGGGCATCCAGGAGTTCCTGTGTAGGTGCCAAGAAGTTTCATCGGGACGGGTGAGTGTGTACTATCCTGGGGCGGACGGTCCCGGTAGAGAGCACAAACGCCCCTACACTAAGGCTACCCAACCAGAGCAGCGGGCAGGCCTCAGCAACCCCCGAAAGGGAGCGCAGGCACCTCCAGCTTGTACTGCAGTGTCACCTGTGTTCTACTGGACCCCGCCCGACCCCTTGCATTCGGCCTTCTTTACGCGGGTCATTGGAATACCACACATCCATGTTTTGGTGTTGAGGAGTTCACCTGGAAGGGAACGGTTCCTGCCCCTACACTGAGGAGATACACCTAGAGAGTTAGTCACAGCAAAGACTGGTCCAAGACATCAGGCCTCTCCTGGCTCCATTTGAAGGAAAAGATGGGCAGGCGCCAATGCAAGAATTCCCCCAACAACTTGAATGGCAACGTGACATCACCAGGATCCAGGAATCCCGAAATGAGAAGTCTAAACCCTAATACAGAAGAATTAGAAGAATTCGACTCAAAAGTGAATTTTATGAAAATAATAGAGGACCTTAAACAGGAGGTGAAAAACTGCCACAACCAATTAGAGATTACAAACAAAAAGGTAGAGGAAATGAATAAATATCTCAAAGGTACCCAAGAAAACCAAGAGAAACAAGAAAAAGTAATCAAACAGGTAAGGGAAACGGTTCAAGACTTGAAGAACGAAGTGGAAGTAATAAAGAAAACACAAACTGAGGGAAGGATGGAGATGGAAAATTTGAATAAACGAACAGGAACTACAGAGACAAGTACCACCAACAGATTACAAGAGATAGAAGAAAGAATCTCAGACACTGAAGATACCATAGAGAAAATAAACACTCTCATCAAAGAAAACAGCATAACCAACAAATTCTCATCACAAAACATTCAGGAAATCTGGGACACAATAAAAAGACCAAACCTAAGAATAATAGGGATAGAAGAAGGAGAAGAAGTACAGCTCAATGGTCCAGAAAATATATTTAATAAAATTATAGAAGAAAACTTTCCCAACCTTAAGAAAGATATTCCTTTGAAGGTCCAAGAAGCATACAGAACACCAAATCGACTGGATCAAAAAAAAACATCTCCTCGCCATATAATAATCAAAACACAAAACATACAGAATAAAGAAAGAATATTAAGAGCTGCAAAGGAAAAAGGTCAAGTTACCTATAAAGGTAAACCTATCAGACTTACACCTGATTTCTCTATGGAAACCATGAAAGCCAGAAGGTCCTGGATAGATATACTGCAGAAACTACGAAACCATGGATGCAAGCCCAGACTACTATACCCAGCCAAGCTTTCGTTCACTATAAATGGAGAAAACAAAGTTTTCCAGGATAAAAACAAATTTAAACAATACGTAGCCACAAATCCAGCCCTTCAGAAAGTAATAGAAGGAAAATCACAAACCAAGGAGTCCAACAATGCCCACAATAACTCAGACATCTAAAGACCCTTCACCAGCACAACTTGAAGAAGGGAAACACACAAACTCTACTACCAAAGGAAAGAAAGAAAGAAAGAAAGGAAAAATGACCGGAGTTAACAACCACTGGTCATTAATATCACTTAATATCAATGGACTCAACTCACCTATAAAGAGGCACAGGCTAAGAGATTGGATACGAAAACAGGATCCAACATTCTGCTGCTTACAAGAAACACACCTCAACCACAAAGACAGACATCTACTCAGAGTAAAGGGCTGGGAAAAAGTTTATCAAGCAAACGGACCTAAGAAACAAGCAGGTGTGGCCATACTAATTTCTAAGAAAGTTGACTTCAAACTAAAATCAATCAAAAGAGATGGAGATGGACATTTTTTACTCATAACAGGAACAATTCACCAGGATGAAATCTCAATCCTGAATATATATGCCCCTAATATAAAAGCACCCACTTATGTAAAAGAAACGTTACTAAAACTCAAGGCAGTCATCAAACCACACACACTAATAGTAGGAGATTTCAACACTCCTCTCTCACCAATGGACAGGTCAATCAAACAGAAACCTAACAGAGAAATAAGAGGATTAAGGGAGGTAATGAATCAAATGGACTTAACAGACATCTATAGAACATTCCACCCAAATAGGAAAGAATATACCTTCTTCTCTGCAGCTCATGGAACCTTCTCGAAAATAGACCACATACTCGGTAACAAAGCAAACTTACACAGTTACAAAAAAATATCGGTAACCACCTGTGTCTTATCAGATCACCATGGATTAAAGTTAGAATTCAACAACAATGCTATCCCCAGAAAGCCTATGAACTCATGGAAACTGGACAGTCAACTACTGAACCTCACCTGGATCAAGGAAGAAATAAAGAAAGAAATTAAAGTCTTTCTTGAATTCAATGAAAACGAAGACTCAACATACTCAAACCTATGGGACACTATGAAAGCAGTGCTAAGAGGAAAATTCATAGCATTAAGTGCCCACTTAAAGAAAACGGAGAAAGCACACATTGGAGACTTAATAGCCCACCTGAAAGCTTTAGAAAAAAAAGAAGCAGACTCACCTAGGAGAAGTAGAAGACTGGAAATATTCAAATTGAGGGCTGAAATCAACAAAATAGAAACACAGAAAACAATCCAAAGAATCAATGAAACAAAAAGCTGGTTCATGGAGAAAATCAATAAGATTGATAAACCCCTATCCAAACTAATCAAACGGCGGAGAGAGAATACGCAAATTAACAAAATCAGAAACGAAAAGGGAGACATAACCACAGACTCAGAGGAAATTCAGAGAATCATTAGATCTTACTACAAAAATCTGTATGCCACAAAATTGGAAAATGTTATAGAAATGGACACTTTTTTAGATAAGTACCATATACCAAAGTTAAACCAGGACCAGGTGAACAATCTAAATAGACCTGTTAGTCGCGAAGAATTAGAAGTTGTTATAAAAAACCTCCCCACCAAAAAAAGCCCAGGTCCAGATGGCTTCAATGCAGAATTCTACCAGAACTTCCAAGAAGACCTAATACCTATACTCCTTAATGTATTTCACAATATTGAAACAGAGAAGTCATTGCCAAATTCCTTTTATGAAGCTGAAGTTACTCTGATACCAAAACCACACAAAGACACAACCAAGAAAGAGAACTACAGGCCAATCTCACTCATGAACATCGACGCAAAAATACTCAATAAAATACTGGCAAACCGAATCCAAGAACACATCAGAAAAATTATCCATTATGATCAAGTAGGCTTCATCCCAGAGATGCAGGGCTGGTTCAACATACGAAAATCTATCAATGTAATCCATCATATAAATAAACTGAAAGAAAAAAACCATATGATCATTTCATTAGATGCTGAAAAAGCATTTGACAAAATTCAACATCCCTTAATGATAAAGGTCTTAGAGAGATTAGGAATACAAGGGTCGTTCCTAACTATAATAAAAGCTATTTATAGCAAGCCGTCAGCTAACATCAAATTAAATGGAGAGAAACTCAAAGCTATTCCACTAAAATCAGGAACACGACAAGGTTGTCCACTCTCTCCATACCTCTTTAATATAGTGCTTGAAATTCTAGCAATAGCAATAAGACAACATAAGGGGATCAAAGGGATTCAAATCGGAAAGGAAGAAGTTAAACTTTCATTATTTGCAGACGATATGATAGTGTACATAAGCGACCCCAAAAACTCCAGCAAAGAACTCCTTCAGCTGATAAACACCTTTAGTAGCGTTGCAGGATACAAGATCAATTCCAAAAAATCAGTTGCCCTCCTATACACAAAGGATAAGGAAGCAGAGATGGAAATCAGAGAAGCATCACCCTTCACGATAGCCACAAATAGCATAAAATATCTTGGGGTAACCCTAACCAAGGAAGTAAAGGATCTATTTGACAAGAACTTTAAGTCAATGAAGAAAGAAATTGAGGAGGATACCAGAAAATGGAAGGATCTCCCTTGCTCTTGGATAGGGAGGATCAACATAGTAAAAATGGCAATTCTACCAAGGGCAATTTATAGATTCAATGCAATCCCCATTAAAATCCCATCAAAATTCTTCACAGATCTTGAGAGGACAATAATCAACTTTATATGGAGAAACAAAAAACCCAGGATAGCCAAAACAATCTTATATAATAAAGGATCGTCTGGAGGCATTACCATCCCTGACCTCAAACTCTATTACAGAGCCTCAGTATTGAAAACAGTTTGGTATTGGCATAAAAACAGAGAAGTCGACCAATAGAACCGAGTAGAAGACCCTGATTTTAACCCACAAACTTATGAACACCTAATTTTTGATAAAGGAGCTAAAAGTATTCAATGGAAAAAAGAGAGCATCTTCAACAAATGGTGCTGGCAGAACTGGTTGTCAACGTGTAGAAGAATGAAAATAGATCCATATCTATCACCATGCACAAAACTCAAGTCCAAATGGATTAAAGACCTCAATATTAGTCTGAACACACTGAACCTGATAGAAGAAAAAGTTGGAAGTACTCTACAACATATGGGTACAGGAGATCACTTCCTACGTTTATCCCCAGCAGCACAGACATTAAGGGCAACATTGAATAAATGGGACCTCCTGAAACTGAGTAGCTTCTGTAAAGCAAAGGACACTGTCACTAAGACAAAAAGGCAACCCACTGACTGGGAGAAGATCTTCACCAACCCTGCAACAGACAAAGGTCTGATCACCAAAATATATAAAGAACTCAAGAAACTAAACTTTAAAATGCTAATGAACCCAATAAAAAAATGGGGCACTGATCTGAACAGAGAATTCTCAACAGAAGAAATTCAAATGGCCAAAAGACACCTAAGGTCATGCTCAACCTCCTTAGCGATAAGGGAAATGCAAATTAAAACAACTTTGAGATACCATCTTACACCTGTCAGAATGGCTAAAATCAAGAACACCAATGATAGCCTTTGCTGGAGAGGTTGTGGAGAAAGAGGCACACTCATTCATTGCTGGTGGGAATGCAAACTTGTGCAACCACTTTGGAAATCAGTGTGGCGATTTCTCAGGAAATTTGGGATCAACCTACCCCAAGATCCAGTAATACCACTATTGGGAATATACCCAAGAGATGCCACATCAAATGACAAAAGTATCTGTTCAACTATGTTCATAGCAGCATTGTTTGTAATAGCCAAAACCTGGAAACAACCTAGATGCCCTTCAATGGAGGAATGGATGAAGAAAGTGTGGAATATATACATATTAGAGTACTACTCAGCAGTAAAAAACAATGACTTCTCGAATTTTGCGTGCAAATGGATGGAAATAGAAAACACTATCCTGAGTGAGGTATCCCAGACTCAAAAAGAGGAACATGGGATGTACTCACTCATAATCGGTTTCTAGCCATAAAATAAAAGACATTAAGCATACAATGTGTGATCCTATAGAAGCTAAATAAGAAAGTGAACCCAAAGAAAATCATATAGTCATCCGCATGGAGAGGGGGAAGTAGACAAGATTCCAGGGCAAAAACTGGGAACTTGCGGGTGAGGTGGCATGGGGCAAAGGGGAAATGGGATGAGAAATATGAGAAGGGGAGGATGGGAGGAGCTCGGAGGATTGGGATGGTTGGGATATAGGAAGGATGGATACGGGAGCAGCGAAGTATATATCCTAAGGGAGCCATCTTAGGGTTAGCAAGAGACTTGACTCTTGAGGGGTTCGCAGGTGTCCAGGAATATGTCCCCAGCTGGTACCTTGGGCAACTAAGGAGAGGGAACCTGAAATGACCCTATCCTATACTGATGAATATCTTGCATATCACCTTAGAACCTTCATCTGGCGATGGATCGAGGTAGAGACAGAGTCTCAATTTGGAGCAACGGTCTGAGCTCTTAAGGTCCAAATGAGGAGCAGAAGGAGGGAGAACATGAGCAAAAAATCAGGACCACGAGGGATGCACCCACCCACTGTGACAGTGGAACTGATTTATTGGGAGCCCACCAAGGCCAGCTGGTCTGGGACTGAATAAGCATGGGTTGATTCCGGACTCTCTGAGCATGGCGGTCAATGAAGACTGATGAGAAGCCAAGGACAATGGCACTAGGTTTCGATCCTAATACATGAACTGGCTTTGTGGGAGCTTAGCCTGTTTGGACGCTCACCTTTCTGGACGTAGATAGAAGGACCTTGGTCTTCCCGCAGGGCAGGGAATTTGGACTGCTCTTCAGTAACGAGAGGGAGGGGGAATGGAGTGGGGGGAGGAGAAGAGGAGTGGGGATAGGGGGAGGGAAGTGGGGGGAGGGCAATATTTGGGAGGAGGGGAGGGAAATGGGAAATGGGGAGCAGGTGGAAATTTTAATTAAAAAAGAATAAAAATAAATAAATAAGTAAAAAAAAAAAACAGTACTTATTTGATTTCTTTTCTATTGTTCTTGAGGACTGCCCCTGAGAGGGGCTGTGAAAGATAATTTACCAAAGGCTGACAAAAGCAAAGAACAGTCCTCAGGCTAGGCAAGAATGGGTAGATCCTCAGGCAGATTACTCTAGTAAACTTATTGTGAGCACATGAGCCCAAGGGTGGCAGTAGGTTGGAATCAAGGCTAAAGTTGGTATGAATGGTCTGCCATGGTGCCTTCATAAGTTTTATGGATTTGGTTCTGTGAGGACACTTTCCTCTATGAGTCTATACTGTTTGACTGCTCCTTTTTTTTTATAAAGTAGGTCAGAAGGTTGTCAGTTCAGAGTAAACAACTGAGTGTATTGGCAACCTGGTGGCCCATAAGTAGTCAACCAGTCTCCCCTGGAGTCCATAACAGCCTCAGAATTCTTTCTTGTAGAAGCAAGCATAACATTATTCCATCTG
Source organism: Chionomys nivalis (assembly GCF_950005125.1). Classification (NCBI taxonomy): domain Eukaryota; kingdom Metazoa; phylum Chordata; class Mammalia; order Rodentia; family Cricetidae; genus Chionomys; species Chionomys nivalis. Next base: position 119,903,193 of record NC_080089.1, read on the forward strand.
TGGGCATGAAATGGAATTTGAAGCTAGCATCTGGCATAAGAGCCCATGCCTTAACCATTGTTTAATATTATCACTTTTAGAAGAATGTCCATGGGAAGATAAGAGAAAAATTAGTAGTCATAAAATTAGATAGTTTAAAATATTTTACTAGGAAGTTTGAAAATATTAAAAAAAATTTTGGCAAGGATATTATCACAAGGCAGTAGAAGAAGTGATTCAGGGAAGTCTCCAGAACAGGACAGAGTCAAGGGTCTTCGTAATGAACAGGCTCCAGATTCCTGGTAAGATAAATGAGCATAGAGCCAGATTCCTTGGAACTGATGAGAGTTATTTAAAAAAAAAAAAAAGACAGACAGTAGGAGACATAGAGACATAACGTTGAGTTCTCAACAGCACTTTGCATGATAAAGGATGATGGTTGGGCGGTGTTACTGTGAGAGCCAAATTATTAGATATGTTACAGGCAGAATATGGACATACTTAGAGATGTAAGGACTTAAAAAAATTTATCTCCAATTTACATTTTCTCAGTAAGAGACAAAATACACAGTTCAGCAAAACAGAGGTCATGTTTTTTGTTGCTGTTGTTATTGTTTTGTTTTTCTGCACAGAAGCGTGGAAAAGAGGAATCTAAGGACTCTGAGCAGCCAATCAGAGGAAACAAGGAACTGGGAATTTTGAGGATTTTGGAAGATTATTGTTGGGTCCATAACAGATTAAACTGGAGAAATGTAGAAGAGTTTTGCTAAATATGAATATAGAAGCTAATTAAATTGTGGGGGGAGAGTCCCCCATTAACTTTAGGAACATGAAACAGCAAGTCAAGGAGCTTGATACTAACACAGTTGCAATAGCGTGAACAAAACTTAGTGATTAACCAGAAACTGCCAAATAACGGTGTTGAGAGGATGTGGGGATGGGTAGGAAGTGTGATGAGCTTAACACTATAAGGACAGGAAGTCATTACATGTTGCTTAAAGTGAGACTCACCTATCACTTACCACATGAAGGCAAGCACCAGACCAGCAGTGGACAGACAGGAGAGTGGCTGCTGCCTGGGGGAGCGGGCAGGTGGAGAATAGCTGTTTCTAATTTCTTTCTTAAACAGCAATATCATTTTTATAAACAGTAACTTTAGAATGTTATGTTACCAGGTCAGGCAGTAAAAGCAAAGGAAAACAAAAGTAGGAGAGAATGATATTACAAGTAAAATTCTTACTGCATAGAACACCCTGGATTTTAAAAGAGATGGGCAAACCAGAGAAAAGAACAAGCCCCATTCATTGCAGTCACTAAAGTACTATTAGGTTAGTAAAACAATATTAAATTAGAGGACAGTTTACTACACGGGTGAGACAAATGCTGAGTGGTCCAACGTTAGCTAAAAACTCAAATAAACTACCTAGTCACACCACAGAGTTGCCCTCATTACAGAGAAAAATTGCCTGGATATAAGGATACTCTGAGGTTTTATTTTAAAAGGAGCTGTTAAGTTGCAAATATATCACTGACAACGACTGCTCTGAGTTTTACATTTCATGTCACAGTTAAAATACAATCACTCCTCTTCTCTGTCTTTGTTCAACGGTTCCTGTGGCCACTTTTTGGCAAGTAAAATGTGCTAATGAGTTGTTTGTTTCCCACTGAGGTTGGTTGGGAGTTAGGTTTGGTGTTTGCTATATCATCTCAGGGATGTGTTCATAGCGATGTTGTCACCAAGTTATTGCACTTTATCTCTTGTGATAATCAGCTAAGGTAGCAGCTTCTCTGTTCTTCAGCTCCTGGAATTAAAGATAGCATCACTTGTGATGATATAACCTCATTGGGTACTGTTTGAAGGTTTCAGGGTATTTTTTCGAAGCTTTCTGGACATGTTGTGGCACCATGTCCAACTGCTGGCATCTTCATGGGCTCCAGTTAACCTCACATAGATGAGGCCCAAAAGTTCGCATGCTAGGCCTGGTTCATGCCCCTCACTGCCTGTACCAGGACTCCTCCACAACACTTCTCACCCACAGAGATGACTTTGAAGCAGTCTTGCTGCTCAGAGGGGGCAAGATTTTCCTGGGAGGGGCAAGAGCTGATGGAAAAATGAGTTCCCTGACCATCCACTCTCTGGATATGGAGAAGTACTTTATGAAATACTTGTTAGCAAGTCTGGAGAGATCTCACAATGTTCCCTTTTTCCTTTTTTGATTTCTTTCACTGACCTTAACCTTTGCTGCCTGAGATCGTACATCCTGATGGATTTTGGGCATAAAACTCTACTGGGTCTATGCCTTCTTAGGAATCCAAGCTGTTTCTAATACATTTCCATGTACTTGAGATTCCAAAGACATCTCTGAGTGAAGTTTGTACTCAAACCTTGAATCTAATAATGGATCAGGCAGCAATGTGGTTGAGATTATTATTACTACTATTATTTTTAGCAAAATGTCTCAAATTCTATGTGCCTTTTAAACCTTCCTTTCATGGATGTCTCTGCACAGGGAAAATGGTGGAGTCTCCATAGGCTGTCAAAATGGCCTCCTTACGCCACTACCATTTTATTTCCTTCTTTTTTATTAAAATAATTTTTAATTTATTCTTTGAGAATTTCACTTCATGTACCTAATCCTGCTCATTTCCCATTCCCTCTACATCTGCCCTTATCTCCAATAGTGTCCTACCCAAATGATATTTTTAAAAAATATTAATTAAAAACAAAACAAAAAACAAGCAAAGTCACTTTGCTCCCCCATCTTTCCCACCTCTCCTTAGTGACATTTTGAGGGGCAGTGTGTCATAAAGGATACATTTTTGTCCACTCAGGTTTGTTGTTTGGTTTTGGTTTTTTGCAAATGCTCACTGAAATGCATTATTGGTCTGGTTCAAGGCCTCTGGCTTCTGGGACACCATCAGTGCTGGACCCTCTCTGAAACTCCTCCTAGATACCCACTGTTGCTCAGAGTCATGGAGATCCTGTGGCTATGTTTCTGCAGGACCAGTCCCTTCATATGATTTGGCAGGTCATAAATGGGGTAGATGCTGGGGTGGGCCAACTCAAAACTCTGGATGTGGGTCTGGATGGTGGCTGATTTGATCAGTCCAGGCCACTGAGGATGACGTTCTTCAAGTGAGGGTCAGAGCCAGCTCTTCTACACCCAAGGCATCAGGGCCAGCTCTCCCAGCACTTTGACTACAGTGGACAGTGAGGGAGCAGGGTCTTCTCTCCTAGGACTGGCAAAGGGCAGTGCCAGCTCAACACGGTCCTTGAATTTCAACACACCTGGTTCCTATGCTTCCCAGCCTGTGGTAACAAGGGCCATGGATATCAAAACATAGCCCCGGCTGCAGCAGGACTATGAACCTAGATGTGGCCCTCAGCAGTAACTCAGGCCTGGATGTCACCATGGTCCCCATGTCAGCACATGCCACCCATGTCAGTATGGCCCGGATGGCAGAATGGCCCTAAGATACCAACCTGGCCTCAGGTGGCAGTCTAGACTCCTGGCATCTGCACAGCCTTTGGTGGTAATAGGAGCCATGGACATCAATACAGACCCTGACTGCATTAGGGTCACAGACCTAGAGATGGCCATTTGCAGCAGTTCAGGCCTGGATACCATCACAGTCCTGGACGGCAGCTTAGGTCACTCAGTTCAGCATGGCCCTGGTGGCGGCACTGCCCTTAGAAACCAACATGGCCACAGGTGGCAGCCCAGACTCAGACGGACATGGTGGTCTTTGGTGGTAATATGGACCATGGACATCAACACAGACCCCAGCTGTGGTAGGACCACAGAGCCAGACATAGCCCTTGGCAGCAGCCCAACCCCAGGCATCACTACGGCCCCAGGATGCAGCACAGATCATTCAAATCAGTGTGGCATAGCTGTATCCTGGCTGTCAGACACCACATGACCTCATGTAGTGGGCCAGACCCTGGGTATCTGCATGGCCTTTGGTGGTAACAGGAGCAACAGGCATCAACACAAACATCAACAATAGGGCTGCATGGTACCAGATGGCAGCACAGGCCTTTCAGATTAGCCTGGCCCCTGCAGTAGCACAGCCTTTGGACACCAACAGACTGCCCGGACCCAGAGCATCCATGTGCCTTTGGTGGAAAAATGGGGCATGGACGTCAACACAAGACCCTGGCTGGGGCAGGACCATGAACCTGGGCATGACCCTTGGCTGCAGCCCAGGCCCAGATGTCACTGTGGTCCTGGATGGTTAGCAGGCCACCCACATCATCCTGTTCCTCATCACCTACACTTCTTCAGTTCCTCTCCTTCCTAAAACACATGACCTAGTTTGCTTCTCTTTCTCTCTCATTTCTTCACCATATGTCTGCTCATCACAATGGTGCTTACCCACTTAGTACAACAGGGCACCAGGCAGGCCTGTGGGTGTCTTCAGCCAGCATGGGGCTGTGAGGACCCAGGTAAGCCTGTGACTGTCTTCAGCTATACTGGACTGGGAGAGCCAGTACCATTTTATTATTATTTGTTTTGATTTAATGACCTTCCTAACACCATAGATGCTATAATAGTTTCTGAGTGTTCTGAATAAGTGTACATTATGAGGTTTTACTATCTTACTCATGTCATGACATTTACTTTGGGCTATAAAACAATGGGGCATATGAGATGTACAATTAATACATTAACCAGGAAAAAAGGGTGAGGAAATATATCTATTTATTATAAATAAGAATATATATTATATACAAGAATGTATTTTATATCATATAAATTACAAATAAGAAATATATCACTTATCATAAATAAGAATATTTTTCCATAAACAGAAAAATAGTTTTTTTTTTCTGTTTTTTTGAGACAGGGTTTTTCTGTGTAGCCCTGGCTGTCCTGGAACTAGCTCTTGTAGACCAGGCTGGCCTCAAATTCACAGAGATCCGTTTGCCTCTGCCTCCCGAGTGCTGGGATTAAAGTCGTGCACCACCACCAACCAGCTAGAAAAATTATTTTTTAAGGAAGGATCTTACTATAGCCCAGGCTGGCCTCAAACTCCAAGTCTTTCTCTTTCAACCTCCTAAATGCTGTATTTACAAGAACAAACCACAGTTCATAGATTGTTTATGATTGTTTCAAATAAAAATTCATGAAGTAGATTGATAGAAATTATAAACAACCATGGGAAACAAATAATAAGCTTTGAAAATGTTACAATAAAAGTTAGAAAGAAAAAGAATAATCAAGAACACAAAGCCCACGTTGTTGCTTACAACTAAAGATTCTGCCACATTCTGCCAGATTGTTCCTAACTTCTGACAGCACAGAAGAAAGATGAGAACAAAACATTGCACCTTTGAGACCGCTGTGTTACTCACAGTTTCACTGTGGGTTACTAATAGAGATCAGAGCTGCAGAATATTTTCTTTTGTTGTTTTTCTTTAGTGACAATTTCTTCTTTAGGCCCACTGTGGTGATTGCTCTGTATTTGAGACCCATATATCTCACCACCTGAAGAGAAGCCAGCGCATGGTAGAACTGGTGTTATTCCAGCACGCTGTTATACAAATAGCACAAGAAGATGACCAGTTGTCTTTGAATATCTAAATGTCAGGTGCATGATGGAAAACTGGCACACTCAGCATTTCTAGTAATCACAGTGTGCACCAGGACTCAGAATCAAATGTGTTCTATGTGGATCTTTGAACCTATAATTTATAGCATGAACACATCTCAAAAGCAAACTTCCAAAAGTTATTGACAACTCTGTCAATGCTTTTGGCAGAATTTTTGCTGGAATTTTAGCATCTATGTTCTCAGTTGTCTTCTGAAAGCAAGGACTGTGTCTGTAAAATATTCTATGAAATATCTTGTTTCAAAGTTCGACTTGGACATAAAATATATTTGAGAGTTTCCTTTTCTTTGTCACTTTTATTCTTTATAAATAGTATGATTATACTAAGTTTTTATATTCCTACACAATTATTTTTCAAACTGGGGCTTCAAATATGCCAGGCGAGGACTCTACTATGTATTCTCCACGTTAACTTTCAACTTATTTCTAGCTATTTTACCATTTGAAAAATTTCATTTTGGTACATAACAGTAGCTTATTATCATTATTGTTGCGACATTTTACCTTGCAGTTTTCAGTATACATTTATAGTTTAGTGACTAATAGATTTTCAACATATAAAGAACAAAGACTGATCATTTTCACTTATCGTACATCCAAAAGTTTAGTTATATTTAGAATTGTCCATTCATTTTTATAATAAGCCCATACTTCTGTTTTATGCATTGATATGATGGCAACTCTCACAATCACAGAGCCTCTGACATCACAGAAGCTCAAAACTCTCAAAGACATTGATGTAGGCATTTGGATTTTGAGCCATCCAATAGGCAGGGTCAACACTGAAGTTCAAACCCGATGCCTTCAATTATATTCTTTGTTTCTTATTATCCTTTAATCCCAATTTGCATGGTTCCAAATCCCTGTCTTTCCCCTTTCCTTTAACCCTCTCCCATTGTCCCCATGCTCACAATTTACTCAGGAGATCTTGTCTTTTTCTACTTCTCATTTAGATTAGATCCATGTATGTCTCTCTTAGGGTACTCATTGTTGTCTAGGTTCTCTGGGATTATGATTTTTAGGCTGGTTTTCTTTGCTTTATGTTTAAAAGCCACTTATGAGTGAGTACATATGATAATTATCTTTCTAGGTCTGGGTTACCTCACTCAATAATGTTTTCTAGCTCCATCTATTTGCCTACAAATTTCAAGATTTTTTTTTCCTGCTGCGTAGTACTCCATTGTGTAAATGTACCACATTTTCTTTATCCATTCTTCAGTGGAGGGGCATTTAGGATGTTTCCAGGTTCTGGCTATGAGAAACAATGCTGCTATGAACATAGTTGAGCACATCCTACAGAATGGAAAAAGATCTTCACCACCCCCTCACCAGACAGAGGTCTGATCTCCAAAATATACAAAGAACTCAAGTAATTGGTCATCAAACGAACAAATAATTAAATAAAAATATAGAGTACAGACCTAAACAGAGAACTCTCAACAGAGGAATCTAAAATGGCTGAAAGATAGTTAAGTTAATGCTCAACGTCCTTAGCCATCAGAGAAATGCAAATCAAAACAACTCTGAGATTCCATCTTACACCTGTAAGAATGGCAAAGCTCAAAAACACGGATGATAACTTATGCTGGAGAGGTTGTGGGGTAAAGAGAACACTCCTGCATTGCTGGTGGGAATGCAAGCTGATACAGCTCCTTTGGATATCAGTATGGCGATTTCTCAGAAAATTAGGAAACAACTTTCTTCAAGATCCAGCAATACCACTTTTGAGTATATATCCAAAGGATGCTCAATCATGCCAAAAGCTAGTTTTTGAGGCACCACTTCTGCTACCCTGGTCTGGCCTAGTCCTTGTTTCCTTATCTTTTACATATTAGTCCATATTTACAATCTGAACATTACCCAGTTGCTTGTGTAAGGAGATCTGTAATGGAAACATGGACTACTGTAGTTGGAGGTGTACCGACCTGAAATAATCAAACAATAATCAAACTATATTATTTGCAAAACTGTTTGGCCAATACCTTGAGCATCTTTCTAGCTGACTCTCACATCTTAAATTAACCCATTTCTATTAATCTATGTATTGTCACTTGGTTGTGGCCTACTGGTAAGGTTTCATACAGCATCCAGCATCTGTCTCCTGCAGCAGTTACATGGCTTTTCTTTGACTCTGCCTACTCTGCCCTCCTCTATCTGCGTGCAGCTCCCACCTTGCTCTATTCTGCACTGCAATAGACCCAAAGCAGATTCTTTATTAACCAATAGTATTCACAGCATACAGAAGGGAATCCAGCATCATCTCCCCTTTTCCGTCTAAATAAAAAGGAAGGTTTTAACTTTAACATAGCAAGATTACATATAAGAAAACAGGTGTCAAGTAAGAATTACAATTATAATATTTATATCTATTTTACCTTTTATTATAACTAAGGAAAACTATAATTATAACTATTTATTCTTCAACTCCTTTATTATAACTAAAGAAAACTATAATTATAACTATCTATTCTTCAACTCCATCAACAACCCAGAAGGATATAATAATACCTAAGCTAACAAGTAGTACATTGTAAGCAACTTTCAAAACTCTAAAATTGATGGAGACATCTTGCTGCCTGGACAGTCATTCAAAGTTCCTCTCTAACATTGGAGCATCCAATCTTCTGCCTATAGGCCCATAGTATCTGACAGACTTTTCCATGAATCAGACAGTTCCACCTATACTGGCAGTTTGTTAGTCACTTTCTACTGTATCCTGAAGAATATTTGGCAGACTCTTTCATGAAGCAGGAACCCCTAAGGATTGTCTCATTTTAGCCAAATTCAGCAGTCTTTTCTGTGGGTCCTGCATGTCCACTTCATACAATATAACATCAAGCAGTCGAAGCAAGAGCAGTTTTTGCCCGAATGACAAGCAAACTCCATAAGGAGCTTCTTTGATGCTCATCATCCTCTTGAAGTAGATTGGTGTTACCAGGAGCAAATGTGTCTCATTGTCATGAAAAGTCTTAAGTTCTTAAACATTTTAAATGCCATACTTTTAGTCTTTGAAAGGTTTGAAGAATAACTATACATCTGAACTATATCTCTGTACATCTAGAAAACCTAACTAACATGACTACAAGCTTGACTATTATAGATGACTATATATTAATCTGAATGTTTTAATTAGACATTATATTTTTAAATGAACTGCACAAATATAATACCTTAATCAAGAGCAGAAATATACATATAACAAAATTGGTCTTAAATTTGTGTCAATATCCATACCAATGCAAAATATTCATCTCTATAGCATATCCCCCTTTAAATGTAAACAAAAATTTATTTTATATATATATGTATATATATATGGTATCTTGCTACTAAGCTAAACATATATATATATGTGTGTGTGTGTGTGTGTGTGTATGTGTGTTAGTAGCCTGTACAATAAAATGTCTCTCTGTACTTAATTCATTCACAGTCAAAAAATTCAAAGAAAACACAATAATATACATAATCCAGACTCTCTATGTATATTCCATCTTTACATGGCTTATTTTTCTTTACTCCTTTTATCTATGACTGTCTGAACTCTGTCTCTTTAAAGATTTTGTTTTATTTCTTCTATATTATTTTCCTTCTCTCTCTCTCAAGCCTATATACATTTTTAAACACCCTGTGTTTTGTTTAGAGGCCTTTTATGTCCAAATCTGTCCTATTGTGTATCTGAAATCTTTTTCTGACAGAACGCATTTTAAAATGGTAAACAGTACAGTTGCCACTGCCATGGATACTGGCTCACCTCAATTGTGGTGAGCAGTTGGCCCATGCTATCACCAAGTAACTTGCAGCAAGCTTCCCACCAACCCCTTTCAGGTGTTCAGCCTCCTGAAAGAGCCAAATAACATTCTGCCAACAGGAACCAGGAAGCCACCATACCTCTCTTAAAGGAGCAAGTGGCTCTTGTTGCTGCCAGCAAACAAAGTCTATCTGAAAAAAAGCGGCTACCAAGAAGTTGCACTTGGCTCCCATTTTTCTGGGTCTGGAAGTCCTCTTTTTTTAAAAAGTTTTTTTAGGTCTTGTGTGAATCCATGCCCCAGATGGTGTTGGATACCATTTAGTAGGAAGAGGCTGCTTGTTCATTCCTGGCTGCCCAGGCAATCCTGTTTGGCCAATATCTTAATTGTATTTCTAGCTAGCTCTTACATCTCAAATTAACCCATTTCTATTAATCTGTGTATCGCTATATGATTGTGGCCTACTGGTAAGATACAGCACCTGTCTCCTGTGGCACATACATGGCTTCTCTTTGACTCTGCCTCATCTCTTCTCCTCTATCTGCTTGGAATTCCTGCCTTGCCCTATGGAGTGCTGCAATAGGCCCAAAGCAGCTTCTTTATTAACCAATGGTATTCACAGCATACAGAGGGGAATCCCACATCAGGGTACATCTTACCCCATGTTTGTATCTTCAGTGAATCATTAAACAGTCTGTTCCTTTGAACCTGAATGAGTATATTGCAGAAGGCAAAGTGACAGAGCAGCCACCAAGGTGTGCAGAAATTATAGGAGAGTAAGTAGTGTGTGAATGAGATAGCATCCATAGTTTCTCTGCTTCAGAGAGAAGGCTGATGTACAAGCAAGGAGGAGAGTCTACTGGGGAGACTTAAAATCAACTTGATACATCTTACTAGGAAGTGGGCTTGGGAGTCCACTGGGAACAGAGAGAGGGAGACTTTCAAAAGCCTGAGAGATGAACAAGTAATGATGACCTAACATAAGGAAATTACTCTCAGAGTTTAAACTCAAAGCTGTTAGTTTCAGTCTTTCTAAACACACCAAGATGAAGGTGTGAACATAACAGGTGAGAAGGGGAGTTCAGCTCAGAAATTGAAACTGGTACAGCCTGAGATCAAGAAGGCAGTTTCTTTCTCCTCTTCTGCTCCTTCCTTCTCTCCCTCTCTTCCTCTCTCCTGTGTCCTCATTCTCTATCCCTGCCAAAACCCACAACTATGGATGCAACCCATGAAACTCTGAGGAAGCAACCTGGGTTTGTGATTTTTCTGAGAGTGTCCAAGAAAGCAGTTCAAGGATCAAGTATGAATAAATAATGAACCTGTAACAAATGGTGTTATCATTTGTCCTATCATGAAGCAATTGGAAGGCAATGAACAGCTGTGATGATGTGGGATTCCCCTCTGTATGCTGTGAATACAATTGGTTAATTAATAAAGAAAACTTCCTTGGCCTGTTGATGGGGCAGAACTTAGGTAGGCAGGGAAAACTAAGTGAATGCTGGGAGAAAGGAAGCAGAGTCAGGAGAAGCCATGGAGCCTCTGCTGGAGACAGATATGCTGAAACTTTGCTGACATGCCACAACCTTGTGGTGATGTACAGACTAAAGGAGATGGGTTAAATTAAGATATAAGACCAGGTAGTGGTGGCACACACCTTTAATCCCAGCACTCAGGAGGCAGAGGCAGGCAGATCTCTATGAGTTCAAGGCCAGCCTTGGCTACAAGAGCTAGTTCCAGGACAGGCTCCAAAACTACAGGGAAACCCTGTCTCAAAAAAAAAAAATAAGAAGTAAGAGTTAGCCAATAAGAAGCTAGAGCTAATGGGCCAAGCAGTGATTTAATTAATATAGTTTCTGTGTGATTATTTCAGGGCTGAGCAGCCAGGAACCAACAAGTGGCTTCCTTGCAACAAATTGGCACACCAACATGGTGGACTAAATCCATGTAAAACCTGAGAAAGTTTTAAAAGGAATCCTAGACACAAAAGAACAGAGTTAAGCATGTTTTGGTAGCAACATTTCCTTGGGTGTGCTCTGTGGAAATAAGAACAAAACCCCTTCCCCAACAAAGCACCTCTCCTGGTTTCCATTGTGAGATCAACATATCCTTGAAATACACCAGCTGATTTAACTCAGAAGACTCTTCTATTATCCAATGTCTCTCTGCTGCTGTTACCATATAAGGCTGAGTGAATTCCCAGGGTCTGGGCTGCCACCTGGGGGCATGTTTTTGTTTGGGGGACATGCTGTCACTTGGGCCATGCTGATCTGGGAGATCTACAATGCCCTTAGGGCCACGGTGACATCCAGGCCTAGACTGTTACCAAGGACACATCTGGGTCCATGGTCCTACCACAGCCTCTGTGCTGATTTCTACAGCCTGTGTTGCCATCAAAGACCACACTGATTCCCAGGATCTGGGTCTCCACCTGCAGCTTCCTTGGTGCCCTATGGCTGAGCTGCTGATGGGACCATACATATCTGAGTAACATGTGCTGCCACCTCGTGCCAGGCATGGTATGGGCCTGACCTGCAGCTGGGGCCATGTCTGGGTCCGTGTCTTTGTCACACACAGGATTTGTACTAATGTTTGAGACTTCTGTCCCTGTCAAAGGCAATGCGGATGTCTGAGATTTGGGCTGACACCCACACATGTGGGGTTTCAAGGTGTACACTGACATTGGGTTAATGCCAGTCTAAGTGATGTTGGGGGAGGCTGCTTATTGGTTCCCAACTGCTTAGCCCTGAGATAATCACACAGAAACTATATTATTTAAAACACTGCTTGGCCCACTAGTTCTAGCTTCTTATTGGCTAACTCTTATATTAATTTAACCCATCTCCATTAGTCTGTGCATCATCATGAGGTCATGGCCTCCCAGCAAAGTTTCATCACAGTTGTCTCCAGCATCAGCTCCATGGTTTCTCCCTGACTCCAATTCCTTTCTCCCAGCATTCAGTTTAGTTTTCTTTGCCTAGCTCTGTTCCGCTTGCTCTGCTATAGGCCCAAAGCAGTTCCTTTATTAACCAGTGGTATTCACAGCATACAGTGGAGAATCCCACATCAAAGTGACCTGTGCTCCACCCAGCGCTATGGTTTCATCTAGGCCTGGGCTGCTGCCAGGGCACGTGTCTGGGTCCATGGCCCTGCCTCAACCACAGTCTTTGTTGATGTCCATGGCATCTGTTATCACCAAAATCAGCGAGGAGAGGGCTGCATAGAGTTGGCCCTGCCCCTCAACAACTGCTCCATTCTGGAAAGCAGGCCCTGTACCTCCCCGAGGGCATCACAGTAGAGCTGTCCCTCCTGGCTAGAGTGCTGGTGTGCTGGCCTTGAATACACAAGAGTGGGAGAGCAAACCCCATGGTCTGTCATGTGATGGTATGGGCAATGAAGAATGAAATAGGACTTCCCTTTGGGCTAGCAGTTTCCAAATAACCACATGGAGAGATATTATTAATTATGAAAGCTTGCCTTAGCTTATGTTTGTCTCACTAGCTCTTATAACTTAAATCAACCCATATTTTAAAGTCTATGTTATGCCACATGGCTTTTACCTCTCTCCCATTCTGTATGTTCAACTCATTTAGTGTCTCTATAGCATCTCCCACATGCCTCGATTATCCTCTTTCTCTCTGTGTCTGGAAGTCCTGCCTATCTTTTCTGCCTCACTATTGGCCATTTAGCTTTTTATTACACTAATCAAAGAATACCTTTTCACTGTGTACAAATATCCCACATAGGAGAGATAACCCCTTTGCTCCTCGTCCCTTGCTACCCACTTCAGACTGGAAAAACCAGTCCTTGGGTACAAGAGTGGGAGAGCTGATCCTGCCCCTCACAGGCTACAGCACTCAGGAGTGGACCCTGCACCTAACCCAGGCAGCATAGTAGAGCTGACCCCACTGATGGAGCTGCAGGTAATCCAGTGCCCTGAGTGTGCATGGGAGATCTGGCCCCACCCCTCATCTGCCACATGGTGGAGGGAGTAAGGGAGAGATGACCTACCCCATATCCCCTACCCCAGCCCTTGCTACCTGTGGTGAATGGGAGGGCTGTCCCTGAGGTCATGAGAATGGGAGAACTGGCAGTTTCCCCCACTTTCAGCAGAGCTAGAGAGAGTAGGCCTTGCATTTCATCTGGGCAGCACAACAGAGCTGACCCTGTTGTCAGGGCATAGGAAAGCAGGCAGGGAAGACATGAGAGCAGGAGGACTGACCCTGCCCCCATCTGCAGGGTATCCCTCCAAATGTCAAGATGTGAACCTCTTTCTCTTTCCTTCTTTCCTTCCTTCTTTTTTTTTTTTCTTCGAGACAGGGTTTCTCTGTAGCTTTGGTTCTTGTTCTGGAACTAGCTCTTGTAAACCAGGCTGGTCTTGAATTCATAGACGTCTGCCTGCCTCTGCCTTCTGAGTGCTGGGATTAAAGGCACAAGTCACCACTGCCTGGCTAAAACATGAGCCACTTTCTACCTCCTTTTTTTGTAACTTCTAATTTGTAACTCCTAATTTTGCAATTTTATAGCTTCACAGGCATCTGCATAGTACCGGCTGTGTCTGAGGCACTGTACTAAATTCTGAGAGTAGAGGAGCCAAGTCAAAACTTCCACAGGCAAACATCAGTCTCCAACTTTAGGGACCTGGTAACTGTTTTTGCAATGAAACTATTAAGGCAAGTGATCCCAAAATATAAAATACAGTAAGACAAATACAAAGTGTTATAGCTGCTCAAAGGAGAAAGCTGTTGTAAACAGTTTAGACAAGAATTAGGGAGAGCTTGGGGAATCTGTGGGCTTCACAGGAAAGGCAAATCTGGGTGTGGCCTCTGAAAGTTTGGGCAAAGTGTATTGGCAGAGAGGCAGCCAGGGATAACCAATGTGAACAGAAACAGAAGGCTGGACGTACCAAGGTCCATGAGGGGCCTTGAAACTTGAGAGACAACTTAAGACCACAAAGTAAGAAGAGTGTATTTGAAGGATACTTTGTGATATTTGAAGACAGAGGTGTCAGTGACAGATGGGAGCTACCCTTGGGAATCATGAAGCCCCTTTCTCCTCCTCACTTCTCTATTAGTTTGAGTCTGTCTCAATAACTGCATGTAGCTTTCTATCTCCTACTTCCCACATCTAAAGGATACCAAACAAGGAGTCTAAAATCCTTTGTCTTGTCTTTGTTACCCTGGAAACTGCTCCTCTCTTGGATGTAGTCAGGGATTCATGCTTGGGCTGATGCTTGTGAAGGCTGAGACAGTTGTTTCCACCTAGGTTCCCTTTCCTGAATCATGGGTATGGAAGTGAGGCTTTTCTCATGTGTAACATCAGTCAGGAGCTTGGGAAAGACATCAAGTACAAAGCCTGGCAATAAGGAGTTTGCTAGCTTTAGGTTCAGGTCCAAGAGACAGTGCTAGTCAAAATTAGATTCCCGGAACCAATACAATATACTGTTAGAAAAGTAGTCTTTCCTTCCCTCCATACCTTCTGAATGTCAGAGCAAGTCTGAGGAACTAGGTAGGACTCAAAAACCAGGTAGAACTTAAAAATGTCTCTGTGTTTGAGATAGACAATTTCTGTATCCTCACCTATCTTTATTACTAGTTCCTCAGAATCAAAATGAAATATGCGAAAGAAATACCAAAAATACAAGCATCTGGGTGGTGGCAACCTTTTTTTTTTTTTAATAACACACAGTATGCCGAGTTAGAAGCAACTTCCTGATATCCACAGATCACAGAGATGGAACACAACCCCCCTTTCTCTTTGTTCTTAGGGAAATTCAGGTTCTGGAGGCAATGTCTCTTTAACATAGAAACAGTAGCACAAAGCTCATGCTCCAATCCATCATCATAAAAAAAAAAAAGTAAGACTTTTTAGGTCAAAGAAAAAAGTAATGAAGAGAATAGATTAACCTGAAGTCAGATGAGACCAGTGTGAAAATTTAAGAACCAGTGATGTGAGCCAGCAGCATTAATTGCCTCTCCAGTGTCTTTTTTTTGGAATCACAAACCAAAATTACCTCCTTGAAGTACCATGATCAAGCCTCAAACTCCACCATTATAGAGAGTGCTTCACTTACCACAAACAAGGTAGCTCTAAAACCACAGCCACGTCAATACTGGAGTATTGTAGACTTTAACAAGAAAGGGAAGGAGGCGGAGAGGAAGCAGACATTTTGTAGAAATGCTGCACTCAAAAATATTAGCTCATTAGTTCTTAAGTTTCAGGAGATTTGTGAAGTGTTTAGCAGGGCAAAACCAGCTAAAACCTTAGACATGGCAATTAGAAGTGAAAATTATCTACTCTCAAGTCTCAGCTCTGCAAACTGCAAACAAAGAGAAGCTCTGGACAGGGAGTATGTGTGCCTTGATAAAGGGAAGTGATGGGTTGGGTAAGCCTGGGTAAGTGTGGGAAGTAAAGAGGTTAGCAGTGAACAAGGATCCAAAAGAGGAACGAGTCTAAACCAAAATGTAGATTTGTCTGATTGTTTTCCGTTCTCAATTTTGCCAAGATGTGGAGCAGAGGGGTGAATTGCTAAGAACAGTTGAACAGATTGAGCCTTAAATGAGGCAGCACTACCCCTGTCAATAGGCCATTGCTACCTGTAATCCATCTAGTAGTTGGTGACTAGCCACACTTACACAAGGCAAGAGTTGTGAATGTTCTCCATCTAACAGGACCCTAACAGGACTCCAAATAACAGTCACACTGCTGGGATGAACGAGTACACATACATTCATACTAACTGTTGTCTGTAAACAGATTGCTCTTTCATTACCCAGATGGCCAGACCCAAATAATCACACAGGAATTTTATTAATTACAGCACTATTTGGCCTATTAGCTCAGGCTTCTTATTAACTAATTCTTACATCTTAAATTAACCCATTTCTATTAATCTGTGTATTGTCACGAGGCTGCGACCTACCAGTAAGGTTCCAGTATGTCCTTCTCCTTTGGCAGCTACATGGCATCTCCCTGACTCAGCCTACTCTCTCTCTATATATACCTCTTCCAGCCTGACTATATTCTGCCCTGCCACAGGCCAAAGCAGCTTTATTCATTAACCACTAAGAGCAACACATATACAGAAGGACATCCCACATCAGTTGGCAGCCAGTACTTTTTGCAGAATGATTTGATGTTTTTCAAGTTGTTATTTTATATTTCTAATAGAGTCTCAAGTTATGGAGATCAAGTCAGTCAATGCTTCTACACTCATCTGGGACACAGTGGGAATCTGCCTTCACAGAAGGACACAGGGGCAGGTATCCCCCTCAAACAGGTAGCAGCTATGCTACTTTTAGAACCAGTCTTATAAATAAATCCCCCAATATTATCATTGTAATCTTACAGTTTATACCCTCACTATGTGGTGCTGTGGTGCCCGCAAACTTATGGCTGTTCTGTCTCAACTTTCCAAGTGCCTGGAGTAGAGATGTGAACTACCATACCTAGATCTAATTGTTTGGTTTTGAAACTATTTGTCTTAAAAGCATCAGAGTTCAATGGTGTGCCTTTCTTACTCCATCCTTGGTATCTTGTGCTTGGGTATAAAGCATTGGTCAGACGCTTTTGCTCTAGAGTCCTCTTTCTCCAATATCCACGCTTCAAATGCTCAAAATAATGAAAACACAGTCAGACATGGAGGTATATACACATAGCCCCAGTACTCAGGAGGATGAGTCCGGAGAACTATGACTTTAAGGCCAGCTATGCCACAGTGTGAGACCTGTGTCTCAAAAACAGTGTCTCAAAAAACAAAAACAAGCAAAACTGAGCCAGTAAACACAATCTCAGTAGCTTCCTCTTATTGACAAGGAACAGGAAAGACTGGCTGCTAACTAGAAAAGAGGTTAGCTTTAAGCAAGTTCACATTAATGGAGACTACTTGGCTGCTGTTGGAACCATGAAACCCACCTGGGTGAATGGTCCATATCAATGCGGCTGGTAACACCTGTGCTTAGTATCAGAGTGTGCCCGGAGCTGTGTTCTCCATCTGGCCACATACTTTGTGGCCACCCCTGCCTTTACCAAGCCACCATGGTAGGTGGCCTTTTGGGCCAACTTGTCTCTCTGTTTCTGCTCTTCTCTTAGCAGCCCATGCTCAGAGAAAGATGTGAGGAATGCTGCTGAAAATACCAGTCGTCCTTTTGTCTTTTGTGAGTCTCAGCACACTTTTATTGGTCTTTTGTTGATTGTTTGGGCACAGGTGTTAAAATTTCTCTAGGCTGATTTAAATACAAAGTGTTGGATCAGAGCGACTCTGTGTTTATTACTACATTTCTGCAAAGGGGTTTTCCAAACTAATGTCCAACCCCCATGACAGAGCAAGGTGAATTTTTCACAACTTTATTGTACATGCTCATATACGTTACCCCAGAACATTTTTTTGATTTTAAGGGAAGTTTAGTATATTTTCATCTTTATTGGTCATGTGTATTTCTTTTGTTGGAAATCTTCTGGGAGATACAGATAAGTAAGTTTCTTTACAAGTTAATTTTACTTTTCTACCAATTAGAAGGTAAATCCAGAAAGCTACCTGTTGTCCTTATTTCCACATGCACTGGCACAGATTTGCTGTGGTGTTCTCTTGGTTTTTATGTCTTCTATTCTGTTTAATCTTGTGTTGTTTTGTTGTTGTTGCTTCTAAGGCAACATTGTTTATGTGTGCATTTTCTCAGTTTTTCTTTGTCATCTTTGACAGAAGTCACGTTATTAAAAATGAGTAGCCTCTGGCCAGGAACATCACCAAATGAACTGTAGTAAAAAAACAAAAACTTTCAGAATATTTTAGATTTCAGGACTGTTTTATAGATCTATGCTTTTATGTTTATCCTATTCTAAGTATTTTGTAGTTTTTGTTCTGCTTTCATTTTAACTCATGAAGTATTTAGAAATTTAGATTTTGGTTTCCAAACAGGTTCTTTTGCTTTTGTAATTCAATAAACTGTAGTCAGACTATAACATTTTTTAAAATTTGCCTGTAATTCTATGACAAACTCACACACAGTCAACTATTACAATAGTTGCAATTATATTCTCTATGTTACAACTTCTCATCTGGGAATACATAAGTGGATTGTGGCATGTTGTGACATGTCATTGTGCTCTGTCCTAAGAACATCTAGATGGGGCCTTGCAATGAGTAGCCAAACATGAGCACCACATCGTGTGCTTGGGAAGCTTGTCAAAAGCCCTGAGCAGTAAGTACAGGTCCTTACTTAACCGTTCTGTTTCATGATGACATGTAAGGCCCATAAGCTCTCTAGGTGGAGATAGATGCCTATCTACCTAGCTGGCTGTAGAGTTCCAGCTGCTCATAAAGGACAAGGCTTTGTGGACTCTTAGGGGACTGTGCTCTTATTCCCTGTGCCCAAGTCATAGGGTATGCCAAAGGCCTCCAGTTTAGTTGAGAGTCTGTGAACAGACAGACAGCAACACAAATTTTGCTTTTATATATTTAGGACTTTTCTGTCAATTTGTGTCTGATTTGCCCTTTCTGCAGTTTTCAAGCCAGCTGCAGGTGGCCGTTCTAAGAATTTATGTGTAATTTGTCAGTGCTGTATCAGGTTGAACATCATAATTTAAAACATTTTGCTTTTTGATACTCATTTGTATTTTCATGTTACAAAAAGTATTACATTTGTTAATTAAAGATAAAAGACAGTAAATATTTTATATATTTTAAAAGTTAGAAATTTTTGAGTGTTTATAAATATTAAATTTTAATTTTACTACTTATGCAAATAAAATTTCTCTTTGATCATGATTATCAAGAAATTAAAATTGTCATTAAAAATCTTGATGGGGACTGTGCATAACAATTTAGGTATAAAATATACATAAAAGGTTTATGTCTATGGGAGAAACTTCTCCAGTTTAAAAATTGGAAACTCTTTTATGTATAAAGTTTCTAAAAGGTCAGTATTTAATATTTTGTACTATAGTGAGTGCTATGTCTTATCACTATGGGTAGAATATAGGTAGTCTGTCTTTAAAAGTCCACATACTGGGAAAATTGAAAGTGATAGTGTGGACATTGTAGAACTTCCCTGGGTATTGGTCTCAGAAGACATTTTCATTAGAATTGATAACTTACATGATCTAATTTATGTTGAAGAACAGAAATTTTACTACTTAAATTTTTAAGTAGAACGTTTCCATGTATATAAAAATGAAAATTACATGAAAACTATTGTATCTTATCTTTATTATTCTAGATAGTAATGTAGTTGTGAATTCTGATCCTGCCATTAAATTATCAGTCATTGCTTCCAACTTTGTTCAATTGTTATTATAATAAAGCACAAGTTTTAATGTTCATAACCTGAATTGCATGCTTTAATTGTGTTTTTTTGTCCCCTCCCTCCCTCTTTCCCTTCTTCCCTTCATTTTCTTCTGCAGGCCAGGCTGGTCTGGAGCTTATGTAGCCTCCTAAATGTTGTGATTATAAGTGTGAGTCAACGTGCCCAACTTAAATGTTTCTTTTCCTTTCTGGGGATGTGTGTGAGTGTATGTGCATAAACACACATACATGTAAAGGCCAGCAGTTGTCAGGTGTCTTCTTTAATTGATCTTCACTTTAGTTTTTTGAGACAAGGTATATTATTGAAGCTGGAGTTTGCTTATTTGGCTAGAATGGTTGGTAAGCAAGTTTCAGGGATCTTCCTGTCTCTTTCTCCTTGATTGTGGGATCGTAAGAATTTTTATGTGGGTCTGGAGGATTGACCTCAAGTCTTCATGCTTTTATGACAAACATGTTATTAACTGAGACATATCCCTAGACCCATGTCTAGTTTATTCATTTAACTTTTATTTTGATATAATTTTAATTCACTTACAGTTGTAAGAAATTATACAAAGAAATCTAGAGATCATAAATACCTTTGACTCAATTTCTTTCACAGTAACCTACTGACTAAGTATGCAGTATCGCAAACAGAACACAAACTTGATAACATTGGAACGCACAACAGGGTCATATGTGCATACCCACTTCTTCTATGATTCCACCTTTTCCCACAGTACTCATCTTTACCACCTGCTAGTTTAATTTCCATTCCTAAAATGTTATAGTTTCAAGAACACATGAAGGAAATCAAATAGCATATAATCCCTTGAAATTGCATTTTGACTCAGTATAATTCTTTTTTGAAATTCATCTATATTGTGGTAGACATTTTCCTTTTTGTTGCAAAATAGATGCAGAGATCTTGTCTAATTCCCCTTCCCCGGAGGATCCATGTATGCCTCTCTTAGGGTTCTTCTTGTTACCTACCTTTTCTGGAGTCGTGCACTTATAGGTTGGTTGTCCTTTGTTTTATGTCTAATATCCACTAATGAGTGAGTACATATCATGTATGTCTTTCTGGGTCTGGGTTACCTCACTCAGGATGTTTTTTCTAGTTCCAGCTATTTGCATGCAAATTTCAAGATGTCATTTTTTTTTTAAACCACTGAGTAGTATTGTGTAAATGTACCCACATTTTCTTTATCCATTCTTCAGTGGCCGCCTCGACGGGTTACTCTGTCTAGGGTTTGTAACCCGCCTGGCTGGCCAGTTATTCCAGGGTCACGGAGAGGCACCACCTGAAAGACATAGGCTTATAAGCAGGAAGGAGGCTAAGCGTATTTGTCAAAGCCTCCGTTTATTAGGGTCATGGTTACAGCTTATATAGCCCCTGGATGAGGAGCTTGGGGGGCTGGGGCATGGTGGTCCACGTCCGTCACGCAGTCTGAGAGGTTACGATGGGTCGGGTCACGATTCCTCGGTCGGGAAGTCACAAGGTGACCCACCTAGTTCTCTAGATAGTTTGGAATGTGAGGCAGGTTCCGTTAACAGATAACTCTCTATTAACAGTTAATTTGGGTGTGGGATAGGCTTGGTCAATAAGACTATTCTCAATACAATTGAGAAGTGAAGCCCTCTGCAAAAACTCCTCACGGCGGTGCTTCCTGTAAATTTTGGGGGGACACGGCTCCTGACAGTACCCACATTTTCTTTATCCATTCTTCAGTTGAGGGGCACCTAGGTTGTTTCCAGGTTCTGGCTATTACAAATAATGCTGCTACGAACACAGTTGAGAAATGTTCTTGTAGTATGAGTGTGCATCTTTTGGGTATACATCCAAGAGTGGTATTACTGGATCTTGAGGTAGATTGATTCCCAATTTTCTGAGAAACCTCCATATTGATTTCCAAAGTGGCTGCACAAGTTTGTAATCCCACCAACAATGAAGGAGAGTTCCCTTTACCCTGCATCATCTCCAGCATAAGCTATCATCGGTGTTTTTGATCTTAGTCATTCTGACAGATGTAAGATGGTATCTCAGAGTCGTTTTTATTTGCATTTCCCTAATGGCTAAGGATGTTGAGTATTTCCTTAAGTGTCTTTTAGCCATTTGCAATTCTTCTTTAGAAAATTCTAACTTTAGATTTGTATTCCATTTTTGATTGAATTATTTGGTATTTATCCCTAGTGCTTGAATTGGCATTTTGGAGCCCATTCTTTCTGGAAGGATATCTTGCTCAGTCTAGATATAGCAGGGAGGGCCTCGATCTTGCCTCAAAGTGATGTGTCAGACTTTATTGACTCCCATTGGGAAGCCTTACCCTCTCTGAGGGAGCTGGGATGGGAAAAGATAGGGGAGCGAGAGGAGGGAAAGGAGTGGGAACTGGGATAGGTATGTAAAATGAGAAAAGATGTTTTTAAAAAACAAATTTAATAATATTTTTTTTTTTAAAAAAAGTGAGCTCTGCCCATTCCTTGCTCTCTTCCTGTTGCTCCTCTTCAGTGGTTGGTCTCTATACCTTTCCCCTTCCCCAATAAAATCTCCACGTGAGTTTGTTGTATTGGATGTTCATCCTTGCCAGTTCTAGACTACAACTTTAGCTTAATATGAGGCCAAGAAACCAGAATAAAACCAAGATACTGTTAGCCAAAATAAATCTTTCTTCTTTTTAAGCAGATCATCCTAGGTATTTTGTCATAGCAGCAGAAAGTCAACTAATATCTGATTTTTTCTTACCAACTCTAGGATGTGTTTTTAATTTTTATGTTGTATTTTTTTTTCACAGAGGCAGGTGGATCTCTGTATAAGGCCAGCCTGGTCTATAAGAGCTAGTTCCGGGACAGGTTCCAAAGCTACAGAGTAAACCCTGTCTCTAAACCTGTCTCTAAAAACAAAACAAGAAGAAGAAGAAGAAGAAGAAGAAGAAGAAGAAGAAGAAGAAGAAGAAGAGGAGGAGGAGGAGGAGGAGGAGGAGGAGGAGGAGGAGGAGGAGGAGGAAGAAGAAGAAGAAGAAGAAGAAGAAGAAGAAGAAGAAGAAGAAGAAGAAGAAGAAGGAAAAAATGTCTTAACTTATAACTTCCTTAGTCCTGTTACCACAAAAAGTCCATGCAATTTTGGAACAATGGAATTTGGGGTAACCTAAACCCATGTTTCTAAGTCAATGTCATTCAAATTTACCTCCAGAATAAACTATCTTGTATCCCCTTTGAGTTTAAAACTGTATTTTTGCATTGACAGTACTTTTACTTTCTGGGAGAGACTGTTCATAATTTTCCACAATTTTTTAAATTTCCCATAATGTCTTTAATAGTTCTTTTTGGAAGACTTTTTAGAACAATTTATGAACTTAATTTCTTTAACAATCATAGATAATAATGAAATTACCTCTTGCTTTTGGTAAATATTTTATGTTTTTCAGGAAATTGTTCCATTTCAATAAAGTTATGAAATTTATATCCTGAAATTTCAAAGTATTTATTTTCTCTTTGATTCTGTAAGGTCTTTAGCAATATTCCTGATTTATTCCTGATATTGATAATTCGTGATTTGATCTTTTCCTTTTTAATAGAGGATACCAATAATATTGATCTTTTAAAATTTTGTCCTTTTTGTTAGTTTGCTTGTTTAAGTACCAAACCTAGAGTTTTGCCTACAGGTTCTCTACCACTGAGATAAATCCCTACCTTCTACTATTCTTTTAGAAGAATCAGATTTATGATTTATTTGTTTTCTTGGTTATTTTTTCTTTTTTCACTTAGTTAATTTTTTTCTTGCTCTTATTCTTAGTAATCTTTTTATTTATCTTATTTTGGACTTATTTAACTTCTCTAATTCTTAGGGGAGCAGGATAATCTGAGGTTCTTCTTTTATTCTAATGTAAATATTTTGTGCTATACATTTTTATGTCTTTCACTTGTAGTGAGGAGGCTAGCAGGCCTGTTTTTTGTCCTGCCCAGCTCCTGCACACCTAGCTTTACACACGAAATAACAACACACAAATTGTATTCATTTAAACACTGCTTGGCCCATTAGTTCCAGCCTCTTAATGGCTAATTCTCACATCTTGATTAACCCATCTCTAATAATCTGTGTAGCACCACGAGGTGGTGGCTTACCAGGAAAGATTCAGCATGTCTGACCTGGCGGCTGGTTCCATCGTGTCTGACCTCACTTCCCTTCTTCCCAGCATTCTATTCTGTCTACTCCACCCACCTATGTTCTGACCTATCAGGCCAAGCAGTTTCTTTATTAATTAACCAATGAAAGTAACAGATAGACATATGACCTTCCCACATCATTCACTGTCTTAGCAATGTCTCATGGATTATATTATATTTTCTTTTCGTTCAATTCAGCATATTTTAAATTTTTTCCTTGATGCCTGGTAGGCAGAGAATTTCTTTCCTGACTGTCTGCTCCCAAATAACCATTTCAAGTCTTAATATTAATTATAAATTAATTAATATTAATTTATAAATTAATTAATGAAGTAGCTCCTCCATTTTAAATAAACTCACATTTTTTATTTATTCTCTTCCATGTGGCAGTGCATTTGTTAGCATGGCACTTTCATTTCCTGCTCCCTCTGTGTCTGACTGGCTACTCCTCTGACTCTGTCCTTTCTCTTCCCAGTATTCTCTCTGTGTCAGACTGTCTTGCCCAGTCTCTTTCTGCCCAGTTATCAACCAATCAACTTTTTATTAACAATGAGAGCAACACATTTTCACAATGCACAAAAGAATTATTCCACAGCAATACCTAATCTTACATAAATTATAAATTCAATAGTTTTTTTAAACTTAACAAAATAATTCTAATTCTACTTTTGCATGGAAAATAAAATGTAATACACCAAATAATGACATTTAAAACAGGAGAATAAGCCTTAACTTTTCTGTTATCAAAATACATTATTAAGAACAGCAAAAAAAAAAAAACAACTAAAAAAAATTTGAAAATGAAAATCAATAGTACAGAAATAGATGATAAAAGAATGAAGTAAAATAACCAAGACAATTTCATGGCTATCAATGATTACTATATAATAATAGTAGCACTCCAAATTGTTAAAATAAATAAATAAATAAATAAATAAATAAATAAATAAATAAACAGTTATTCCTTAAATGGCATCAGTGAAATCAGCTATACATTGAAAATACATAAAGTAAAACTCTTACCTGTTTCATGTGTGAAAAAAATTCTGGATAGGTGAAAGGTATTAATAAAATCAAGAGAAAAACTGTCTAAAGGTATTACAATACAGAATATGTTTGTGGTTTGTTGTTGCGAGGCCTCTTGTTTGTTTCCAGCTGCTCAGCCCCGAAATAATTACACAGAAACCATATTATTTGCAATATTGTTTTGCCAATACCTTAAGCATATTTCTGGCTAACTCATATCTTAAATTAACCCACCTTCATTAATCTGTGTATCGTCACGAGGTTCTGACTTACTGGGTAAATTTCCAGCATTTGTCTCCAGCAAGGCTACATAACTTCTGCTTTACTCCGCCTTCTTTCTCCCAGCATTCAGTTTAGTTTTCCCTGCCTAGTTCTTCTATAGGCTCAAAGCAGTTCTTTATTAATCAATGATAATCACAGCAAACGGAGGGGGAATCCCACATCAGTGGTGTGTGTGTGTGTGTGTCCCCTCTGGTATGTGTGTACAGAGGCCAGATGCATACAGAGGTGTTTTCTTTTAGCCCTCTCTATTTTACTTTTAACAAGTTCTCTCACCAAATCTAAAACCATTGCTTTGTCTACACTGACTAGCCAGTAAGGCTGAGTATTTCTCCTCTCCCTGAACCCACCAGAGCTGGGACACAGGCCTGGACAGCCATGTTCTACTTTACATGAGTGTTGAGGATCAAAACTCAAGTTTTCTTGTTCATGAAACAAACACTTTATCAAAGAAGCTATCTATCCAGCCCCAGAATAACATTTTTATTACTATGAGATAAGAAAGACCCTACAAAGCAAAACACAAATGCAATAAATGGGAACAATCAGACATGGTAAAGCAACAATAAGAAAAACGTGAAGAAAATATTTACCATTATTAAGTCTTACAAATACCTTCAAAACGAAAGTATTTCTTTTGTTCCACAAAATTTTCAACAGGAGTCCACTCTTCCTGAGCTTAGAAATCTTTTCCTAACATTGAAGATAAAACAGTTACAGAATGCTCTCAGCAAATTATGTAATGTGTCCTCTCTGGAAAGCCACAGTTGGCTCTGGACTTGGCAGCTAGAGTTAGTACTTTACCCAGTCTCTTCTGGTACTCCTGCCACACAACTGCTCTCAAAGGTCCTAGGAGAGTGTGCATTAGTTGGCAGATGTTTGTCATCCTAAGGATTTCCTAGAGTAGCATTCTTTTCTTTTGTTTTACTTTACTTCAAACGGAAATCTCTTTTGTGGACAATGTAAAACAGTATTTAGAGGGAAATTAATAGTATCAAATTCCATATTATGAAATAAAATGTTCTCAAATTATTCCAGCTTCCACCTAAAATTACAGAATTAAGTCAAACCAAACCCAATATAAGCAGAAGAAAGGAAACGATAAAGATCTGAAATCAATGTGCTGGAAAACGAACTCCAAAACAGAAGCTGGTTAAACAAAAGGTTTATTTTCTGAGATAATCAATGAAACAGACAGTATATTTTCCAGACTGCTCAAGAAACTACATAAAAACAGAAAGTACAAGAATTAAGAATAAACATCACTTTAGATCCTTCAATATAAAGGTTTATTAGTAAATTGTTGTAACTTCAGAACAAATTAGATAACTTAATGATAAGGTAAGTTCTTAAAAGATACAAAACCCAAAACTCACAAAAAAGAAACAAATAAATGCACTAAATAGCTCCATACCTATAAAAGAAATCAAAATGTTGTTAACACATCTTTTAAAATATATTTTTATTTTGTGTGCATTTGTGTTTTACCATGTATGTCCTGCCCCATGGAACCAGAGTTACAGAGAGTTGAAAGCTGCCATATGGGTGCTGAGAATTGAACCCAGAGGTCCTCTGGAAGAGCAGTCAGTGCTCTTAACCACTCAGCCATCTCTGCAGCCTCTTGAAATATTATTTAAAACCCTTCTGTGAACAAGATACATTGGCAACTTTTTTTTAAGAAAGCACTAGGTTTCACAAAGTCTTCATACAATTCAGCAATGTATAGTACTTCTACCTCATTCTATGAGACTATGTGATTTACCTGATAGGTAAAAATCACATAAGCATGGTATAGAAAAACAGAGGATCGATAGCCTTTCTGAATGCAACTGTATGTAAAGTTGTGCGTAAATTGCAACTTCATTATTTTACAAGGAATGTAATGTAGCACCGTTGTCTGTCCCTTCTCATGGTAAGCCCACCTTTTTCACTGAAAAGCATACTTTTTGAAATAGGTAGTCTTAACTACTCTTTCATGGCAGTGTTTCGATCAGTTCTCAGCATGTACTAATCCATTACTGAAAGAGATACAAACTGAGTCATTTTATGATTTTTTAGAACAAGAGAAAAAAATGTATGTTGGATTGGAGGTTTTAGAGAACATAGTAAAAAGTCACAGATTTTTGAATTTGTAAAATTTTGAAAATCAAAGAATGAGATATGTTTGGTGCTCACAAACTATATTACACTTTCAAAAAATTGAAATGGCAAATTTCCAATACATGGTGGGAGCATTGCTAAATGTATGTTACAAACTAGTTCCTTATTCTTGGCATTGGAGTAGCAACTTCCTTTTTTGTTTGACTGTTCTTGGTGAAAGAAATCAAAGACTGATATCTAAATATTCTGCTTCAGATGGGTGACTTTACTACAAGCCTCAACACAAGAGTGTTTATAGCTCAAAATACCAGAATCCTACAGCAAAATGTTCTCATAACCCTGATTCTGACAGTATAGTTTCAGATCTTGACATCAAAGGAGTTAGAGGTCAGAGAAAATGAGTCATTTCTACTCAAAGCAAGTTGTGGCTTCTAGTAAGAAAGGGCAGAATGGAGACCTCCCTTCTGTGGTATATAAGTATGGATTTGAGGACATAGAATTCACAAATGTTGGAATACAATGGAACTAAAGAGGGAAAGGTTTGTGTTATGAATAGGGAAAGATATGCCTCCTACCAAAACACCCTCCCATACCAATTGCAACAGCAGTCTTGGTTTTTGTGCCCCTGAAGAATTCCCGAGGGACACAAGTAGAGCAAGAAGGTAATCAAAGTTATTTTGGCAACAAAGAAAGCAAAAACAAAGCACACTCCCCAGAGTGGAAGGCAGACTGAGCTGAGCAGCAATGGAAAAAGACTTCTTCTAAATATTTGTTTTACCTCAACAGTTGGTAATTATATTGATGCTACAGGCTATGGAAGATCAAAGGAAGATGAAATTCTCTTTAGATTAAACATCACATGGGTGTGGTTTGCATACCTGCAATCTTAGTACTTTTGAGGATAAGGCAGGAAGATCATGAGTTTGAGACCAACCTAAGCTACATAGTTAGACCCTGTCTCAAAGGAAAAAAATTAAAGAAAGATTATATATAAAAACTTAAACCTTTTGTTGAGCTGTGAATTATCGTCATAGAAAGAGCATAAAAGATGGATCAGGGGGAAATTTATCTACTATGGACCTCAACGTATTTTGTGAAAACTACTTTGAATGAAGACCTATCCTATTTTCTTTTTTTTTTTTTTTTTTTTTTTTTTTTTTTGGTTTTTCGAGACAGGGTTTCTCTGTGGCTTTGGAGCCTGTCCTGGAACTAGCTCTGTAGACCAGGCTGGTCTCGAACTCACAGAGATCCGCCTGCCTCTGCCTCCCAAGTGCTGGGATTAAAGGCGTGCGCCACCATCGCCCGGCGACCTATCCTATTTTCTATGGTGACTTAACAGATATTGTTCTGAATGAATCTTTTATATGAATCTTTTAGTGACAAAAGTCCATGTTTTTTTGAGTGGACATTCAAGAGTAGATTCCCAGCAACATTGGCATGCTAACCTACTCATTCACATTATTTTTTTTATCCACAATTTTCCCAGGGATAGAAACTATCTTAGTCATTATTGTAACCTCAGCAACTGACTCACAGAAACTATTCCCTGAGTACAAGATTATAAAAGTATTACTTTATTGTTTCTGTGAGAGTGTACACTTTAGGCAATTTATTCCAATTATCCACTTGTTATCTTTTGCATAAAGTCATGAGTTTTTCTTGAGCAGAATCCATGGCTGACTTCACTTTATGAACTCATGTCCCTAGTGATCAAAACCACACATCACACATAGTAAGTCCTGTTTTCTAATTGAGTGGAGGAAAATCACCCTCACTGCCTTTCACAGTTGATAAAGGGCTTTCCCACATTCTTGAAGGCTACCACCTAGTTACCAAGGCATTTAAAATCACCCAATTTGTGCAGTGGTTCTTAGACTTTAATATGGATCAGAGTCGTGGTTTTATTGAATTTGAAGTCATGGTCTGTTCTCCAAGAAGCCAGGAAGGCCACCAATCTTCAATAATCAATCACAACAACCCAATTAATAGCAATACCAGAAAAAGATATATGGCCATAATGAGAAACAGGACAAAGAGATTCAGTGACCTCCAATGAAATTCATTGTCAAGTTTTAAAGAAAGATTAAAGTTTAAATAGAGGGTGAGGGACGTTCATATCTAAGCAGTCCTGCTCACCAGTGCTGACCTCCAATCTCTAGCAATGTGGTCTGACAAGTTTATGAGATTACAACCCTGTGTGTAATCTCTTTTTTTGAAAGGCAAGTGCATCCTGCATCTGCCTGACACCAAGTTTTAAGCATTTGGGGTATTTTTGTTGTTGTTGTTTTGTTGTGTGTGTGTGTGTGTATTTGTGTGTGTGCGTATGCCCCTTTTATGGTTTGGGGTTTTTTTTTTGGGGGGGGGGTTGTTTTGTTTTGCTTTGAGACAGGGTTTCTAAGTGCAACCTTGGCTGTTGGCTGTCCTGGAACTTGCTCTGTAGACCAATTTGACCTCAAACTCAGAGAGTCACTTACCTCTGCCTCCCGAGTGCTGAGATTAAAAGCATGTGCCACCACCACCAGGCAGTCCATTGTTTTAAAAGTCTGACAGCCAAATAATGGGCACAAGTGTCTCTTCAAAATCTATTTGTCCCTTCCAAGCTGATTACAAAGGAGGACTATGGATTCATGCCCTTTGAAATAGATAGGGCCTTGGCCTCTGGATTCCTCAGGTGATTCTTATAGCCACCCAAATTAAAGAACTCTATGGTGTAGGTCTCAGCCTTTTTAATGTCATTCCATCATGAAAAAATAGTAGTTTTAAGTACACCGATATAAATAACAGAAAGTTACTTGCAGGATAAAAGCCTCTACTCCCTGGGAGGACAAGTTGGTCATGTAAAAGCTCAGTGTTGTACTCAAAGCCAGCAGTTCCAGCATTATTAGTCAAGAACTCATTTAAAAAAATGCAAATCTCAGGCTCGAAATAGAACTCAGTGGCAGAGAATTTGCCTACTGTGTGTAAGACTATGGGTTTGATCTCTGACACTGCAAAATGAACGAATGAATTCACTTTCTAAGGAGATGTCTTGGGAATCCTTATGCAGATGAAGATTGAGAAGCCTTGACTTTAACAATCCCAACCTTAAAACTCTGTATATCCTCTCTGACATTACCATAACTTTTGTGCATACAGGAAAAAGCCCCATTTTAATGCAGTTGACTCAGAGAAGCAAGGGAAGTGAGGCTGATATCTGCTGAGCTCAGCTATCCCCACTTCTGTTTACATTTGAGGTTTTGTATGTGTGTCTTGGCTCCTCTACTAATTATTATAAACCTCATCTCACTCAAGATATGATATTTCTTTGAACTTTAGTCTTCCAAATGTAGGGAGTTTAAATATCTAGCCAGAAAGACCTCTTTTAGCTGTATGTCCCCATGAAGGAGTGAAATGTGGTAAAATATATGTGATATAAAATTTATAGTTTTATTCATTTTAAAGTGAACAATTATGTGATATTTAAAGTATATTCACTAACCATTCTACCATTTATCTCCAGAACTCAGCATATTGAAAACTGAAACTGTAATAGTTAAACAATGATGCTAGGTCCTTATCCTTCCTTCAAGCTCATGACCCTGACAACCACTATTCTACTTTTGGTTTCTATGAATCTGATTACACATTTGATATGAATGTAATTATAGAAAATTTGCCCCTTTGTGACTGAATTATCTTGTTTAACCTGATGTCATCAAGGTTGATCCATGTGGTAACATGTATCTGAATAACCTTCATTTTAAAGGCTGGTTGGTCCTCCATTGTGTGTGCAGATGCTACTTGACTTATGATGGGCTATGTGAAAAAATTGCTTTAAGTTGAAACTATCGAGTCAAAAATATATTAGTTACACTTTTCCAACTGAAAATTATCACAGAATCACAGTTTCTTCCCATTGTAACCCTGTGGTTGACAGGAAGATATAACTCCCCAACATTGCCCAATACCACAAGAGAGTATAGTACTTACTACATGTCACTAGCTTGGGAAATTATCAGAACTCAAAATTTCAAGTATGACTTCTACTGAATCCATATTATAGCCACCACATTAAGGGTGAAAAATAATAAACCATTTTATACTGAGAACCCATCTATAAAAGGATATCTTCTTTTTTCATCTATCCATTAATTAATGTTTGGATTTCTTCAACATTTTGACTTTGTTTAAAACTGCTATGAGTTTAGATATAAGACATCTGCTTGAGTGCTGCTTTCAATTCATTAATCAAGGAGATTGTATCTTAATTTTGATTATTTTTAGAAAGCTTTTAAGTTTTACACAGCACTTGCATTCCTACCAATGATGAACAAATGTTATAGTTTTTCTACATCTCTACCAGCATATATATAGTCTTTATAGGATATATATATCCTGGTGAGTGTGAAGTATCTTTTGATTTTTATTTACATTTCCCTAATGAATTAAGTAATATGGGGTATTTTTTAAAGTACATCTTTTTATTTATTGTTTGCATATTTTTATTTTATGTGTGTTTGTGTTTTGCTTGCATGTATGTCTATGTGAAGGTGTTGGATCCCCTGAAACTGGAGCTACAGGCAATTATGAACTTCCATGAGGGTGCAGGGAATTGAATCCAGGTTCTTTGGAAGAGCAGTCAGTGCTCTTAACTGTTGAGTCATCTCTCCAGCTCCAATAGGGGACATTTTGTCACGTGTTTCTTGGTCATTCTCTCTTTCAGAGAAATAGAAAAGGCAACAGCCTTTTCAAGGTCTTTGCCCATTTTTATATATGAGTTTTTAAATTACTGTTCTCATTTTATTCTTATTTCTCATGACCTATAATCAAAATATTAAAGGTGCAGAACATGAGAAAAAACATTAAGAGCTGCAAGGGGGACAGATCAAGTACCATATGTATACCAACCTATTAGAATAATACCTGGCTTCTCAATGCAAATTACAAAAGTCAGAAGGGCCTGGACAAATATTCTATAAACTCTAAAAGACCACTGATGCCAGCCCAGGCTACTATACTCAGCACAACTATCACACTATATGGAGAAAGAAAAATATATCATGATAAAACCAAATGTAAGCAGTATTTATCTACAAATCCAGCTTTACAGAAGGTGCTAAAAAAAACAGACAGAAGTCTGAAGCAGTTAGCCACACCCAAGAAAACACAAGGAATAAATAATCCCAGAATAGTAAACCAAAAGAGTTGGGGAAAGCCCAAAATATAAGAACAAAATAACAAGATTCATTAAATACTAACATTGATAACTTTTAATACTAATGGTCTCACTTCTCCAATAAGAAGACACAGACTATGTACAGAAGACAGGATCCATCTTTCTGCTGCATGCAAGAAACACACCCTACCCTCAAGAATAGATAGATATAATTTCAGGGTAAAAACATGGAAAAGGTATTCCAAACAAATGGCCCCAAGATGAAAGAAGGTGTAGATGTTTTAATACCTGACAAAATAAACTTCAAACCAAAACTAATCAGAAGAGGTGGAAAGAACACTACATATCCATTAAAGAAAAAAATTCACCAAGAAAATATTGTTGGCAGAGACTGCTCTCTAGTTTCCAGACTACTCTAGTTTCTCTGATTATTCCAGACCTGAATGATCACACAGAAACCATATTAATTACAACACTGCTTGGCCTATTAGCTTAGGCTTCTTATTAACTAACTCTTACATCTTAAATTAACCCATTTCTATTTTTCTATGTATCGTCATGAGGCTCATGGTTTACCAGTAAGGTTCCAGCATCTGTCTCCTTCGGCAGCTACATGGCATTTCAGTATACCTTTTTCTCCTCTATCTATGCTTGGAGAGATAGAAATAGAGAAAGATAGAGCGATAAGGAATTCCTGCTTTACTATATTTTGTGCTGCCATAAGTCCAAAGCAGCTTTTTTATAAACCAATGGTAATAAAGCATATTCAGAGCATACAGAGGGGAATCCCATATCAGGATATTGTAATTCTTAACATTTATGCACCAAATGCAAGAGCAATCAAACTTGTAAAAGAAATACTACTACAGCTAAAATCACATATTAACCTTTACACAGTAATAGTGGGTGACTTCAGTACCTCATTTTCTCTTCTAAATAGACAGGTCATCCAGACAAAAACTAAATGATAAATTCAGGAGTCAAATAACATCATGAATCAAATGTAACTAATGTACCTAGAAGATATTTGCAGAATATTTCACCCAAACGCAAAGGAATATATTTTCTTCTCACCAACTCATGAAACTTTCTCCAAAATTGACCACATAATTGGTCACAAAACAAATTTAAACAGATATTTAAAAAGTTGAAAAGCATCTTACATGCTATTTGAGCACTATTGATTAAAACTGAATATCAACAATAATAGAAAGTATATAAACTCATGGAAACTGTAAAACTCACTACTGAGTGAAAAATGGATTAAGACAGAAATTAAGAAGAAAATTGAAATGTTTTAGAATTTAATGAAAGCAAAAAATAACATAACCCAACTATGGGACACAATGAAGGCAATTTCTAAGAGGGAAGTTTATAGCACTAAGTGCCTACATAAAAAATTGGAGAGATTGTATATTAACTACTTAATGGCACACCTGAAAGTTCAAGAACAAAAGAACACCTGAAAGAGCAGATGGCAGGAAATAATCAAACTCAGGGCTGAAATCAATAAAAAAGAAACAATAACATAGTTAATATAAAGAATCAATGTAACAAAGAGTTGCTTCTTTGAGAAAATTAATAGGATTAATATATAAATTAACTAAAAGATGAAGAGAGAAGACCAAAATTAATAATATTAGAAATGAAAGGATGGGCATCACAATAAACAACAAGGAAATCTAGAGACTCATGAGAATATACTCTAAAAATCTGTACTTCACCAAACTGGAAATTCTAAAAGAAATGGATGAATTTTTTGATGTATGCCAACTATCAAAGTTAAACCAAGATTGGATAAGAAATTTAACAGACCTATAACCCCTGTTAAAATAGAAGTAGTAATGATAAGTCTCCCAACAACAACAAAAAAAACTGCCCAGATAGATTCAGTACAGAAATATACCAGACCTTTATAGAAGAATTAAAGCCTTTACACCTTAAATCACAATATCTCTGATTCATAAGGCACAAAGACCTAATAAAGAAACAAAATTATAGACAAATTTCTCTTTTGAACACAAATGCAATAATTCCTAATAAAATACTTGCAAACTGATTTGGTTTGCAAGAACATTTCAGAGCTATCCATCATGATCAAGAAAGCTTCATAACAGAGATGAAAGGATGGTTTGACATATGTAAACTTATAAATGCAATCTATCAAACAGAAAGATAAAAACCACATGGTCTTCCTAATAGATACAGAAAAGGCTTGTGACAAAATCCAGCTTCTCTGAATGATAAAAGTCCTGGAAAAGCTAAGGATACAAAGGACAGACCTCAACAAAATAAAGGTAATATACGTAAAGCCCATAGTCAACATTAATCTAAATGGAGAGAAAGTCAAAGAATTTCCATTAAAATAAACAACAAGACAAAGATGTTCACTCTCTCTATATCTATTCCATATAGTACTTGAAGTCTTATCTAGAATAACAAGATAACTGAGGATGATCAAGGAGGTACAAATAGGAAAGGAAGTCAAAGTATTTTCATTTGTAGGTGATAGGATTCTATACATAAGAGACCCTTAAAACCTACACCAGGAAGCCAGGCAGTGGTGGCACACACCTTTAATCCCAGCACTTGAGGAGGCAGAGGCAGGCAGATCTCAGTGAGTTCAAGGCCAGCCTGGTCTACAAGAGCTTGTTCCAGGACAGGCTCTAAAACTACAGTGAAACCCTGTCTCAAAAAACAAACAAACAAACAAACAAAAAAGCCTACACCAGAAAACTGCTACAGCTTATAATCTCTTTTCTAAAAGTAGTAGGATACAAATTAACATATATAAATCAGTAGCCTTATTATATACAGTTGACAGACTAAGAAAGAAATCAAGGAAAAAAATACCTTTCACAATAGCCTCAAAAAATAGCTTGTGGTAACTCTAACCAAGCGAGTGAAAGATTTGGATAATAAAAACTTTAAGACACTGGAGAACTGAACTAAAATAAGACATCAGGAGATGGGAAGATATCCCATGCTCATGTTTCAATAGGATTTATAAAGTATTAATAGCCAACCCACCAAAATCAATTGTGATGGCTGTCTTTGGTTATCAACTTGACTACATCTGGAATTAACCAAAATCCCAAAATTGAGGGCACACCTCTGAGGGATTTTACTTTAATTTGAAATGGGAAGATCCACTTCTAATCCAGATCTTTTGAGGTGGGAAAA
Organism: Chionomys nivalis; assembly: GCF_950005125.1. Classification (NCBI taxonomy): domain Eukaryota; kingdom Metazoa; phylum Chordata; class Mammalia; order Rodentia; family Cricetidae; genus Chionomys; species Chionomys nivalis. Next base: position 119,938,720 of record NC_080089.1, read on the forward strand.
ATTTGAGCCATGCCTTCTGCGGGGAGACGATATAGTACATAGAAGGAGGACACTTTGCTCTTTGCCTGCTTGCTCTTACCTCTCTAGCAAGAACATTCCTGCACTGATGCTAGAGTCTGCTTTGGGATTTTGGCACATACTGAAGACATCCAGCCTCATGGACTGAACAGGTACTGGATTCTTGGACCTTCCATATATAGGCAGTCATTTTTTTAATAACTGAACCACAGCCTGTAATCATTCTAATAATTCCCCTTTCTATACTTACATATAGAGACTCTGTCTATAAGTTCTGATACTCTGAAGAACATTGATTAATACATCAATCTACAGATTCAATGAAACACCCATCAAAATGATAACAAAATTCCTCACAGAAATTGAAAGACCATTTATGGAAACACACGCACTTGAAAAAACTGGATAGCTAAAACAATCCTTAATAATAAAAGAACTGCTGAAGAGATCACCACCCCTAATTTCAAGTTGTACCACAGGCCTATAGTAGTAAAATATTATATTTTGTACAAGCACAAAAACAGACAAATTGATGAATGGAAATAATTGAAGACCTAGACATGAGTTCACAAATCCATAGACATCTGATTTTTGACAAAGATACCAGGGCTCAGGAAACTATACAGAAGGGGAAGCAGAAAGATTCTAAGAGCCAGAGGGATGGAGACACCAGTAAACAGGGTCTTCAAGACATAGTAGGACTGATGCCCATATGAACTTACAGAGACTGACAGCATACACAGGGCATGAACAAGTCCAAGTCAGCACTGAGATGACGAAGTGGACACAAGGTCACCTCCATAACCAAGAAGCTAACTTTAATTGGCAACCACTTGCAAAGAAAAAAAAATAGTTATCTCCAATGGAGTCTCCCAGGGTATATAAGTCACATGTCGGGCCAGGTCCCATGTCCAGTAGTAGACGGCCAAATCAAAAATAGCTCAGTGGTAGCATTGTAGACTTTTTGTCTCGTGTTGCCTTGCATTTCTTATCTTACTGGCTTTTGCTCATATATTATGGTTTCCAATTTTGTGTTATTGTGTTTTTACAGTGTGTGTGCACGCGTGTCACATACACCACACACACACATGAGCGCTCACATATATGTTTTCCATTCTTTAATTTAAAAATATTTTCCTTTCTTTTTAAAAAGTCTGTTTTGTTGTTCTTGCTTGTTTATTTTTTTTTTTTTACCTATTTGTTTTCTAAACAGAGAGAAAGACATCACGGTGTTTGATGGGTGTGGATATATGAAGGACCTGGGGATGAGGGAAGGGAAACTGTGAATAGAATAAACAGTATAATATTTATTTTCAACAATACTTATTGCTCTTATTGAGTTGTAAAAATTTTTAAATATATTTTATATTTTACTTCTATATCAATTGTAGGTGATAGCGTAATAAGATGTAAAAGGGTTTAAATTGAGAGTTAGTCAGTTTGTCTTTTTTATTTGTTACTTGTTCTCTTAGTATCATATCTAAGAAATTGTTGTCTCTTAAAGGACTGGAGAGCTGAGGCAAGGCCAGAGCAAAATCTCATAAACAGTACTGATAGTATTAAGTCTTCCAATCCACAAACAGGATATTTTCATTTTGGAGAGTGTCTTTTAATTTCTTTCAACAACTTTGATAGTATGCAATATATGACTTTTTATCTTCCTTGATTACATTTATTTCTAAGTATTTTACTCTTTGTGGTATGATTATAAGTTGAATTATATTTAAATTTTCTTTTTTGACTTTGCATTGTTTGCACATATATTGTCAGATTAATTTATCATCTTTAAGAGACTTTTCTTTTTGGTATGGACTCTACATGAAAGATCACACAATCCATAAGCAGAGATTATCTTACTTTCTTCTAACTTCAGTGTCTTTTATGCATTTCTTTTTTTCTTATGTGTATGTACATGTATGTGGGTATAAATGCAAATGCATAGGTATACGGTGCACATGGAGGTCAGAGGTCACTTCAGTTGTTACTTCAGAGACAATGTGCACCCTGGTTTTACAAACAGGGTATCTCACTGGTCTGGAAGTCACCAATTTGGCTAGGTTGACTGGCCAGTGAGTTGCAAGAATCTGCCGATATCTACCTACCTAGGGCTGGGATTGTAAGCAAAGATGATCATGCCTAGCTTTTTCCTCTTCTGTTGGCTCTGGGGACTAAACTTAGGTCCTCATGATTGTGTTGCAAGCACTTTATTAATGGAATGATTTGTTCAGACCTCTTTAAGTAAATTTTTCTTGTCTGATTTCTCTGATTAGAACTTTCAGTACTATAGTAAGTAGTGTTGGTAAAAATGTACATTCTTATCTTATTCCCAGTCTTTTCTCTGGTCTGAAAAGGATTTTTTAAATACTTACATTTTTTTTTAAGATAGAGTTTCACTTTATAACCCTGACTGGTCTGAAACTGCTAGGTAGAGGAAGCTAACCTAGAACTCACAGAGATCCACCTGCATCTGCCTCCTGCATGCTAGAATTAAAGGTGGAATTCTACATTCTATACAGATGGACCACCACATCTAGCTATGTCTTTTACATTGTTAAAGTAAAAGGATTTAAGCAGTTTGAAAAAAAAAAACAAGATTTTTTTATTAACTAGAAACACTGTTGAGAGAACAGAAAGGAAAAAAAGGAGGATTAAAAAACCATGGCAGGTATATTGAGTAGATATGTGTACAGCACATAGTTTAAAATTTTGATAGCTATTAAAAATGGCAATTGAATGAATTAAAATTAACAGTGGTATAGGATAGGCAAAGATAATCAAAATTTAACAACATAAAAAGAAATGACTTTGTCTTTTTGCCAATGAATAACTTCCCAACAAACCCCAGTCTTGATTATAAGTTAAACAAAAACTCCAAACAAATATACAAAGCAAAAAGTAGCACCTTAAATCAGAGGCTTTGACATAAAGGTCCTATTTTGTATATCTTCTCATAAAGTCTTCCACTGGAGTTTTGATCTTAAGGAGTCAAGTAAAAAGGACCCAAGACACATCTGTTGAAAGACAGAAAATTGGTCCAAAAATACAGAGGGGGAACTGAAACATTTCAGAAAGGCAGGGCTCAAGAGTGAAAAACCAAAAGAGGAAGATAATGTTATAGAAAAAGAGGAATAGAAATTGAATTGTCTTACAAATGTCTATCCCTCTTCCCTGAGTATCCCACCAAGAAACAAGGTGGGAATGGTTCACGAGTAGCAGCTCAGAGAAAGAATTCTCTACACTTTTCCAAAAGAGAATTCAAGTATCCTTCATGGGAGAGTAGTATAATTTCTTTATTAAAAGAATTTTTAAAAGTAGAAATTTTCTTCAAAAGTAGAAATGAATCTTTGTTTTTACCTCCCTGCCTTCCATCTCAGAGACTGACATTGAGTTCAATGGCCTCTGAAGCCTTCCCTGGGTTAGAGATAAGGCTGGAAATATCCTTGTCTGATAACTGTCTTATGTACTTTTTGATGGAGTCTTCTATCGAGATGATTGATTATTTGTATTGAACTTGCTGCTCCTCCAGAAGACCTGGTTAAGTTCTTAGCACTCTGTGAGCTCTGCTTAGTATCAGATTTACATCTAAGCCTGTGATTCTCAGAGAAGGTACCAAAGCAGAAGACTTGACTGACAGCTTATCAAGATTGCTCATTTTCTGCCACATTCCAAACCTTTGAAATCAGAAACTCTGAAGTTATTGGTCAGTCTTAAAAAGCTCACTTGAGGATTTTTGTGCACTATAATATTTTATTTATTACGTATACCATGGATAATAAATGTATTTCACAATTTACAAAAATTATACATAATTTTGGCAAATAACCCACACAAAATCTTTCAGAATAAAAATTTAGGTTTTGGTATGCTTTTTAAGGGTTCCAAAATGAGGTTCCAGGAAAGTGACATTACTGGGATGGCAGAACTACAGACAACAGGACCAGAATTGCAACTGGTTCTGTCATAATTACCCCAAGGCACATAATTTATAGAAAAAAAGCAAACAAACAAACCTCCACCTCTAAAACAGTGCAACTAGTGTATCTTCCCAGAGTAATTTTTAGAAGCATATAATGCTAAGTCAAATGTGTAATTAATTGTACAGATGAAAAAATATTAAGTATTCCTACTTTTTACGTATTTATATATGATCATGTTGGTTAGGAAATTGAATCTCAAAGAGATAATGTTTCCTATTCTGAGTGAGATAACCCATATCCAAAAATATGAATATGGTATGTATTCACTCATCAGTGGATTCTAGCCACAAACAAAGGATATTGAGCCTATAGTTCGCGATCCTAGAGAAGCTAAATAATAAGGTGAACCCAAAGAAAATCATATAGATCCTCCTGGAAATTGGAAGCAGACAAGATCGACAGGCAAAAGTTGGGAGCATGGGGATGGAGGAAAGGAGAGAGGGGAAGAGAGAAGGGAGAAGGGGAGGGTTGGGGAGAGCTTGGGGGAGTGGAATGTTTGAGATGGAGGAAGAACAGATATGGGAATAGGGAAGAAGATATCTTAATTAAGGGAGGCATTTTAGGGTTGGTAGGTGTCCATGGGGATGTCCCCTGCTAGGACCCTGGGCAGTGGAGGAGAGGGTGCCTGAAATGGCCTTATCCCATAGTCAGACTGATGATTATCTTGAATATCACCATAGAACCTTCGTCCAGCGGATGGAGATAGAGACAGAGACCCACATCAGAGCACTGGAATGAGTTCCCAAGGTCCAGTTGAAGATCATGAGGGAGAATATGAGAAAGGAAGTCAGGACCATGAGGGGTTGGTCCACCCACTGAGACAGTGTGCCTGAGCTAATGGGAGCTCACCAAATCCAGCTGGACTGGGACTGAACGAGCATGGGATCAAATTGGATCCTCTGAATGTGGTTGACAACTGGGGCAGAGTGAGGTGCCAATGATAATGGCACTGGGATTTGTCTCTATTGCATGTACTGGCTTTTTCGGATCTTAGTCTATTTGGATGCATACCTTCCTAAGCCTGGATGGGGGGGAGGGCCTTGGACTTCCCACAGAGCAGGGTACCTTGCCCTCTCTCAGGACTGGAGGGGAGGGGGAATACGGGAGGGCAGTGGGAGGAGGGGAGGAAGTGGAAATTTTGAATGGTATTATTTATAAAGTAATAAAAAATTATTAGGAATAAAAACAACTCAGGAGAAGAGAGAGAGAGAGAGAGAGAGAGAGAGAGAGAGAGAGAGAGAGAGAGAGAATTCCTTTTCAATGACCATAATCAACTGGACCTAACAAAGCTGAATCATAATGTGTCCTGTCTAGTTTGAGGCTCTGCCTACCAAGCCCACATATATTACATTTGGTCATTCAGGTCAACAGGAGGCAGTTCTTAACCCCTACCTGATGCTTTTGACTTTTAACTACACAGTGCAGTAATAGGAGGCGGGCTGTGTCCCGCCACCTGGCTAGCTTTATACCCGAAATAATTACAGTAAAACTGTATTCTTTTAAACACTGCTTGGCCCATTAGTTTTAGCCTCTTACTGGCTAGCTCTCACATCTAGATTAACCCATTTCTAATAATCTGTGTACCACCACAAGGTGGTAGTTTACCGGTAAGATCCTAACCTGAGTCTGCCTCGGAGAGGAGAATCATGGTGACTGCCTGACTCGGCTTCTTTCTCCCAGAATTCTGTTCTGTCTACTCCATCCACCTAAGGGCTGGCCTATCAAAGGCCAAGCAGTTTCTTTATTAATTAACCAATGAAAGCAGCAGATAAGACAGATGACCCTCCTCCATCAACACAGAACATTTTATTTTATTTTATTAATTTATTTTATTTATTTGCAGAAGCTTTGCTTTTCTAGGTCAATGGTTTTCAAGCCTCGGTGTGCATCAGGATCACTTGAAAAGAATCTGTGTTTTGTTAAGACACAGATTGCTTCATTCCAAGAGTCTCTGGTTTTGGAGGCTTCGGTGAACTCATGAATTATCTCCTCCCTCTGTTTTCCTCTTTACTTTTGTGTTGCCCATTTATTTTCCTAAATCATCTCCTCAGATTTAAATCCATCAAGGCTCATATCAAATCTTTATTCTTTTATCAAGTATTTAATGAAAACCACCATTAGGAGGTTCTCCTTCCTCTGAGCACAAAGCACAGATATCTACATTTGTGGACATTGTCTTATGTTGCTTTATGTTAACACTCCTCTAGACATTCACAATGTCATTCCCTTTAGGATGTGTATATCACCATGTCATGCATCTTTGTGTTTCATTGGCAGAGTCTCGAAACACTTTAGGTTTTCCCTGGGTTTGATGAATGAATTCATTCATGCCGTTCCCAGGAATGTTTGTTAATAATTTAAGTGAACTGTAAATTATTCATCATATTATCAGATAGCAAAGGTAAGCAAAAAACTACTACAAACAGGAGAGGTAATTAATGAAAAATCTTAATCAGCCATACTTTAAAATCAGGTAAATAGATATTGACCAAGTTGCTGACTCAAGAAGAAAAGAATTTTTTCTAAAAAGCCCTAAGGAACTGCCACATTTCCCAATGTCTTGAGTAATAAAGTGAGAACTGGTGGCAATAGTCTACAAATAGAAGAAAATTTCTTGACAGTGAAGCCAGATCTGAAAAAAAAATCTGAAATGCTTTTGTGTCTGTCTGCCACAGTCTTCTGAGGATAATGACCAATATATATCCACCAAAATTGTGTTTTTGAATAACTTATAACAGAAAAATTTTAGTTCGCTTAGTAGAAAAGACAGAGAGTACCAAAGTATGTATACACACACACACACACACACACACACACAATCATACCATCTAAACAATACTAGCAAAATAAAACCTTTGAGTTGAGAGGAAATAGGGCAAATGGAAGTAGCCCAAAATACTATCATTATTTGAATGTGTTTTTATATCCTTCTGTTTTTGTTGTTTTGCTCCCCACCCCTTCTCTCTCTCTCTCTCTCTCTCTCTCTCTCTCTCTCTCTCTCTCTCTCTCTCTCTCTTCTCGACAGGGTTGTCTCTGTAGCAGCCCTGACTATCCTGTACCCAGGCTGGCCTTGAACTCACAGAGATCTGCCTTCCTTTGCCTCTCAAGTGCTGGTATTAAAGGCATGAGCCACACTGTTTTTACATTCTTAAAGTTGACTCCACCTTCATCTGACTTTACTTATCTGCATCTTCTCTATCTTCTCTTTTCTCTTAGTGATACAGATAGAGGTTTGTCATTTTGTTGATATTTTAAGATAAACTTTTGTTTTCAAAATGTATTGCTTCTGAAATAGTGATACATGCCAGAGCTGCACTACAAATGAGTTGTAGTCCACATTCTTGTTCCTCTCCCTACCACATGTTTATGGTTCCTGCAAAACCAATATTATTTGGGTAGAACTTCAACTAGCTGTGGTTAGCCAGAGTCTATTTCTTATTTCCATTAACTGCTGCCTACCCTGAATCAGAATCTCTGCCACAGCCAGGTCTGAGGGTTTTTTGTTTTTCTTGTGCAACTGTGCCCACAAAGAATGCATTCTGGATTTTCTGATGCTTGCTATCATGGCCCTCCCAAGGCATGTCATAAGCTACAGTTTGGGGCATAGAACCACACCCTAATGGTATTCACTTTCATGCTACTTCTACTCATCAGCACTTAATGAAAGATGCAATGACGTATAAATGTCATCTTTTCCCTCCCAACCGGCTGTTGCCATGTCAGAGTTATTTTGATAAATGTCTACTAAAGAGTATGCTATGCCATATTACCGCCAGGCCTTCTTCCTAATGGCAGATTACCACTAACATATCTATACTGAGCTCCAGACATAGCATAGAGCATTTGTTCTACAAAAGGACAAGGGATTAACTCCTTAACACTGGTCTACACAAGTCCTCTTAAGGAACTTGACTGAGTTGGGTTTTCATTTGAAAGTAAAAAGTAAAGTTTCTGACTTTACATCTTTCTTCTCAAAGTTTATTTGAATGAAAGAAATAGAAACATCCAATTTGCTACTTTTTATTAAAATTTAATTATTACTTGGATGATATTTTTATTTTTTCTGATGTATGTGTTTGTGTGTGTATCTGTATATGTGTGTGTGATGTTTGGTACATGCATGCATGTGTATGTGGATGTTTAGTACTGTGTGTGTGTCTGCACATGGAAGCCAAAGGAAGATATAAAGTATCCCCCCATCTACATTTTCCCCTTGGGACAGGGTTCTTCACTGAACCTGGAGTTAGGACGGCAGCCAGCAAGTCCTAGCAATCCTTTTGTCACCATGCCCCATCGTGCTAAGGTTGCATGACTATGACTAGCTTATGGGCTAGAAATTTGAATCCAGAGCCTTACACTTACTCAGCACATGTTCTCACCTGCTGAACAATCTTCCCAACTCCTTATTTCTATTTTTGATTCTGTAGTTTTGTCTGTTCTTTAATCACCTGAATACTTTTCATGATCTTAGAAAAAGGGAGAGAAATTCATGACTGATCTCTAATCCATGATATATCCTTTACATGAATCAGGAATTGTTGGTCTTTCTTGTTTTGACATTCTAAGCCTTGTTGTCTTACTTTATTATTTGGCACAGAATTGGTGGAAATAATGGGTATTTTGTTATGAGGATGAGACCAAAGAAAATGGCAATGTGACTGCTTTATCTGTATGTATTGTATTTGTTCAGCACATGTGTGACTAAAGTGAAGGTGTAAAATCCTAAAACTCACTAGTTTATTTTAGTAGGACAGAGGAAGTACATAAACCATAGAAACCACAGTGAACCCAAAGCATCTGTGATGAGAAGAGGCAAGAGTGTACTTTTAAAGTAGCAACTGAACAAACCCATCACAGAAGAGTAAGGAAGTTACAAAGAACACCATCAGAATATCTTCAGACCATTAATAAACCTTTCTTGTTCTGCCATCACCTCTTTGGACATGCTATTCCCACATTTTCATTTGGTTGTGTCTTGTTATACATAAATGGCACAGAGATCGGTTTTGATATCAACTTAACTTTCAGTTTGAGTTGTTTAATCCCCAGGGTTGTTCAAATGAATCTTTTAAAGTCACTTGAGAGAACATAAACTTCAGAGTGATAACATGATTTTCAGCATCTCAAATCCAGTGTTAGTCTTCTTACAGCATTTGGGGAACACAAATGATTTTCATTTTGTTGGTTTGCAGAAGGGTTGAGATGATCCCCATCCTTCTCCAGGCAATCTGAAGCACTACATTGTCTTCACTGGGATCCTGCTTAGCTAGCAGGTATGCCATAGCTGTGCAGCTGGTGATGTATCTCAAAGGTCACACAACATTCATTTTCCTCACTGAAAATCCTGAAAAACAGGAACCCATTGCTGGCAGATAGTTATGAAGTTCTCAAACTCATCACACAAAAGCATCCTTTCTGTTTTCCTTATCCAAATAAAGATTTTAAAATACAGATTTTCAAATTTCTAATTATTTATATGGCATAAATGAGGTAAAGGTGGCAAGAACAGTTTTGTGGTTCCCCCAAGATCCACTTTGATCTTTCAGTGGACATATTTACTTCCCACTACTTTCTTGTCTCAGAGGATCTACTCACTGGGAGGTAGGTAGAGGATCAAAAACTGGGAGTAGGCAGTTGAGGTCTTTCTTCTGCCCTATTTTACCAAATTCTAGCAACTGATTTTTAGCTCTGAATGTCAGAGCTCAGGTAGTGGTTTTATTTTGTTTTGTTTCTGATTCTCCAAGCTCTAAGGAGGAAAGCAGAATTCTTTCCTCAACCTTGGAAATTTCTTAGTAGGAATATACTTGTGTATCAAATGACAAATTAACAAAGGTGAAAAAAGAAATATATATGATATTTGGAGGGAATGAGTACTTCTCAAACATGTGGCTTTGGATTCCTACTTATATAGAATATTCAACAATGTATAGTAAAAGTTTAAAGAAGTAGTAAAACAAAGAAAAGAGGGATTTGCATCTCTGTGGATGGAAACCTGTGGGACAGTTGAAAATGGTAGCAAAAGACAAGTCAGTAAAGTCTGTGAGCGCTGATTCTGCTGGTATAATTTCCAGGTTGATAAAAATCTAAAGTTATCTTTAGTGGTTAGCCATTTCTCTCTAGAGTAGGTGGGTACCTTTTGCCTTTAAAAATGGTATGTTCTGCTTTTAGACAAATAGAGGTAGGGCAGAGAGCTTTCTGAATCTGCTGCTACTCACCACCCACAAAATGTGCCAACAAATATGGCAGAGTCATGACCTGGGGTAAACATGAGTCTTCTGAAAAACACAGGGGGAGCAGATTTCATTGTGGCCTTTTTGGGTTTTGGTTCTTCTGATTCTACTTGTCTTTCTAGTCACTAGAGTCAGATAATTTTTGATCTACCTAACACTGTGGTTTTCCTTGTTTTCAAAATGCCATGACTAGAATCATTGATCTACATAGTATGATGAAGGAAGTAAAAAATGGTCCTAAACAAGGGTCTTGATTGTAGAAATGGATCTATTCTAGAACAAGAAAAGAAAAACTGAAGACTTTTTTTGTTTAAAAAACATATATCTTATACACATGATTGCCAACTTCCTAAAATCTGGAGAGGACTCTTGGTCTGCACAAAGCTTCCCTCTTACAGTGGTGGCACCCATCACTCCACTAGTCTCAATAGGGCGTTGGTGCTTTTGCTTGTCACTTGCTGAACATCCACTGTAACCAGATGATCCATGACCTGTTTTGTATTCGTTTACCCATCCAAAACCCCAGATCTCTTATAATTCAAGTTTGACTGTTGGGGAAATCGATGCTTAGGAGATCCTGATTGCCAGATCTGTTAATTCTGCAGAATTCCAGAGACCAGCTCAGGTAACTGTCCATGTTTACAGAACATTAGGAACATTCTAAGTAGGTGCTTCCGATGCAGATTTTGTTTTAGACAAAGCCTCTTTTAGAGGAAGATGACCTACAATAATAATTAGCAATCCTCTTGCTAAGAAGATCCTTAACACAAAAGATTAATAAACAATCTCCTTTATTAAAAAGATTCATTTAAGTAATATTTGTAACTAGATTCTAATTCAAAATACTCTCAAAGCAGTCCACAAGTCTCAGTGAAATCTCATTGCATTCCCTCCATTATGATCAATAGCCTCATTAGCATTTATTCTCTGGGAGTAAAAGATCTTATTGCTGTTGGGCCATGCTAGTTTACACAGAGAGAACAAAGAGTGAAAAAGTTATGAAAGGTGTATGAGACAAAGAAGCCTGGAATTGAAATACACTGAAGCAGGGGGACAGGGAGTGGCTGACTCACACTCAAAATTGCATAAGCAAGATTTCAAAATTAATCCTGTGGAGACCTCAGCCCAGTATACAATGTTCTTGGCTGGAAAAGAAGAACTGTGAATCTTTGATGTTTTTCTCTTCAAATCTTTACCATCACTTGCCTTTCTATCTCCGCCTTCTCTCTCTGCAGGAAACTTTATTTCCTACTTCTGCACACCAAGTTTCTACCTCTAGATCTGAGGTTTTCGTTGCTGAGAAGCCTGAGATAGCAGTGCTACCAAGAAGTCATCCCTGGTGAGTTGTGATTTTTCCATGACTTTATGAATGTTAAGCTCAAACACCTCTAAGCTTGAGGTGCTGGGTGCCAGAGAGAAGCCTGAGAGGCTGTGCACCCTATGCATGTGGAGACAATGACCAAGATTCAGGTAGAAGAGAGGGTGTAATATACATTAAGAAATGTTCGAATGACCCTGGTGGCAGTGAGGAAATGAGGGTGTTGCTGGATGAGACCATCCTTTGGGGATCAGGTAATGAAAAGGGGACACAGGGAGGAAAAGCACTCTGGCTGGTCATCTTCTAGGCACCTACAGGCTTACTCTGTCCTTCTTAGCATGCAGAGGGTTGCAATTTCTAGAACTTTCTGTCATGAAATCTTTCTCCTCTAGTCCATATATGGAATAGTCCAAGTTCAGAACCAAAATATTTCTTTTAAACTTTTAAATATGCCTTTTATCTCTTCTCATGAGGGTCACACAAGCTGAAAAGTAAATTTCTCTATATATTTCTCTCTCCCTTCCTCCCCCCCTCCCCCTCTTCTGAGAGGCAGCTTCCCTACAGCCCTGGGTGCCAGGTTTTGATGCCCAAAGTGATAAACAGGAGTACCTTTCAGTTGCTTTGTTGGCTGTTTGAATAAGTGGGAACTAGATGCTGGCTACATGTCATGGGGTTATATGAATTGTCTAGAATTTTCCATAACAGCTGGAACTTCAGGAACAGACCAGGACTTACTGCACTGGGATTATTCAGGCACATACATTTTTTTCCTGACTTTCATCAGAGATCTCATTTAGTTTTTGCAGTCTAGTGATATGGCACGGTGATGTGAAATGCAAGCATGTAAAATGTGGCAATCACTGAAGGGATGGAAAAATGCTGTACTATATAGGTGGATAAAAACAAATTTATTGTCAATATCAGGAAAATGTATTCTTAACAATCAAGATTTAATGGTGTTACATCTTATAATTTTATAACTATTATAGACTTTTGTGCACTCATTCATTGAGCATTTACTGGTAACTCTTTTAGCCAGATGAAATTATAAGAGTTAAAGATTAAAAACACTGCCACTCCTTAACCTCAGAAGGATGCAGTTTGCAAATGATAGCATAAGTGCTTACTTAGATTTCACAAGACTAGAGTGATTTGTCAGAAGGTACAAATTAGGCTTCACAAGAGAAGGGGCATTTGAGTAGGAGAAAGGATGAATAGAAGCCATTTTAGGGACACATAGAATGACTCACCAAGGCGTGAAGGAAATGGTGAGCTTGTAGGAAATGAAGAGAAGCTGGTTGTAGCTGTTCACAGGACTGGGAATGTGACAAATGACTGGAGACGAAACTGAGAAGCAAGTTTCCCTAGTGAGCAGATCAACCACTACGAAGTCCCACCACATCCAAGTGGCTACTGGGGTTTCAGGCTGAGGAGTGCATATGTAATGTTAATTGTTAGAGCAGACTGAATGAGAGTGATGACCCATATACAAGTGAAGGAAAGGTCAATATGAAGTGAGTGGTGGATGATACAAGAAACCAACAGTTTATAGAGGGCAGAGAGGATGAATTTGACAAGTATGTAGGATAGAATTCATATGCTATAACACTAACATGGAACATTTATCTGTAGCACAAGCTGTGCTGAGACCTCATCTCTGGCGTTTCTATACAGGAAAACAGATACTTGACTTTAAATTATAGAGCTTTTATGTTAGAGGCAGGATTTTTTAATTTTTGAGATTAATTTTTTTTGTGTGTGTGTCTCTGTGTGTGTGTGTGTGTGTCCGTGTTCGTGAAAGCCATATGAGTTCAGCAACCTGCCATGACCAAAGGAGGGCATTGGATCTGTCATGGGTGCTAGGGACTGAACTCGAATCATCTGCAAGAATAGTAGGTGCTCTTACCTGCTGGGTCATCTATCAGATTTGAATCCAATCTATTTGGTTCTGAAGGACAACTCTTAATTTTCTTAAGAGGAATGATTTGGAGTAATGCCAGAGTTAGATTCTTACACAATGTAATAAATGATAATAACTAAGATAAAGACCTCACAATTTGGTCAGCTAGATAGTTCTTGTGTCAAAGTACTTGCTGTACAAACCTAATAACCTGAATTCAAATCCCTGCAGTTTTTACAGGAGGGAAAGTACAGAATGTCCTCTGACCTCCAAACATGTATAGCAGTGTATGTGTGTGTCCCCTCATGTATAACTCATAGTAGATGTTAAACAAATGTGTGGACAAATTCATGAAGAGATACTATAGATAGTGAAAAATTAAACTGAGGTTTTGGAGAAGGTGGAACTTAAATACAGAGCCTTGGAAAACTTTAGCATGAAGGAAAATCAAAATCCTGAGATTAGTTGACTTAATTTAGTCAATCTGAATTGAAGAATTTGGAGTAAGAATAAAGAGACAAATGGTAAAAGGGAGCAAAAGCCAAGTATACTGCCTTGAGAGCTTTCATGGAGTAGGCAATGAGATGTCACAAAAAATATTAATGAGTAGTCAGGTAGGAATATCGTCCTAGAAGCTTAAAAAGAAGTTTTTCTTTTCTTTTCTCTCTCTTTTTTTTAAGATTTATCTGTCTATTTGTTTTGTGTAAGCATGTTAGCGTACTTCAGTTTATGTGAATTAAGTATGTAGAGGTACCCATATATGTCAGAAGGTGATAGATCTCCTAGAACTGGAGTCACAGGTTTTTAACAGCTCCCTGTTGAGGATGCAGGAAACCAACTTGAGTTCTCTGAAAGAGCAGTGAGTGCTAAGTCATCTCCAGCCTTCAAAGGGGTTTTGAATAGAGAAATTAATGCTCAGTGAGAATTAGATAAAGCATTTGAACATTGGGCTGCCATTGCACCTTGTCAAAAGAAGTGTGGAAGGATGTGGAGGCAGGAGTTGAGAGGGTTGTTAGAGTGCTTTCGGCTGCAAGGAATAGATGATACAATTTACAAAGGGTTATTTTCTTTCTCAAATGAGAATTCAGAAAGTGAGCACCTTTAAGGTTTCTGTACAATATCTAGGTCTTTTGTTTATAGACCTAAGCACCACGCTTATGCTATACAAGTTAGAGTCAACAGTGTTTCTTTTGTGTCTCTTTTATTGGGTAAGAACCTCCACAGAAACCTCCTAGCAGACTCTAATTGATCTTATCACTCAGTGATGGGTCATTCTCCTGTTTGCCCCATGCAGAGGAGGTAGTAAATGCAGACATTCATCATTTGTAGCTTTACAATGAGTAACATGCTCACTAGGGAATATCAAGCGTATTAAGCAAATGGTTGCAGAGTTGACAAAGTGTGTCTGCTATGAGGAATAAGAGGAAAGTGATATGCAAATGGTATCAAGGAGATGACTATAAGGGTGAAACTAAAGACTGGGAGGCTTTTTGAGTAGGGCAAGCCTATTTGGATTAGGGAATTTGACATTTGTGTTACAGGTAATCATTTTGTTCTCTGTCCCCAGAAACAAGGGAAATGGAAGACAGTGATATGTTACCTCAGATCATTCATAGCATACTATCAACATCTCATTCTCTGTTTGCAAGAAGTATCCAAGGACTTGATGAAGATGTCACCACACCTTATGACTATGAAAATGGTGAGCCATGTCATAAATACAACGTGAAGCAGATGGGTGCCAGGATCCTGCCCCCACTCTACTCTCTGGTATTCATCTTTGGTTTTGTGGGGAACATGTTGGTCATTCTCATTCTGATAAGCTGCAAGAAGCTGAAGAGCATGACTGACATCTACCTGTTCAACTTGGCCATCTCTGACCTGTTCTTCCTGCTCACTCTCCCATTCTGGGCTCACTATGCTGCAAATGAGTGGGCCTTTGGTGATATAATGTGTAAATTACTCACAGGACTCTATCACATTGGTTATTTTGGTGGAATCTTCTTCATTATCCTCCTGACAATTGATCGATACTTGGCTATTGTCCATGCTGTGTTTGCTCTGAAAGCCAGGACAGTCACCTTTGGGGTGATGACAAGTGGAGTCACTTGGGTGGTGGCTATGCTAGCCTCTCTCCCAGGAATCATATTTACTAAATTCAAAGAAGAAGATAATCATAAAACCTGTGGTCCTTATTTTCCATCAGTATGGAAGAATTTCCATGCAATAATGAGGAATATCTTGAGTCTGGTCCTGCCCCTACTTGTCATGGTCATCTGCTACTCAGGAATCCTCCACACCCTGTTTCGTTGTAGAAATGAGAAGAAGAGGCACAGGGCTGTGAGGCTCATCTTTGCCATCATGATTGTCTACTTTATCTTCTGGACTCCCTACAACATTGTTCTCTTCCTGAACACCTTCCAGGAATTCTTGGGACTGAGTACCTGTATGATTTCCAATCACTTAGACCAGGCCATGCAGGTGACAGAGACTCTTGGAATGACACACTGCTGCATCAACCCTGTCATCTATGCCTTTGTTGGGGAGAAGTTCCGAAGGTATCTCTTCATATTCTTCAGAAAGCACATTGCTAAACGTCTCTGCAAACAGTGCCCGGTTTTCTACAGAGAGACTGCAGATCGAGTGAGCTCAACATACACCCCTTCCACTGGGGAACAAGAAGTCTCAGTTGGATTGTAAAGCAAGGGGCGGTTTGCTTTATTTTTTTTTTTTTTCTAATCAGGGTACAAGGAACAGTTTGTATATCGTAACAAGCTTCAAAGTCAGTGAATCTCACACCTTTGGGTCTCAATCCCTTGGGGGCCTGAAAGGCCCTTTCAGAGGGGTTGCGTAAGACCATCAGAAAATGCAGATATTTACATTACAATTTATAACAGTAACAAAATTACAGTTATGAAGTAGCAAAAAAAAATATGCTTGGGAATCACCACAACATGAGAAACTGTATTAAAGAGTCACAGCATTAACAAGGTTGAGAACCACTGCTCAAAGATACATTGAAGAATAGGTGTCCAGGAACCTTAGGATTATGCCAAGACAGAACTACATCACTTCTTGTACATCTAATACATGCTCAGGTAACATTCTAGAATAAATGTTGGTAGAATCTTCGGCTTTCCAGTGAAGTCTTCTCTGCCTCTAGGAAGAGCCTTATTTTCTTGTGGTAATACTATTTTGTCAGTCTTCACTCTGTTTCTCCCTGTTTCTAACAAGATGAGCTTGGAATGAATAGGAAGAAGGGTGTGAGGATAAGAAAGATGAGACAAGCATTGTTGATTCTGGATGGAGATGAAAGGGAGCAGGAGCCCTTTTCATTTGGAAAGAAATGTCCTGGTCTTTGGCTCCATCTCCCACCTGTATTTAATGGTGAAGGCATTATCAGGTTGAGGAAAATCTGGGAACTGCAATAGTTTGCTGGGAAGTTTATTTGAGTCCCCTGATTCTTTTATACATAACTGCATTGCACATTCTTTTATACATAACTGCATTGCACATTATTTTTACTATGACAACATGGAAAAACTTTTCAATATCACACTCCATTGCTTACATGTTTATCAAGCCACAACTCCTTAAATAATATTTATAAAATTATTGTTTATAAAATATGCTTCATCTCCCCATGGTCTTTATTTTCTAACTTCCATACTTCAAATATCAATGGGCCAGAGAAAAGTGTGTTTGAAACAGCCAAGCATGAGCTCCTGGATGTCCCAGGAGAGAAAAAGCACTGGGTATGTTTTGTGGTTAAAGAAAGGGATGGATACCGCAGGAACAGAAGCCCCTGTTTTGGATTTATACTCCTACCCTAGGAACATATCTTAATTACCAGGCAGGATAAGCCTATACAAAAAGAGATTATAGATAGAGTGAGAAGAAATGTGTCACAGACTATTTTCTAGTGCCTTATTTTTGTATACAAACGTAATTCAAAGATTTTAAAAAATCAAAAATAGAAAAATATAAAATCAAGACCGGAAACTAACTTTTATATGAGACAAAATACCTCTGTAAGAGTTCTTACCTTGCAAGCCTTGAATGTATTGCATTAGTTGTAGAGAAAATTCTGGCATTGAGTATAAGAGCTGACATAACAACTCTGGATTGGCAGGGCCTTGAGTCTGTGATCTGTGTACTTACCCAGTTACGGTTATATAGAGTCTAAGCCATCGGGAACCCAGCATATGCTACACAGCGGCTGTCAGCGGTGCACTTGTTCTCTCAGCCTTGTTTTCCCTAAACTACTTTGTATTGTTCTTCCTGGATGTGCTAACGATGATAGATTGTCCTTCCGGTGAGTAGGAGCTCCCAAATCAAGTCAGTTCTCATCAAAGCTTTAACAATTTAATTTACAAAGGAAAAGAGTTAGACGAACTCCTTCTCATATAATAAATATCTCCCCTAAATGAACCAAGAATGCTTTTCCCTATCCCATATTGTTTTTCTCATCCGACAGAAGAAGCAAACAAAGAAACAGACAGCCTGGAAACTGGAAGTTTTATGGTTTGGCTTTGTTATCACATGATGAAAAAAAGTTTCTCAAAGAAGTGGGGAATAAGAGTAACACCTTCAGATATGCTAATAGTTTCATTTTAGTGATGATGACATGTAAATATTTTTTAAATCTATGATTTGAGAAATAAATAAATGTTCTGTCTATATTGCTAGAAATATTAAAAAGAAACAAGCATATGTTTTGTTACACCAGTGTGGTTGACTGTTTTGTTCACAACTACACACAACTTCCCCTGTACTTCCACATACCTGGTACCTGATAGAGGGGAATGACTTATAGCGTGCCTTCCAGGTTATACACAATCCTGCAGCTATGCCATTAGAAGACAAACACAGAGGACCCCTGTCTTTTGCAGTTACAGCCTCAGCATGGCTGGTGTGAGCCTCTTTTTAGCAAACTAAAGCCATGCATCTCAGTGAGTGAGAAGATAAAAGAAATGAAGCCAGGGCCACAGCCATGAAGAAAAGGAGCAAGAAGTCCATGTTCACTATGATAAGCCACTGGATCAAGGGGTTATTTGTTAAGGACAACACTGACTAATACAGATGGGAGATAATTTTTATAATTTTTTTTTTTTTTTTTTTTTTTTTTTTTTGCTGTGAGGTGCAGTGTGAAAAGCAGCCTGAGTGTCCACAGATTGGATGGGTAAGGTGAAAACGAATGTCCATTGTCATGTCCTTGATGTCCTTTGGACCTTGCAGACCAGGGCCCTGGAGAGTGGCATGAGTTGCAGAGGGCTCATATATGATCACGTGAACACAGGGGAAAAGGCATATATAGGACTCTTTTGAGAATCCAAAGGGCAGAGACTAACTCAGTGGTGGTCATGCAGCACGGTATGAACACATACAGTAGGACTTTGTAGGCACAGAAGAAACTGCCTTGTATGGGTTATCTGTTAAGTGTTTCCAGAAGTGAGCTCTGAAGTCATCTGGGGAGAACTTTTGAGTGCAAAGTCTGAGGAAAAGGAGAATGAGGGAGAAGAAAGGCTACCGTACCAAGGGATGGGCCTTTGGACAGTTTTGGTAGAATAGTGGGCTTGACACTGTTCCTAAATGGCCTTTCGTCTGTGCTGTCAAAGCAGCTGGGGAGGTTGAGTATGTGCAGAGGACTCTGCAACTGCCTGAAAGGACTCTAGTAAACCTTTCCTTTTGCTTTTACCCATTATTTAAACTTCTCTGATAAATGAAATTACCTGAAATGAGGTTATCCAGCAAGGTTGACTACCCAGGTACCTCTACAGAAACTCATCATGCAGAACACTATGAGTTTTTCTGCAAGGGAGCTCAGGAATGGGGTGGGCAAAGAACAGTCCTAGGTTTAGAAAGTGACCAATACTGGCTAGAATTTGTTAAGATATAGACACTAAGATAAGTGATTTGTTAGGATAATAGGCATATTGTCTTAGTTACTTTTCTATTGCTGTGAAGAAACACTATGACCATGGCAGCTCTTAAAAAGGAAAGCATTTAATTGGGGTTTGCTTACAGTTTCAGAGGTGCAGTCCATTGTCATCACAGTGGGGAAGATGGTGGCATACAGGCATAGTGCAGGAGAAGTAGTTCCACATCTGGATCCACAGGCAGCAGAAAGAGAGGGACCCTGGGCCTGACTTGTGCCATTGAAACCTCAAAGCCCACCCCTCACGACACCCTTCCTCCAACAAGGCCACACCTCCTAATTCTTTCAAATAGTGCCACTCCTTGGTGATCAAACATTCAAATATATGAGCCTATAGGGAGCCATTCTTATTCAAACCACCACACATAATATCTGTAACTTTGAGAAGGTTCGGGTGTGGCGTGGTGTATGGTGAATGTGTGTGTGAGTGTGTGTGTGTGTGTGTGTCGGAGTATATATAAATCAAGAGTTGTATCCCTGCTGTCCCCAGCATAAAGCTTGTGCCACATCAGCTCAGCAATTCATAAGCAAACATCGGGTAACTGAGTAAAGTTTTGGCTCATTGACAGCGACTTTTAAACCTCCTAATATAATGTATTTGCAATATGCAATTATTTTTTTTTTCTCTTGAATAAAGTTCAATTGGTCCTCAGAGTCAATTAGATTCTGAAAGGCTGTGCTTAAAACAGGTATGAGCTCCGCCCTTTCTGTCCCAACTCCAGTCCCACCCTCAGCCCTGTTTGTGGTCTTCTTCAAGATGATCTCCAGGGCATATGCTTTCCAAGGATAGGCTAGCCATAAGGAAAGCAGATATGACCAGAAGGATGCACATTTCTTTACAGAACTGGTTCCTACCACAGGCCCTTCTGTAATGGCAAAGATGCCCAGAAAGATGAACACTGTTGTGTTCTTCCTTCAGAGGACCCAGAGCTAGTAAGGACACCCATGACTACCTATTAGGTCACACAAAATCTCCTTCAAACTGAGCTTTTTCCAACTCACCATTTCTTGGGTGATGATGTTGCCTGTCTCTGATAGTGGGCTCCATAATACAACTGTACCCTGTCCACCTTGTTTGGTAGCCATGCAACCTAGTGAACATGAAGTATTGAGATATCTTTGTTTCCTCATACATATCCTGTCTCTACCCCTTCACACACACACACACCTCAATTTCCACCCTTTAGTCCCCTTTGCAACTGACTGGCTGCCCTTTCCTCTTATAAACCCCCATTTCTAATGTGACTCTCTTGGAGTCCCTCCTGGCTCTGAGAGGAAGAGCATGAATTAATCTTGCCCTCCCACTAATGCTTCTACAGACATTAGAAAGAGTTGATGAGACAGCACAGGGATGGTTCTGTCACTTCTTAGTAAGCCGAGGAAAGGTGTCTACCCCAAGTGTCGGTGGTTTCCTCTATAATGGCGAAGCACTTAACACTTCTTGGCCTCAGTCTTAGATTGTATTTGTCAGTTCTAGAGTGATCAGAATAGCCTTATATAATATCCTGTTATGCATAGAGCTGCAGATGTGATCTGACCTCTAGAGATGACTGTGGTGTGTTATAAGCCTTAATTGGTACTTAGATTCTGTTACCATTCACAAGATTGCCTTAGATCCATGTCTTGGCACTGTTCTAAAATAAAGATTCCAAATACATAGGGCACAATTCCAAATTGCGCTAAGTGGTTTATGTCATGTCCTAGACATATCTAATGAAAGTATATAGCAGACAGCCTCTGAGAATACATGATTTGATATTTTTCATGGAGTTTACAAAATGGTTAGGCTGGGGAGGGGGTTACGCTTTCATTACGAATGTCTAGAGGAAAAAGACAAAGATGGGAAAATAGAATAGTGTCTCCCAATTCCAGTTTTCATGACAGGAGTGTGAGGCAGGAAGTAAAGAGTCTGGGAGTCATTGAACCCAAGCATCATTGCTGAGGCACAGAGGCAAATGTGTGACATTGAGAAGTGGTAAAGCAGAGGCTTTTTATTTCTGTAAAACCTGGAAGGAGTCTCTGGCAACCCTGATAAAGGTAGACTTCCTCCTTGATAGGACAAAAGAACATTGACAATGACAATTAGTATAACATTGTTTCTGTTAGTAAATTACAGAAGAGTTCTTGTCTCCTTTGTAAAATATACCTAATGTTGTGATGTGGAGCAAAAGACACCAGGCCGGAAAAAGGCAGCATCTGGGATTTCCTTTTTATGAAGTTAAAAACTATCTGATCTATATAAATAAGGTCAAAATGACCCAAAGACACCTTCCTGGGCCATAGGGAAGATATATCCCTTATGACTAGATCTTGATGGAGTTTTATAACTTGTAAATCAAAACTGGCAAAGCTATACAACTAATATATAAGACCTCAATTAAAACTGCAGTTACAGAAATATACCCATAATAAAAAACTTTTTTTTGAGACAAGTCTCACTATTTAGTCCTAGCTGACCTGGGACTCACTACATAGACCAGGCTAACCTCATACTCAAAGAGGTCCTCCTGCCTATGCCTCTCAAGTGCTAAGATTAAAGGTGTATCCCACTATGCCCAGGCAATAATAATAATAATAATAATAATAAT
The DNA here is from genome assembly GCF_950005125.1 of Chionomys nivalis. Taxonomy (NCBI): domain Eukaryota; kingdom Metazoa; phylum Chordata; class Mammalia; order Rodentia; family Cricetidae; genus Chionomys; species Chionomys nivalis. Next base: position 119,960,689 of record NC_080089.1, read on the forward strand.
AATAATAATACAATAATAACAATAGCACAAGAACAAAGTTTACTTGTGAGTAGAGACTTCTCTATGAGTCCATAGGCCCTCATTTCCTTGTGCATCCTTGAGACAAACTTCTACCTGGGAATTGACTGGAATGCATCTCTGGACCTGGCATTCAATAAATGGTAAAATCCTTGCTCAGCTGGGCTTCTTGTTGCAGACTGTGATCTTGGCCTTACCTCCGTTCCAAGGCTGCATGGTCTCTGATAGCATTCATTCTTTCACACAACTTCTAGTACATCCCTAACAGGAGAGACAACGGAATTTCAGAGGTCCACACTGAGTGACTTCTGAGCCCCATAGCTTCTCCACACTGCCCTCTGGAGGTGAGCTCTAGCTCTCATATCTTCCACTACCCTATGAAACTATCTCAGCACAGCCTAAGCCCTAACAATATGAATCAATAGTATTCAGAAACAGAATTATAAAATTTGTCTAGCAGCCCCGGAGCGGTCTACCTCAGAGAATGATAAAGAAATGCAGATTTTAAATTGTGTTTATTTTGAAAAGACTACTGAGTAACTAAGAGATTGCTATTTACTTTGTGTGTAGTTTGTTCATATATTTGTTGTTAGTGCCTCTTATTGCTACCAAACTCAGATTTGGACACTTACCACATAGAAAATTCGACCCCAAGAGACAATAATTGGAAAAAAATAAAGCGGAATTTATTGAGGATGCCAGTCACCTGGAGAGAAGAACACTCCCCTGTTTCAAGTCTATGGGAGAAGTGGGAATATTTATATTAGGGCAAGATTAAAGTTTAAGTGTAGAATCAGCATTTCCAGGAACTTGAGTTAGATAATCTTGGAAATGAGGAATAAGAACAGAGCAAAATGGAGTCACTGAAGGCAACAGCCTGTTATAACAGCTCGTGACATGAATACTGTTATTCAGCCCAACATGCATATGAGGCAGTTGATGGGAGTCAAGTGTGGCAGTCTAGCTGCAGAAGCCTTGCTAGGGACATGGGCTAGGCTGCCTCTTGCTGATTTAGGAACAAATGATTTTGCTATTTGAAGTTTTATTACCTTCCTATAGGTCCTAAGTCAAAGCTGATGTTTCTACAGTTGAGGGGCCCTTGTGTCTCATTGGTACCTCTTTGCTGTGTTTTCATCTCTGCTGTCATTCCTTCATGTTTTAAAAAAAATTCATCCACCACCTAGGAGACCCAATATGGCCATATATAGCATTATCATGTTGTCTGAATTTTATCATGCACTTTTTTTCACTGCTGCATGAAAAACCCTGCATGTCTCCAGATAAATTATGTTCTTGGAGTGAGATTCTACTTAAAATGTATAATTATGTGTTTCACCAGTTACCAGATATAGGAGAGAACCAAGAAATATGCTTGGTTCCCAGGAAAATGTAAACCCTTTTTTGTCAGTTGCTTTAGTTTACACAGAAGAGTCATACTGGACGGTAAATGTAGAAAAGCGAGTGGAGGATGGGTAAAAGGAGGAACAAAGTTCTGTTCTGTAATGAACCTTCTATCTGATTTTAATTTTAATCTGATTGGCTGGAGTTTACTTTAACCAAGAGCAACTGTGAGGAGAACACATCTTCTTGCCCTTTGGGTTTTACCAGTGAGACACTGAGGTATTGTATACATTATTTGTCTCTTAAACAGTGATTCTCTTGATTCAAATGTGGGCTTTGAGAATGGATACAAGTATTCTTCTATCTTTAAAACGTCTTTCTAATTTCTAATAGGCTGTGGAGTGGGGTTGGTTGAGCAGAGAACATAAGTAAAATAATGTGAGGAGGGAAACTACTTAATAAAATTTCAGATCAGAGCTGCCTTCTATTTTCTCCTTTAAATGCAACTTTAATGAAAAAAGAAGAACTGATCCAACACCCCTCCACCCTGAGACACTACGTAATACCCGTTCTCATAAAACTCCACCCCCTTGAAAGAAATCTTGTTTCTTACTTTATACTGTCTATATATTTGATTTGTACAACACTCATAGCCAGAGGAGCTGAGACATCCGTTCCCCTGACAAGAAACTCTGGTAAGTCACCTCTTAACCCTTGGGAGGTTAGTTTAGCTCAGCCTCTATGATGAGTAAAAACTTCAACAGGAAATCCTGAGTGGACATCTGTCAGCACCAGGTGCTCACTGGATTATCTGAAAATATAATCTTTAAGACACAGAAAGAGTAAGAATTTAGGATATGTTTCCATATGTGATATCATCCAGTATATAAAACATAATTGTGAATGAAGTATTTAAAAGAGACAATAGTTTTTTTTAAAAAAAAAAAAAAGCAGAGTTTTTACCTCTTAAAATAGCTTCTACAGCAATGATACTGGCTGAAAACTGGTTTGATAATCATTATCTTCATCTGAGAAGAGATGAAACCTCTCTGTGGGTCATCTGGAGCATGGGTGTGTCAGAAGTTCTAAGTCTCTTGTGCTCTCTTTCTTCCCCTGCCCCACCTGTCTCCCAGAAAAGAGGGGGAAACTAAAAATTGTCTAAGTTCACATCAAATTACAAATATCTAAGTTCCTTACAGAGGATTTTTGTTCTGGCTCAGCACTTGAAGGTGAGATTTTCTAGGTGTTTCTCTCAACTGTCTAAGTGGGAGGTATGAAGAGCCTTAGAGGTTTGAGGATCAAGTAGAGAAAATTCTCAAGCACAGCAGTAGAACTTAGACAGGACAAGTCTGTGGTCAGAGGCTGAACACAGGACTATTTAGACTGTAAGATATTCATACATAGAGATGGAGGAAACATTTTATACCTGGCCATTTCTTCTGCTTATATGAGAACTTTTGGTGGCAGCAACTTAGGAAGCAGAAATAACTTCATAGAAGAGATGAAGATGGCCCACTTTAATAACTAATAAAAGATTCTATGACACTGTGAGAATACTTGGGCATCAGCCCATTTTATCCTGACTGCAGAGAGGCGACATGTTACTAAAAGTGTGTTAATTACCAAGAAGCAACAGGCAACATGTCAGTTAAGGGTTCATGATCCCTGAATTCAAAATCAGTATGGTGTGGTTTTGTGTTTACTTATTCATTCTCTCTGTACTCGAGGCCATTTTATCTAGAAAAATGTGAACGATATTACCTGCCTCAAACAGTTTTCTTAAGTAGTTAATGAATGAGTAGGTAAGACACTTAGAATGGTGATTAGAACTCAGTGTTCATTCTTGCTGGCATTTGTGCAGCACCTACTATTTGTGGGCAAATGCCTAGAAACAGAATCTTCAATAGAGGTCTTAAACCTGTGCACAGTGCCTGGCTCAGTTTCACAGATTAATTCACCCCACACTGATAGATAAAGCGATATTTTATTTGATGAAATGCATCTTTCATGAATTTTAGCTCATACAACAAGGGGAAAATTAAATGTAGAAATCTATGCCTCAAAGACCTACTAAGTTATAAAACCATTTGCAATTGTGGTAGACCAATAACAGCTTTTAACTTCATTAAGCATTGTCTTTTTCTGTGTTCATAGATTCTTGCAAAATGGATTTGCAAGTATCAAGTACGACCTATCTCTACGATGATTATGGTGGGGCAACACTCTGCCAAAAAATAAATGTGAAACAAGCTGCAGCCCAGCTCCTGCCCCCACTCTACTCTCTGGTATTCGTCTTTGGTTTTGTGGGGAACATGTTGGTCCTCCTCATCCTGATAAACTTCAAGAAGCTGAAGAGCATGACTGACATCTACCTGTTCAACCTGGCCATCTCTGACTTGCTCTTTCTGCTCACTCTCCCATTCTGGGCTCACTATGCTGCAAATAAATGGGTCTTTGGGAATATAATGTGTAAATTACTCACAGGACTCTATCACATTGGTTATTTTGGTGGAATCTTCTTCATTATCCTCCTGACAATTGATCGATACTTGGCTATTGTCCATGCTGTGTTTGCTCTGAAAGCCAGGACAGTCACCTTTGGGGTGATGACAAGTGGAGTCACTTGGGTGGTGGCTGTGTTTACTTCACTCCCAGAAATAATCTTCATCAAATCTCAAAAAGAAGGTCTTCATTCTACGTGTAGTCCTCATTTTCCACACAGCCAATATCATTTCTGGAAGAGTTTCCAAACATTAAAGATGGTCATCTTGAGTCTGGTCCTGCCCCTACTTGTCATGGTCATCTGCTACTCAGGAATCCTCCAAACCCTGTTTCACTGTAGAAATGAGAAGAAGAGGCATAAGGCTGTGAGGCTCATCTTTGCCATTATGATTATCTACTTTATTTTCTGGACTCCCTACAACATTGTCCTTCTTCTGTACAACTTCCAGGAATTCTTTGGACTGAATAATTGCAGTAGTTCTAATAGACTAGATCAGGCCATGCAGGTGACAGAGACTCTTGGAATGACACACTGCTGCATCAACCCTGTCATCTATGCCTTTGTTGGAGAGAAGTTCCGGAATTATCTCTCGGTGCTCTTTCAAAAACACATTGTTAAACGTTTTTGCAAGCACTGTCCAATCTTCCAGCAAGACAATCTTGATCGTATAAATTCAGTCTATACCCGATCCACAGGGGAGCAGGATGTTTCTACTGGTTTATGACCTGGGCTGAGTTTTGTATATCACTTAGTTTTGTATGTAGCTTGGGAGTAGAAATGTTTTTTTTAAAAAGAAGTTAATATTGTAGAGGCCTAAGATGCATGCCTGTTTGGATATTTATTTTAGATAGATGGGCCCTTTTAAAGCCTATTGGTTTTAGAAAGCCAAATGAGAATGTATCAGTGAGATAGTGATCCCTGGCCTCATTTCCACTCACCTCCAGTTATGGCAAACTCTTTTTTAGCCACAAAAATTCACTATAAAAAATCCCAAGAATTTGGAGATGTTTAAGCTTGACTATCTGAGCAGAAATAACATCAATCAAGAAGAATACCTTATACAGTCTTTTTCCCTATACAAGGCAAAATTCAGGCTATAAGTGTACTTAAAATAGATCTTTGTCTTGCCCTGAGAAGAAAAGATGAGAGTGTGATTAGTTAGAAAATAAATAACTGAGCTCTATGAATTAGTTCCATAGACTTGTATGATCAGGTAAATGCTCTGTGGCCTGGGAGGGGTGGGAACAAATCTTTTTATAAGAAGGGATTTGAACTGGATCATATGTTAGTAAATGAGAGAGAGGGAAGTCATTCTTTGGGTGGCAAGACTACACTAGCAAAACAAAGGCAGACCTGTGGCTATTTGGAAAGGCCATGGAGAGAGAGTCAAGGCTGGATAACAACGCACCATGTCAGCTTTGCTCCTTCAAAGTTATAGCAGAGTGGAAGCACATGGACAGGTTTGTACAAAGCTTATTTCATGGCTTTGGTGAATGTTCAGGGAAAGTAGATCAACAGCAATAAGTTCAGAGTGAGATTAGGCCACCTTGGCTAGACAGTGGGGAAGCATCACTTCGGCATATAGGACCTCGAGTCAGCAGAATTTGGGGTAAATTGGAGGTAGAGGTGAACGAGAACCTCTAGACTCAAGTAGTTTGGAATAACCATAGAATAAACAACAAATACAAGAGTACAGTAAAGAGTCTGGATTACGAGAGTAGTCTCATTTTAAAGCCTGTAGCCTCAGCTGGTATTTTGTACCTGCCCTTCAGACCCAAATTTTGCCATATCAGCTTTGAATCTTAGGGTGTAATCAGGGAGCTTATGAATCATGAGCCTAAAGAAATAATACAGATTCCTTGTGGATTCAGCTAAGGGTTGCTTATATAATTTGAACCCAGAGCTCTACAACTTTAAGCAGAGGCCCTAAGATATGAGGGAAGAGCATCAATTTTTTCTATTTACCTAGCAATCAGCAAATCTGAGAGAAGCAATTTGCTGTGAGCTTCAGAAGTCAAGAAAGTGTAATTACCACCTTCTGTGTTCCAGGCTAAGAGTGAAGGCTTCAGTTACTCTTTACAGGTGGCTTCTCCACACAAACAATGCTAAATTTATCCATTGCAGAGAGGTTTGGGATTTTTTGTTGTTTTTGCAGTTGTTATTTATGATATTGTTTTGAATTTTGGAGCAGTTAAGATCTTCACAGTGAAGATTAAGGGGAGAAACAAAAGGATGAGAATCATTCAAAGGATTAAAGTGTCTGGCTAACAAAAGGTGCTACTTGTTTTTCTCAAACTCTGAGTGTGAAACCAGAGGCTTGTGGCTGTCAGCAGGAAGTGAGTATTTGCTTTTTTCTTTCCTGCGATTCACATTTTCTCCTCCAATTTGTAGCTGAGACTAGACTCAAATTTATGCTCCTCCTTCCTACATCTCAAGCACTGAGATTACAGATGTATATGAACACACCCAGCTCTGTATTTTTATATTCTTAAGCATATAGAAAGTTGTAAATTCTTTGAAGATAATATGAGACTTATAAAAAATGTGTTTTAAAAATAATTTCATTTTTGTTCTTTCAATCACGTGAACATTTAGTGAACAGTACACAAAATTATGAGAGCATTTTATAAGTAGTTATTTTGGAGAACATCCCCAAATAGTACTTATTTAAATATAGTCCTTAGTTTAAATGGATGGTGATGGTGATTATATTTCCTTTAAAATATTTTTAACAGTCAACTTTCTTCCTAAGACAAATTGTTATAATAATTATTGTTAAAGGCGTTACTTCTGCTGGGCAGTGGTGGCACACACCTTTAATCCCAGCACTAGGGAGGCAGAGGCAGAGGCAGAGGCAGGCAGATATCTCTGAGTTCAAGGCCAGCCTGGTCTACAAGAATAGTTCCAGAACAGGTTCTGAAGCAACACAAGAAACCCTGTCTCAAAAAAACAAACAAAAAAAAAGTTGTTACTTCTAAGCGCATAGTTCCTGAGCAGAGTTGCCTTGAGAGATTGTAAATTTCAAATTGTGCTAGGGAGGATGAGCATTGCTTTTCCTTTATTTAAAATTCTTTTCCAAAGTGTGTTAGTAATTTCTGTAACAGCAAGTATGTAACACTGGAACTTCTGTCCACATATTTCTTGGTCAGAGAGAGGAGAGATGCTTCAAGGAGAGTTTGGAACATGCTGGTTTTCAGTCTGCTACAGCCTCAGTTTCCAAAGCAGGGTGTATGAAGATGTCAGAGTTGGTCATGCTCCTAAAAGAAGGTACACAAAATGAGTAGTAAGCAAGACAGAGCTAGTACAGTAACTATTATCAGATTCAAAGGGTTGCTTTTCATTCCTTAGATCCAAAGGTAGGATATATCAAAGAAGAGTGGGAGGCAGCTGGGGTTAAAAGAGAAAATAATCGGGGACCGGAGCCCTATCTGCTATGATAAAGCCAGCTGTTGTGGGAATATGGAAATGTGTGCTAGTAGCTTTTCTTGTTGCTGTGACAAAATCTGACAAAAGCAACTTAAAGAAGGGTTTGCTTTTGTTGATAGTTTGAAGGAATGCAGTCTACCATGGAGTGTGAGGAGTGTGAGGTTGTTGGTCACATTACATTTGCATCCAGGAAGTAGAGAGCTGAATGCTGGTTTCAGCTCCCTTTCCCCTTTCATTCAGTCCAAGTCCACAGTCTATAGGATGGCGGTGCCCACATTCAGGGTGGGTCTTCCCTTCTCAGTTAATCCTTTCTAGAAACATCCTCATAGATAGAACCAGAAATGTGTTTTTTAGGTAATTCCAGTCAAGCTATCAATACCAACCATCACAGAGTCAGGTTTTTTTTAATAACTGATGTATACAGTCCTATTTACCTTTCCATATGTTAGATGAGTCCATGACAGAAAGATATTTGAAGTGTCATATGACTATGTATATATTTCTTTCACAATTTTATAAATATTTTAATGTTTCATTTGGTTTCATATTGTTGTGACTTCATTGGATTATAAATTCAGGGTTATAATTCTATCACACTTCAGGAGCCTATTTTTGTTTCAAAAGATAGTTTTTCATTTCAGTTTTGTGAGACAGGGGTTCTCTTTGTAGCCCTGTACTGGAACTCACTCACTGCCTCTGCCTCCCATGTGCTGGGATTAAAGGCCTGCCACCACCTCAAAAGCATATGAACCATTTTTTTCTGCTTGAGTCAGTAGGAAGGCTATCAAAACTGCAAATAACCTGGGCTATATTGCTTCCATACTGCCCACCAGTGGCCAACTAGCAAACTACCAAGAATGCCTGGCAACCAGCCTTGACACAGCAGACAAATGAGCATGTTTTCACCCAGTTGTTTACTGTTTGTTTCTTTCATTCCAGTGTGGACAGAGGCATATCCAGAGAAGCTCGGGGTAGATGACACATAGTTCTTTCTCGCTGCTTCTGAAGAACAGAAAGAGCATCAGTGTAGGACACAAGTTAACACTTTGAAAGAAATAAATATTTGAGGTGGATCTGCAGAATTCTGGAGCCCAGACCTAGAATAAGGTCAGGAAATGGTTTCTACCTAGGCATTTTTCACATATGTGAAATACCCCAAACTTCTCCTTCATTTCCCTCTAACCTGCACATTCCAAGGGTTTGAAATGGTCAAATATAGTTGAGATGCAGGTAGTTTCCTTTGATTTTTGTCTTCTGTTTTCTCCATTACTGTTATCACTCCTCTTGGAATCAACTCTTACAAAACTATATAACTTGAAAATGGAAAAGCCATTGAGGACCACTCAGTACAGGTGCTTCTCTCCATAGCTGAAGAACAGAGTTAACACCAAGTCCTAGAGAGGGCTTCAGAGGACCTAGTATCAGCATCCTATGATAGTGTTTCCTAGTCTCAGAGGGCAGTCAGTGATAAGTCATTGAACGGGGTAGAGGAATGGGTTCTGCTACCCCTTTTAATAATGCCTGAACAAATTCAGGATCTGTACCTACAATTCATGGAGGCCATATTCTGTATCTAATGTGGATTGTAAATTTTATTTAATTTTAATGTTACCAGGGTTATTATATTGCACATTTCTAGTCTAGTTGCATATAAATAAGTATCAGCATGACTTGGATTTTGGCATCAGGTATTGAGTTACTATGCAAAATTTACCATTTTAAGCCTCAGATTTCTTCTCTATAATTGAATATAATAATGTCTGCATCATAGCTTTGATTAAAGGATAAATAGGATATTGCATGGTAAGACCTTAGAATAGTGTCACCTAGCTCACAGATATTCTTGTAGATATTTGTTATTATAAAAATTTGCTAAGCATATCTAGTTCTTCTTTAGCTTGAAAAACTTTTGCAATACTCTTACCCATGTCCAGAAATTCAAATCAAATTCTGCCATGACACAGAAGTTCCAGAAAACTGAATTCTACATGTGTGCTCCTTGCCTGTGAAATCAATACCATTTTGCATTAACCAATCAATACCACACTACAGTAATCAGTGTAATGTGCCTGGAAAATTTGTCATTGTGTTCCATATATTTCATATATTGCTCTTTCTGGAACATTTTTTTAAAAGATTTTATTTATTACATATACAATACAGTGTTCTGCCTCCATGTATGCCTGCATGCCAGAAAAGGGCACCGGATCTCATTTTAGATGGTTGTGAGCCACCATGTGGTTGCTGGGAATTGAACTCAGGACCTCTGGAAGAACAGTCAGTGTCCTTAACCTCTGAGCCATCTCTGCAGCCCCCTGGAACATTTATTTTTTGAGCTAGCAGGACATCAGTAATTCTAGTCAGATATACGTAGAAGGAGGGCCTGCTTGTTTGTCCCGACTGCCCAGCTAGCTAAGCCCCGAAATAGCCACACAGAAACTGTATTAATTAAAATATTGCTTGGCCCATTAGCTCTATCTTTTTATTGGCTAACTCCTACATCTTTATCTAACCCATTTATATCAATCTGTATGTCACCACGAGGTCATGGCCTACCAGAAAAGTTTCAGCACGTCTACCTCCAGCCGCAGATTTATGGCATCTCTCTTGACTCTGCTTTCTTTCTCCCAGCATTCAGTTCTGTTTTCCCTGCCTACCTAAGTTCTGCCCTATCAAAAATCCAAGGCAGTTTCTTTATTCATTAACCAATAAAAACAACACATAAACAGCAGGACCTTCTACACTAGATATAGATTCTTTAACTCAGGGAAAACTGGGAAAGCAGGTGTAGTTTTTACCTCCACTATGGATTTCAATATATTACAAACCAGGAGAAGTACATGAGAATTAACTTATCAAGAACTAAGAAAGCAATACACAATGAAAACCCTGGCAAGAACACATGGGAATGTGTTTACTTAGAACCTCTTCTTTCATCTACATCTAGAGCCTCATTCTCAGATGTTCCTGTGAGAAGAGAATTTAATTAGTCAATCCTAAGCCTTCCCTTCTCCCATGGAAGATAAGGAGTATTATGGCTAGGATAGGGAGGGACATTGCTTTCTTCAGTCTTCCTTCAAGAGGATGAGGGAACATGGAGAGAACTTTCACCCTTCCTGAAGCAGATTCAGAAACATTGAGACAAGGTAATATGTAAGGGGTACATAACCGTCCATAACAACATTCAGCATCCTCATAACCATTCAACAGATATTTATTGATGTCTGCCATATACAAGATGTTAATCTATGCACAAAATAGCTCCAACTCTATGAGATTCACTATTTAGGAAAAACAAGTAGGGAAATAGACAAAGCCACTTTTGTGTTTGAGAATGACAAACTTTGAGCCAAAGGAAGGTGAGCTAGACAGTCCAAGAACAGAAACCTAGAGAAAGGGGCTCTGGGGAAAGTCCTGTTGCAACCCAGAATGAGTTGGCTTACAGTTAAATGGAATACAAGTAGAAATTCTCTGCAAATGTGCAGAGGTAAAATAGAGCAAGATTCGGTCATTTATCTAAAGTGGCACAAAAATTAGATGGATTGATAGATGGATTATAGATATTTAAATACATAGATAGAGACAGACATGCGTGGATGGATTGATAGATGGAAGGATAGATGCTGGATGGGTGTGTGGGCTGATGAACAGATAGACACTGTGTGGACACAGGCATGAGAAGGGAAGGAGAAGTAAGAGGTGGAGAGGGAAAAGAGGAAGAGCGACATGAGAAGAGAACAGGATAGGAGAGAAAAGAATAAACTTTCAAGGGACATTGCAGTTTTCACAAGTCATAGAAACTGACTTCTTATCACAATTTTTAAGTCTGTGCCATCTAAAATGGATCAGTGATAGTCTAACTTCTAGAAATGATGAACATGACTGGGCCCTACAGAGGCAACCAAAAGACACATTCCTGAAGAAAAGACCCATGGCCACACAGAACTGACCTGAGTCTGGTATTTCTAAGTCCATATTCCCAGCTGTTCATTCTGTGCTCTGACCTGCTTTACCAACCTTCAAATCTCTTCTTTATTGCCAAATAAGCGCAAACTAGTCTCATTAGCTTGAGTGCTTTAATTAGAGCTTGGATAAAAGTGTCCATTTCTTGCACATTTTTTTTCATAAATTACTTCTCCTATCTAATTTTTAGTGACTCTTCTCCTGGAGCGTCTTGTAATAGAATGAACACAAGTGAACATTTATTTGTTTATTAGAACTGTTCATAACAAGATGTTTATCCATAGTTTGTGGACCTGCTTCCTTATGGAATTATATTACTTACAAAAGAATATTATCTTCCTCCTTCAAAGTAACTGCCATACTTCAAAGGATCAAAGAGTATTCTTTTTGTAAAATTAAGTTCCTTCTACTAAGGAATAAATAAAAGATTACAATGGAAAACATCACTATTCAGAGAATTCACATTTAAAATTATTTATTCTTTAACAAAAGACGTATTGAGAAGTTATTATACTGGTGCAAGGACTATAATAGATACAAATGCCTATCTTGGAAGGACGCAAGCATCTAAATCCAGGAGCTAAAGAGCTAAACACAGCCACAATGCAGTGATGCATGTTCCATGGGCACACAAGAAGGCTTCTAGGACCAGGGTTAAACTGTCTAAACTGCCTTCTTATGTGACTCCATGAGAACATGAGCCTTAATAATGAGCTTTCTAACAACTGCTAGTTACATCAGTGCAAAGGGCACATGCTTTAGAATTCAATGTTAGCATTCAATCCCGTAACTTTCAGACATACTCAAGATGCATAGTATCCATTTTTCTGTTCTGTGATACTCTAATTTTATTACTTCCTCATTCAACCTACTGTTGATTATTTTAGAATAGTAATTCTCAATGAGAGGATTGTAGTACCCTCAGGGGATATCCAGAAATAGCTAGAGAAATGTTAGTGGCTGAACTGAGAGACATATTACTAATAGGACCTTATAGGTGAAGTCAAAGATGCTACTCAGCATCCTATAATATGCACAACAATTCATTTTGTGATACTTTTTTATCATTCTAACAAAATTCCTGAGCAAAACAACTTGAGGGAGAGAAGATTTAGTTATTTCAGCATGGCAGAAAGATAATGGTAAAGCAGAATAACTAACACCAAGGTGGCCAGGAAGTACAGAAAAAATGACTGCTTTGGTTGGTTTTCTTTTTTTCCCCTTTTATTTCCTCTTGGCTCCTGTTGTAGAATATTACTTTAACTATGTAAGGATGTGTTACATTTGTTTATGTTGCATTTGTTTAACTATGTAAAGATGTGTTGCTTTGCCTATCTAACACAGCTGAGTGGCCTAATTAAAAGCTGAATATCCAATAGCTAGGCAGTAGAGGGATAGGTGGAGCTGGCAGGTAGAGAGAATAAGTAGGAGAATCTAGGCTCAAGAGAAAAGAAAGGATGAGGAGGGAAAGGGGGTAGATGCCCTGGGCCAGTCAGCCAGGCAGCTGCCAGACAGACAGACATGGAAGAAGCAGGAAAATTAGGACATACCAATGAAAGAAAGGTTAAAAAAAAGTACCAGGGCAAAATGTAGATGAAGAGAAACAGATTGTGTAGTTGGAGGCTGTCCATTCATTCCTGGCTTCCCAGACTCAAAATAATCACACAGAAACTATATTATTTGAAATACTATTTGGTCAATAGCTTAAGCATATTGCTAGCTAGCTATTATATCCTAAACTAACCCATCTCCATTAAGCTGTTCATCACCATGAGGTTGTGGTCTAACAGCAAAGTTTCAACAAGCTCTGATGGAGGCATCTGTCTCTGGTGGCAGCCACATGGCTTCTTCAGACTCTGTCCTCTTTCTCCCAGCTTTCAGTTTACTAGCTTTACTCTGTTAAGCCATTGGCCAAAAGCAGCTTCTTTATTAACCAATGGCAATAAAACATATTCACAGCATGGAGAGAGGAATCCCAAAATAAGGTTAAAATAAGTTATAAAAGCTCGTGAGACAGGTATGAGACAAGGCCAATCATTTGTAACTAATAAGTCACTATTTGGGAGCTGGTTGTTAGCTCAAAGACAGTCTACTATAGGCTATTAACCTGTAGTATGGTGCTAACTACTTTTAGGATAAATCTTCCCCCTTCGGATGACTCTTTCACAGACTTACTTAGAGGAGGGTTTTAGTATGTTCTTCTAGGTATTTCTCAAGCTAATCAAATTGACAGACAAGATTAGTCACAGTACGCCACTATGAAAACTTATTAAACCAGAGAATTCATAGAAACATGGTTGAGAAACCTGTTAGTGTTTTCAGCAAACTGTAGCCTCATGAAAGAGGACTCTCCAAAAAGAAGAGATTTGTACAGTCCTCTGGCTGATTTCTGCAGCTGACTCATGGCTCAAAGAATGTCCTGTATTCTTTACTTGATCATAGGAGACTCAGACTTTCTCCAGACACCCCTATTTTAATCTATACAAGTATAACTCTGCCATATCCATTGCCTTTCTTTATGAATCCCACCAGGGCCCAGAATTCCCCTCTTCTCAGCTTCCTCGGTGGCATCAGTGGATCAGATGTGCATATTAACTGGCAAGGTGTCCTTAATAAAAGTATATCTCTAGAAAAACAAATGGATTTCCCATGGGAATTGTGTATAAACATGGAATCAACCTCAGAATGATAAGTCGACTCTTTAAGAATGATAAGTATGGGGTGTTGGGAGCACAAAGTTCCTTGTGCCCTCAGATCACCAGGAAAACCAGGAATGTTAAGCACACAGCATTGTCCTCTCAAAAGTATATATAACTTGTTTTCCCATCCAGAAGATTGGGAATTGGAAGTGATTACTAGCCTGGTGATCTTTATCTGTAGGGTCAAGACATATCAAGCTCCCACAACCAGGACCAGAAGTGTCTAATATACCAAATAACCTATCCACACTAGCTGTATGATTGAGACCATGCCAGTTCCTTCCTTAGGCTCTTAAGCTAGTGTCTAATATACCAAATAACCTATACACACTAGCTGTATGATAGAGACCATGCCAGTTCCTTCCTTAGGCTCTTAAACTAGCACATGCATCCTATCTCTAGAACCTATCTTCTTGGAAGAAATGGCATGTAATTTAAGTTTCTATGTAATTACATCTTCTTGTGCATTGGTGATTTATTATACCAGGAAACTTTCCCCCAAATTGTATTGTGCTTAAATCTGCTGTCAACAAACCAACTGGCATCAGACCCTTGAAGTTCGATCCATCTGGACTAAGTCAAGTTGAACCCGGTTTTCATTCTCACCTCTTTGCAGATCATATTTCTGTTGACCATGACAACTGCAGGGACCCCCCAACAAGGGGGAAGTGAAAAAAATAGTGGAACTAGAATTCATTTCAGAGCTGTTTGTCCACAAGAGCAGAGTATCTAATGTGGCCAGGAAGCATAGAAAGAACAGCTGCTTTGGTTGGTTTTCTTTTTCCTCATTTTTATCCCTTCTGGGATCCTAACCTTAAGAAAGGCACGCCACGCTTTCAGGGCAAATCTTCCCCTCAATACTAAAGAGAGTAAGGAAGACTCTAAAGGTTACAGGAATAACACTGCAGGTAACAGCCATTGCTGGTAGGTTGACCACAAAGTAGGAATGAAGATAGAAGACAGAGAAGATGGATTTTGCATAAAGCATATAAGGTAAAGAATACTAAGCCAGAATGAGTGCCAGTTTTGAACCTTTTGTTGGTGATGGCTTGTGGAGACTGTGGTGGAAGAGTCAAGCTGAAGACAGAGATGTGGCTACTGCCGTTTCAAGAATAGAACAGGCTCTACAGTCTGCAGCAGATGACACTACGCATTCTTCTTCTTCTTCTTCTTCTTCTTCTTCTTCTTCTTCTTCTTCTTCTTCTTCTTCTTCTTCTTCTTCTTCTTCTTCTTCTTCTTCTTCCTCTTCTTCTTTTTTGAGATAGAGTTTCTATGTGTTGCTTTGGAGACTGTCCTGGAACTAGCTCTTGTAGACCAGGCTAGCCTTGAACTCACAGAGATCCACCTGCCTCTGCCTCCCAAGTGCTGAGATTAAAGGCGTGTGTCACCACTGCCCAGCTGGCACTATGCATTCTTAACAAGTCAACGGGACCTTCAGATTTCTGCATCTGCACCCTGAACAAGTCCAATCCCCAGGCAAGACTGTAGTTTATCTCACTTGTTAACACAGCTCTGCAATTCAGCTCCTCTGCTGCATATTATAGAACTAGTTAATATGAAATTGTCAAATAATGATTAAACATTGCCCCTTCACAACAATGTCGTTAGGGAAAAGTAAGCTCCAGAGAAATTATTTTCTCAAACTTTTTACTCAGTTGTGTGACTTAAGCAAGCTGCATATTCTTGCACCAGCCACTAATCTTTTCTTCCCTTCCACTCCCTATTTCTACATATGATGTGGGATTCCCCTCTGTATGCTGTGAATACCATTGGTTAATAAAGAAACTGTCTTAGGCCTGTTATGGGGTAGAGTAGAGCTAGGCGGGGAAAACTAAACTGAATGCTGGAAGAAAGGAGATGGAGTCAGAGAGAAGCCATGTAGCCCCACCAGAGAAAGACACTGGTTGGAGTCTTGCCAGTAAGCCACAGCCACATAGTGATACACAGATTACTAGAAATGGGTGAAATTAAGATGTAAGAGTTAGCCAATAAGAAGTTAGAGCTAATGGGTCAAGCAGTGATTTAATTAATATAGTTTCTGTGCGGTTATTTTGGTTCTGGGTGGCCAGGATGAACAAGTGACCTCCTTACAACACTCAGAGTCAAGGGTGGCCTCACACTCCTGATTATCCTGCTTCAACCTTTCCAGTGCTGGGATTGGAAACATTCGTCACCATGCCTGGCTCAAATTCTCAATTCTGAAAATAATGAACTATTTAAGATATACTTAGAAATTACTTGTTTAGCTAGTTTATTGCTAGATCAGGATGGTAACTAAAAAACAAAACCATTTCAAACTGTTCACAGAGAAATCACAAGCTTTGTTTATAGTGTTTCTTTGTTTTTTTTGTTTGTTTTTTGTTTTTTTCTGGTCAGCAAAGAAGTTTGTGATGGCTCAATGGGTAAAGGAATTTTCAGCTTATGCTGTCAGCCTAATGACCTGAGTCCCACCCTCAGGACCTACAGTGGAAGGAGAGCTCACTCCTGAGGGTTGGTTCACCTACCTGCACATACATGCTGTGTCTACACCCATACACCAAACTTCTGCCACATACACGTAATAACCACTCTAGAAGATCAGCTCAAGGCTACCCTTAGCTACAGGAAGAATTTTGAACACAGCTTGGGTTATAAGGGATCACATCGCAAAACCAAGAATCACAACTAAACCAAACAAACATCCCCCCAAACCCATTAACTGCATCTATTATGACCTTGTCTAACTCATCTTTCTTTTTAAAAAATGAATAAAAATATTTATTACATTCTTTATAATACTACAAAATTGTACTATACTAGTTTTTGGAGAAAAGGTTTAAAATAAGGATTAACATATCCTCATTACCCAAATACAGCAACTTTGAAGGATGAAAAACAAAGAATATAACAGGCATTGTCTCAGATCGGCTCTAAACGTGATGAGGGAAGATGGATGAACTTGGACTTACGGAGAGGTTTGCGTTGGGATTTTCAGTGTAGCGTGGGTATGTCTGGAAAACAGCTGTTCATTCTAATTTCTACCCCGGGTACAGTGACTGCTAAATTCTCACCACAGGTTTGGGAGTCAAGCTTGACCCTAACCCAGTGAAACAAAGAACACTGGCTTCAGAATGTGAAAGGACAGCTTCAGATTTTAAGTTAGAAACCACGGGGGAAATCTAGGCAGTAGAAAAAGCTGAGTATGGGATATTGGCAGGGTACTAAGAGTGACTGAATAGAGAGGTTCACCTGGGGTCATGAGCAACGGATGCCCCAAGGGTGAACAAAATGCCTCAGACAGAACTTGGAGTAATGGAAGCAGCTAAAGAGCAAGAAAATTTGCTAGGAAAGGCAGAAGTACTTCTGTGCTAGAAATACAAAGTAGCGCAGGGAAGAGGACCCTGAAAGGAAGAGAAAGTGAAGAGTCAGCAATGACAAATGCTGCAAAGACTGTCACAAGACGTGGGTAGAAAACAGAACATCTACAGCCTTGTGATTGTGTCAGCATGGCAGAGCACTCAACTCCTGTCTGCTTCTTCCTTGGTGATCTGTTGAAAAAAGATGCAAAGAAACTTTGCATCTTTGCCGCAGAAAAGCACTACCCTCCCCGTCCCCCGACACTTAGTCTCTTTAGAAAGTATGAGACTAATCTACATAACAGTCACATATATGTAGAGGGCCTAGGTTGGTCCCATACAGGCTCCCTTGTTGTTTGTTCAGACTCTGTGAGTTCCTTTAAGGCAGGCAGGTTAGTTGTTTCTGTGAGGTTTTTTTTTTTTTGTGATGTTCTTGATGCCTCTGGCTCCTGCAATACTTCCTGCCTCTCTTTGGCAGGTTTCCCCAAACTTGGCGTAATATTTGACTATGAGTCTGCAGGTGTTTCCATCAGTTACTGGATGAAGGCATTCTGATGACAGAGAGGTTGTCTGGGATAGTCACCAATCTGATCACAGGAGATGGCCAGTTCATGCTATGTATTCACTATTGTTAGGAGTCTTAATTGGGGTCATCCTTGTAGATTCATGGGGGTTTCCCTTGCAGCAGGTTTTTACCTGACCCAGAAATGCTCCCCCTTCCAGTCATCTCTTTCAGTACTCTCCCCCTCTATCCAGTCTCCAACCCAGTCCCTCAAGTTTTCATCCCCAGTTGGTCTTCTTGTGTGACTCCTAACAATGGAAGCAGGGGCTGTCCCTTGTTATACCCAGATCATGGAGTCCCCCAAAAGTCACTAGGAGACTGAATCCTGTTAGTAAAAGCAAAGAGTCTTTATTCTTATACAAGTTTGCAAACTCGGACTCTGTGTGTCCAACGTATTGGAGTGATCAGAGAGCCCCTAAGCTCAGTTAGGGTTGGGTATTTATAGTAGTAAAGTTAGGGATGAGAGATTTCTAAGTCTATTAAACCAGAAGCAAAGTTTTTTTTCCAGGAAAAAATTTAAAAAATCAATCTCTATGGAGCATGAAAAGCTTATCAGCTAGCTGAGACCACAGTCATAGATGAACTTATAAGGCTGTGGCAATGGGGGCTATTTCTGAACTTCCCTTTTTATAGCAAGAAGCAAGAAGCATTAGGCATGAACAAAAGAATGTTTACAATTTCGAGGTAAAACTCAGATACAAATTGCCATTCTTTACCATTTCCATTAACTGAGTTTTTTAGTTACACTAGTGTTTATATTAAAGTCATTGTTCTTCCCTGGTGCTCCCTGGTGGTGCTTACTCAGCTTTGCCCTCACCCTGATACTGCCAGTTTCACATAGCAGGGACAGTGTGGAACAGAAAAGTCACTTACACCCCATCCTTTAATAGTTAACTCAATTCACATCAATTGCTGGTCATGAGTGATGGGGATTATCTAAAAGCTGACCCTCAGTTTGCAAAGGGACTCCATTTGCAGAGGGCACTACAGCCTTGCAGATAAAGCTGTGGGTTGTAAAGCAAAGTAACCCATTGTTAATTGTTAATCCTTAAGCTGCTGAGAAAGCTACTGAAAGCCTGCTCTCGTTCTCCTAGGCTTTACAACTTTATATTTCTTTATTTCTACATTCTTATTTCTGGAATCTACATTTCTATATTCTTATTCTTTGACTCTTCAGACTGTCCCCAGGGATAGCTAGTAGGAAGGAAGCAGAACTCCCTAAGTACTCGATGGGATTTAGAACCCAGGACAGGCCACTGAAACTGTGACACAAGCTGAAGCCCTTTCCCTATACAACTAGAATGAATCATAATTTAATTTTATTAGAAGTACTATTGTAAAATGAGAATGCTAATTTATTAATTTTAAAATATTGAAACATAAATAAAACATTTTTATCTGAGTCTTTTCAAACCCTATCAATCTTGAGTGTCTAAATAGATGTCAAAGAGGAGGAAACAGAAGAGCTAGAAAAAATGGGGGTTGGGCAGATGTCTCAATTCCTCTCTGATCCTTCTGCTCACATTTTCGGGACAGATTAAAAAGCCAACCTAATGGTCTGTGGAGCAATAGATACCATGCCCTCAGTGGACATGTGGCTTCCTCTTTCAGGATGATGTGTCCCTCTGTGGTTTCTACAGTCTTCCAAAACTATGGTTTTATAATTTTTAGTTTTCATTTCTTATTATTCAGAGTAAATAAGATTTGCAAGAAATCCAGATCTTCTATCTATCTATCTATCTATCTATCTATCTATCTATCTATCTATCTATCATCTATCTATCTATCATCTATCTGTCTGTCTATTTTGGCTATTGGAGACAGGGTTTCTCTATAGCTTTGGAGCCTGTCCTGGAACTTGCTCTGTAGACCAGGCTGACCTTGAACTTACAAAGATCTGCCTGCCTCTGCCCCCAAGTGCTGGGATTAAAGGCTTGCCCCATCACTGCACAGCCTAGGTCTCCTTTTCTAATCATAAAGGATGTGGTAGGAACTGTCCAGGTACCCTCTTCAGGGTCAAGGCACCTGCCACTCCCTTCATTACCAGGGATGGGGCTTCTGAGACACGGACCTTCCTGTCCAGGCTATACTATTTCTTATAGAGTGGCTGAATACAGGAACTGATGGAAAGGCTCAGTCCAAGACCTAGATTTAGAACCCTCCTCAAAACCATTTTATCTGTACTGTTCCTTATAGTATTAGCTGAATACTGGTTGTTACTACATTATGAGCCCTTCTCTTCTGCCTGATTTTTGCCTCATCCTGTCTCATACAGGGAAGTCTCTGACCAACAAGGTTTCCACTCACATACATTGCACCCTCTTGGAGCCCTGGTTTGCCAGGAATCTAAACTATCTGGATCTTCAGTTAAATTTTCTCTTTCTCTGAAAATAGATGATAAAAAATGTTAGCACTTGAACTTTTGTGATTTTTCCTTCCTTGTTTCATCTCTGGTATACCAGAAAATAATCTTCCAAAATTCACAACATGTGGGTATTTTCTCCTGTTAACTACTATTCAATAACAAAGAGCCAAACCAACAGAAAAAAAGATTGTTTCCTAAAAGTAGTTTTGTATTTTTTTCCATTAAGGACTATATGACAATTAGAATAGATACTATTTGAAAGTTTTGCCATTATGCATTCTTTTTTTATAAGCATTTAAAATTTCTATAATGTAATGTTTACTAATTAAAATTAGATGGCTATAAAATCTATGAAAACAGATATTTTCAGAGGCAGTTATAAGGAACAGATTCAATTATGGTAATTCCAAACAATCTAATAGCCATTCTGAGTGTCAAGTTAAAATCTTGATACCTGATACTGTCCATCACTCAGCATCTACATATTTTGTCACTGAGCTGAGAAAGAAACCACACTAGTAGCTTGAACAATAGACACTAAATATAAGTAATTCTTTTTTTTTTTTTTTTTTTTTTTTTTTTTTGGTTTTTCGAGACAGGGTTTCTCTGTGGTTTTGGAGCCTGTCCTGGAACTAGCTCTTGTAGACCAGGCTGGTCTCGAACTCACAGAGATCCGCCTGCCTCTGCCTCCCAAGTGCTGGGATTAAAGGCGTGCGCCACCACCGCCCGGCAATATAAGTAATTCTTAACTAGTAAAGAGTATGAACTACTAACAAGAGTAAGAAGAACTGTAAAGGATATAGGAATAGTGCCATTGCCTGTAGATTGAGATAGAGAATGCAAGGAAGGAATTGCCTTTGAACCTCCTCCCAGGTAGTTGAAGAGGGATTTGTTGTGAGCCTCTAAGTGGGCAAAAAGGGTGCTAAGTTACAGGAGGTTAACTTTGGAGAACATGAAGCTGACTGAAATATACAAGTGAGAGTCACAGGACAGCAGATTTCCATAGGTATCCTTCATGCCTCTTTGCTATTGCTTGAATATGAAAAGTCCCCAGTAGGTCCATTGTGTTGAATTCTTGGTGCCAGATGTTGATGGTATTTGGGGAAGTGGTGGAAACCATTTGGGAGATGGGTCCTACTGGAGAAAGCAGGCCACTAGAGGCATGCTTTTGAAGGTCTGTCCTTCCTCATTCTCTCTTTGTTCACCATCTTCCATGAGGTGAAGAACTTCCTCTACCACGTTCTTCTGACACCATAATGACACCAAATTCATAGAGCTAAGCAACCATGAAATGAATACCCTTGTTGTATGACATTCTCTGGGCAAAGGTGATAAAGTGTCTGCTTTATCCAAATAAGTCAATGACAACAGACCAAGAAAATGATTCTACCTAACTGCAGCTTCATAAACCAGTGAATTTATTAGAATTACTTATGTGAGCATGGTTTATCAGGTTACGGTGACTCAGGCATCCATATTACTGAAAATCTCACACAATCATGAGCAATAAAAGTTGCATCCCTGGAGCTTCCTGTAAAATTTGTGGAAAGCTCCACTGAAGAGTTTCATTTCTTCCAGAAAATGTGTGCTGTTTATGTTTTTTCAGGGAAAAACCACCAGCTTCATGGGCCTCTGAATGTTGGGTTTCTTGTGAATTTCATGAGTCTTCTGCCCCTTCCAAATGTTTCAATGTGTAGGAAGCAGCTAAAAAATATCTTTGAAACCATAAACTTAAATAAGGAATTCCTTCATTCTGTTTCATGGCCATTTCCTTCATTAAAAAGACCACATGTTAAGGATAACAGAAACTTTGAGAATTCTTAAGTGCCCATGACCAGCAGTATATAATGGAGTAAACAATTTCTCATGGAGGAAACTCTGACCATCTCACTACAGCTTCTGACTAGCTTCCTCAAGATGTGCGGAAAGCTCCAGGGTTGCAGTTTTATGAGTCACACAGCTGCTTTTGAGTCATCCCTGATTCTTGTAAGTGACTCCTCACCCTATTCCTGTTAGTAACTTTAAAAAAAAAAAAAGCGTTGGTTTAACAAATTGTTCATTGTTGCAGTCTTTACTTTGGTCTGTAATACATTACTTTTTCTGGGGTGAATAAATGTATTTGTATTGTGCTTCTCCAGGCAAATTCTGCCACATAACACCGTAATGTTTTTGAAAAGGTGGCTAATATGCTTTACCAGGAAATTGGTGTAGGAGGTCCTTCTGTTTGTGTGTTGCGTTCATTTGTTAATTAGTAACAGAACTTAGGTAGATGGAGAAGACAGAACTGAATTCTGGGAGGAAGAAAGCAGAGTGAGAGAACCACCATGGAGCTGCCAGAATCACATTGCAAAATCTTTCCTGATAAGACACAACCTCGTGGTGACATACAGACTATTAAAAATGGGTTAAATCAAGATGTGAAAGCTTGCCAATAACAGGCTAGAACTAATGGGCCAGGCAGTACTTAAATAAATACAGTTTCTGTGTGATTATTTCAGGGCTAAGCTATCCAGAACAAGGGGCCGCACTCCCTGTAACAAGAAATATGTTCTCAGATGCCAGAAAAATTTACTGAGAGGTTGCCTATTCTAAGTGTCACAAAATTCAGTAGGTAGACACCCGTGTGATATTGGTCCAATGTCTGTTGCTATAATAAAATGCTCAATGATGGGTACTTATTATAAGAAAAAGGTTCTGTCTAGTTCACTGTTTTGGATGTTTCCAGGAATGGATTCATATCAGCTCAGCTCTGGTGAGTACCTCAGGCTATTTTTTAAATAGGAGAATGAAGAAAAGAATGAAGTCACATCGTGAGATAGGAATATGGAAACCCAGGAGTTACCAGTCTTTTTTTATTTATATTAATTCACTCTTTCATAAACTTACTGGGACCCTGTGCCAACTGCATCAATGCCTTTCTAATAAACTCTCACCTTCTTCTTCCGACATCACATCACTGAAACCAGTCTTCAAACATATGAAATTCATGGAGACACAGACTATATCTAAATCACAAGATGGGTGCTTGCAAAACTCAGTGAAAGGTGGTCACTACAGTCTCCATCCAATCCTGCAAAAGGGTGGATTGGGATCTGATAGCAATATGATAGGGACAGTATATACTTATTTATAAAATTGAGTCACCATAATCTGAAGAATATTTCTGTTTATTTTAAACCATTACTGCTGAAATTATGACCTAGGATATGTTTTCAGTACTCTTGATATAAAAACTTTGCAGGAAAGAATGGAGTAACTTGAAGGTAGACTTTTCTGTCCTCCTAGCCAGTTTTCAAATAACCACACAGAGATGTAATATTAATTATAAATGCTCAGCCGATAACATAGGCTCAGCTTTACCCAACTCTTGTAGTTAAATTAACCCATCTCTATTAATCTATGTGCTGTCCTGAGACTTGTTTACCTCATGTATGTACTTTTTATCCTGCTCACTCTGTGTCTCATGGCATCTCCTCAGACTCCACCCTTTTTCTTCCCAGCTTTCTCTCTGCCTGGAAAGTCCTGCCTAACCACTGGCCAGCCAATCAGCCTTTCATTAACAATGAGAACAGCACATATTCACAGTGTACAAAAGGATTATTCCACAGCAGCAACTGGTGTTATTCATTGGACTGGTTTTTTTGCTGCTCCCTTGCCCATTCTCTCAACAAGGCTGTGTCTTGCTATGTAACCACCTGATCCTTCCAGTGTCCTTTATGACTTTACTTTCCCTGAAAAATTTTGTTCCTACTACATACCATTGACTTGTTTTGTTTATTACTGTTGAGTGTGAACTCTATGAAGGTCAGGAATTTTTCTTTTGTTCATTGTTGTCTTCCCAGCATCTAGAAGAGGGCTGGGCACATTCTAGCAACCTAAGAATGTTTGTTGAATGAATAAGTTGTCTGCCATGAATGGAGTAGTGAGAGTACAAAATGACAGTTTTTAGACTGAAGGTAGAATGTAACTACCACAATAAAGAGGAATCTAAACTTTTAAAGCTAAAGTTTTCAGGGGTCAAAGAAACAGAACATTGTACATTGTTTAGTGCCACCAAAATGCACAAATGTTGTGGTTTCAATAAATGTCTCGCAAAGGCCTATTATTAAAGGCTTGATCCCCATTCATTGCCTCTCTCTCTCTCTCTCTCTCTCTCTCTCTCTCTCTCTCTCTCTCTCTCTCTCTCTCTCTCTCTCTCTTCTCCGTGTGTGTGTTTACGTGAAAGTTTGTATGTGTTTAGGTGTATACATGTCAGAGTGCATGTATGGAGGAGGTCAAAGGATAATTTTGAATGTCAGAAATCACTTTTTGTTATTTGTTGCTGTTTATGCCAGTCTATCTGGCCTGTGAGCTTCTGGAGACTGTCCTGTCTCCTCTTCCAGTATCTCTAAAGAAACACTAGAATTACAGAATTGAACTGTACCTGTCTTTACTTGGGTTTTGGATACTTGAACTCAATTCCTCATGATTACACACTTTAGCCTTTCATACATTCCCCAGATTCAACTTTCCCTCTCATTTTTGAGTTATCTCATATATTCTTTCTGCTCTGAAAAGCTGAGTAGCACAATGGTATTTGTTTTCATATATTGGAATGATAAAGAGGACTTTCATTATGATTTGGGTTCAGACCTCTAAGCTTTATCTTCCTTCTAATTCAAAAGGTATTTAAAAATTGTCCTGGTGTGAGTACTATTAGGCAGAATTCCTGGAATCAAGAATAAATAAAATAATACTGCAAGTCAAACGAGAAGTTGGAACATCACAATGGTGTTTTTCTTTGGGAAACTAAGCTGCTGTGGAACAATCTTTGTACACTGTAAATATGTATTATTTTCATTGGTTAATAAAGAACTGACTGGCTTATAGCTGGGAAGTAATAGACTGGTCAGAAGGGCCAGATTAGGAGAATGCAGGGAAGAAGGAGGGAAGAATCCAAGGAATCTGAAGCCAGACTCAGCGGAAGCTGGAGATAAACATGCCAGGCTGAAAAATGTACTGCCTTGCAGAGTGTAGATAAGAAATATGAATTAATTTAAGTGTAAGAGTTAGCTATTAATAAGTCTCAGATATTGACTGAAGATTTGTAATTAATATTAAGTCTCCATGTTGGTTATTTGAGAACTGGTGTGTGGGAAAGAAATGTCCACTAACACTAAGCTTTATATGTTTCTGTGACATATAGCACAAAAGTTTCTACAGTTATGTTAGGGTGGTGTGGGAGGTCCTTCTGTCTACGTATTGCTTTTATTGGTTAATGAATAAAGAACTGCTTTGAGCCTATGACAGGGAAGAACAGAACTAGGCGGGGAAAGCTAGGCTGTATGTTGGGAGAAAGAAGGACAGAGTCAGAGAGAGGCCATTTAACCCACCAAAGACAGACACTGGGAATTCTAGACAGTAATCCATAGTAATGTGGCAATGCACAGATTACTAGAAATGGCTTAAATTAATATATAAGACTTAGAAAATGAGAAGCTAGAGCTAGTGGGCTGAGCAGTGACTTAATTAATACAGTTTCTGTGTGATTATCTTGGTTCTGGGCAGCTGGGACAAACAAGCAACCTCCACTGACAAATTGGCACACCAACATGGTGGACTAAATCCGTGTAAAACCTGAGAGGGCTTGGGAAAGAAACTCTAGACACACACAAAAAGTTTAGCTGCAGTTTTTTTTTAGCTGATGGCTTGCTGCAGCTCTTTTAAGAGAGGTTTTCCTGATTCAGCCCTAGAAGGAAAAAAGCTGTGCCATTTTGAAATGTCAGCTTTCTGGGCTGTGCTGCCACCACAAACTCTGACTCTTTCAGGCAGGAGGTCTGGCTACAGAGCATTTGAGTGGGGTTTGTGAGCAACATGCTACAGTTTTTCTTGGTGGCAACATGGACTCCCTGTGTGCCTGGAGATGGAGCACTGTTTATGTTCTCAGAGTCAGCAAACAGTTCCACCATTCTGGACTGCGTGAAGCAAGCAGAAAGTACTATCTATACCATAGTAATGCTGCAGCTTACATTTTTAAGAAGCACTTAGCATTTTAAGAAGTGCTCCTGGACAATAAAGAATTACAGGTTCACAATAGGATAGATTCAGACATAAAAGACCTCTAAATGAGTCACAGTGTTGGATAAATTAACATAGGCTTGGGATAGAGAAGAAAAAGTGTATAGAGAGTTATAAAAAGAAGCAAATGGTTTTTAAAAAATAAAAAAAATCTTTAAAGAGACAAGAGTACAGACAGTCATAGATTAAAGCAGTAAAGAGAAATAAGCCACATAAAGATGGAAAATTCAGAGAGTCTGGATTATGTATATTATTGTATTTTTTTGAATTTTTGACTGCAAAGAGACATTTGATTCTGGGGACTGCTAAGCTAAGCCAACACATATATTTCAAAGGTAACTTGATTTCAAAATATAGATCTAAGGATATGTTTCTTTGGAAAAGAGGTTCTTCTTTTGTTTCCACAGAGGATAAGAACCTGTTGATTCATTTCAGGCTAATGTGATTTGATGAACCAAGGCCCCCTGAAGGGTTGCCTTGAATACCCCTCAAAAATTACTTTGCCCAATAAACAGCAGGAAGAAGTTTAGACAGAACTGTGCCCATATTCTCAAATATTGTCTATAAATGCTTGTTCACATTTATATGAATGTGATGTAATGTGGCAATGCACAGATTACTAGAAATGGCTTAAATTAATATATAAGATATGCTATAAAGATTTGCATGGGTATGGATCTTGTTTACTGATACAAATTTAAGGTCAATTTTATTATATCATGTATATATATTTGTGCTCTTGATTAAGGTATTGTGTTTGTGCACTCATTTAAAAATGTAATGTAATAGTCACCTATAATAGTCAAGTTTGTAGTCATGTTAGTTAGGCTTTCTAGTTGTACAGAAATGTATTTCAGCCGGGCGGTGGTGGCGCACGCCTTTAATCCCAGCACTTGGGAGGCAGAGGCAGGTGGATCTTTGTGAGTTCGAGACCAGCCTGGTCTACAAGAGCTAGTTCCAGGACAGGCTCCAAAACCACAGAGAAACCCTGTTTCGAAAAACTTAAAAAAAAAAAAAAAGAAATGTATTTCAGATGGATAGGCATTCTTCAAACCTTTCAAAGACTACAGAATATAGCATTTAAAATGTTTAAGAATTAGAACTTTTCATGACAATGAGACACATCTGCTCTTGGCAACAACAATGTACTTCAAGAGGAAAGTGGACACTGAGAAGGCTCCCTATTGAGTTTGTTAACCATTTGGGCAGGGGACTGCTCTTTCCTGGACTGCTCGATAAACTGGACATGCAGGACCCACAGAGAGATGACTGCTGAACTTGCCTAAAGGTGAGACGATCCTTCAGGGTTCCTGCTTCATGAAAGAGTCTGTCAGACATTCTGCAGGATACAGAATAAAGTAACTGATAAACTGCTGAGAGAGGCAAAACAGCCTTTCAAATTTCCTGCTTCATGAAAAAGTCTACTGGACACTATGGACCTGTAGGCTGAGGATAGATGCTCAGTGTTACAGAAGAACTTTGAGTGACCATTCAGGCAATGAGATGTCTCTGTCAATTCTAGAGTTTTGGAAGTTGCTTACAATTGCACTTCTTGTTAAACATTATATCCTTCTGGGGTCTTTGATGGAATTGAAGAATAGATAGTTATAATTATATGTAGAAGGAGCTGCAGGCCACTTCCCACCTCCCAGCTCCCAGCCACCGGCTAGCTTTATACCCAAAATAACAACATACAAACTGTATTCATTTAAACACTGCCTGGCCCTTTATATCTAGCCTCTTCTTGGCTAACGCTCATATCTTGCTTAACCCATATTTAGTAATCTGTGTGGCACCATGAGGTGGTATCTTACCAGGAAAGATTCAGCATGTCTGACCTGGCAGCTTGCTCCATCACGTCTGACCTCACTTCCGTCTACCCAGCATTCTGTTCTGTCTACTCCACCCACCTAAGGGCAGGCCTATCAAATGGGCCAAGGAAGTTTCTTTATTAACCAATGAAATTAACTCTTCCATCAATTATAGTTTTCCTTAGTTATGATAAAAGATAAAGTTTTTAAATATTGTAACTGTAATTCTTGTTTGATACCTTTTTTGTTATATATGTAATTTTACTATGTTAAAGATAAAACCTTCCTTTTTTATTTAGAGAGAAAATGGGAAATGATGTGGGATTCCCCTCTGTATGCTATGAATATGTTTTATTACCAGTGATTATTAAAGAAGCTGTTTCAACCAATGGCTTAGTAGATTAAAGTCAGGCGGAAAATCTGAACAGTGATATACAGATATTGATATTGATATTTACTGAGCTCTACACTTTTCTCTGCTCCCTTCCCTGCCTCCCCCCTCCCCCCTTCAGTCCTCCTCCAAGGTCCCCATGCTAGCAATTTACTCAGGAGATCTTGTCTTTTTCTACTTTTTACTTTCCATGTAGATTAGATCTATGTGAGTCTCTCTTAGTGTCCTCATTGTTGTCTAAGTTCTCTGGGATTGTAGGTTGTAGGCTGGTTTTCTTTGCTTTATGTTTAAAAACCACCTATGAGGGCTGGAGAGATGGCTCAGAGGTTAAGAGCATTGGCAGTTCTTACAAAGGTCCTGAGTTCAATTCCTAGCAACCATATGGTAGCTCATAACCATCTATAATGAGATCTGGTGCCCTCTTCTGGCCTGCAAGCATACATGGAGGCAGAATGCTGTACACATACTAAATAAATAAATCTTTTAAAAAAGTGTAAAAAAAGAACACCTATGAGTGAGTACATGTGATAATTGTCTTTCTGTGTCATATCTGTCTCTGGCTGTAACTCCATGGCTTCTCCCCTGACTCTACCTTCCTTATCCCAGCATTCAGTTTAGTTTTCCCCACCTAGCTCTGTTCTACCCTATCAGGCCAAGTCAGTTTCTTTATTAACCAATGGTATTCACAGCGTACAGAGGGGAATCCCACATCAATAGGCCAACAAGTTTAGAATTGATATAAGCCTCTGTGTAGTTATTTGGGAGTGAATGACTATGGGACCAGGCAGGACAGAAATTTCCTGTTTTTGGGGGGTAGTTCGAGAGAGAGAGTTTCTTTGTGTTTCCCTCATTATCCTGGAATTTGTTCTGTGGGACAGACTGGCCCCAAACTCCTAGAGATCCTCTTGTCTCTACCTCCTGAGTTCCAGGATTGAAGCTGTGCACCATGATGCTTGGCCTTTGTTGTCATTTAAAAAATTTGTTTGTATAATATTGGTTGAGATTTTAAATTCTGAGGTCTTCCTCATAATACTCTTCATGGACTGGAAAGAGGATTCAGTGCACTTTTTCTCTCAGGTTTGGTCCTGGAGAGAACAACTGGAGAGATGACTCCAGATTTGGTCTTAGAGAAAGAACTCTGGGGAAATGTCTCTGAGCACTTGTTCTCACAGAGGACCAGGTTTGGTTTCTAACACCCACATAGTGGTTCACAACTCTCTATAACTTCAGTTTCTAGTGCTATGTAATGTCCTCTTCTGGCCTCCAAGGGCACCGTATACACATGGTGTATTTACATACTTTCAGACAAAACATGCATACACATAAAAACTTTTCAAAAAACACTCTTCAAAAACCCTGCATGTATAAGAAGTATATGTCAGTGAGATATACTTTCTGTAGGGAGTGAAACTGTCAGATCTTGGCATTAGAGCAAAGAGGTATTCTTTGTCTTCAAATCATTGCTTTTTAGTTGCTGGAGGCACTTGTGTGCATGTGAGTGTGCATTTTATTATCATCTCCTTTTTGTTTGTTTAACTTTTATTCTTTGGCATGAGAAAAAGCCACTCACAAAGTTCTGCTAACATTGTCTAACTAGATTCAAGTTTCAGCTTTGGATTTATTAGATGTCCCTAAGATGATAGTGTGAGACTATGTTAATGAAATGAACTAAATGTCCAATACTGTACCTGATCCATAGTGGTGTATCTAAATGTAACAGGAAGAGCAGGCTGCTCGTCATCCCAGCTGCCCAGCTATCTTACACCCAAAATAACCACCCAGAAACTATATTAATTAAATTATTGCTTGACCCATTAGCTCCAGCCTCTTATTGGCTAACTCTCACATCTTGATTTAACCCATTTCTATTAATCTGTATATCACCACATGGTGGTGGCTTACCAGGAAAGATTCAGCATGTCTGACCTGGCAGCTCCATGGCGACTGTCTCACTCTGCTTTCTTTCTCCCAGAATTCAGTTCTGTCTTCTCTGCCTATCTAAGTTCTGCCCTATCAGGCCATGCAGTTTCTTTATTGATTAACCAATGAAAGCAACACATAAACAGAAGGACTTCCTACACCATCTATATATGGCTGTTTTGTACTTGTTTAAGTAACTAAATAGATTCTGTAGAACAGTAGCTGTGGAAGGCTGCTTCTTCTAATTGCCCTGAATATTTTTAATAAAATATGCTTGTTGTCCATGAAATTTTAAGAAGGTGTTTAAAATATTAGAATAGTTGATCAGCACTGTGATTTAATATCTTATCTCTAAAATTTATTAGACTAATAATTTCTATATATTTAGTTAATAAGGGCTAAATGTATTAACATCATTATGTAACCAAACTCTCAAGCACTGGGCCTGCATGCAGGAGCCACCATGCCTGGCTTTTTAATGTGGGTTCTGGAAATTGAACACAGGATGTCATGCTTTTATTTCAGGCACTATATTTGCCAGCCCTTTAGATACATGCCATTTTACTGGAAAAAGTGTTTTTCCAGTTCAAAGTGAATCTATCTCTCCCACATTTTGCACTGCATTTTTCCTCTTGGAGCATACAATAGTTCCTGCCATTGATTGGTAAACTTACTCTCAACAGTTGGTACATGTATAGCCCTGAGGCCTTTTCCCTTTACTGTGTATGCATCACCTTGATCTCCTACCAAGAACTGTGAGACATGGTTAATGTTCTTGGTGTTGTTCCCTAAGTACCCTAACTTCCCAGCACTACAGGTTTATGATTCCCTTTCTCCACAAGATGGTGCTATCTACCGTTTCCTTAGAACAATTATGACATCACCCCCATTAATTTTAACTGCCTCTATTGAGTCAGTAAGGTCCCCAGGATTAGGAGTTGCAGTTTGTAATTTCAGACAAGAAATCTGAGAAGCATTAAGCTCCCGGATAAATCTTAGGTGAAAGCACTGGAGAAAGAACAACATTTCTATGTCCATTTTTCAAGCAACCGTTGCTGGCATGACTGACAAAGTGAAACTGAAAACCACCAAAATAATCAACAACACAATGAAAGGAAAACAGCCTCCAAGCCACACAATCCACAGGCTTCGTCTTGGTGACTCCTTGCACAGGCATTCATACGCTGATCCAAGACTTGCATGACTTCCACAGGAGTGGACGACCTAGTGTGCACAGATTGAACTGCTAGTCATTGTGGACTTCCTGGTCTGTAACAGGCAGACTGCTGATGTGCTGACAGAAGTGGACAACCTACTGTGCATAGATGGACCTGCCAGTCTCTGTGGACCTCCTGATCTGTAATGGGCCAGTCTGAAGGTGCCCTGACAGAGTGGACAGCTACTATTCACTGTGTGTACCTCTGGGTTACACTGAGGCAGCCCGGTGGGTACGCTGAGGCGAGGGGCAGGGGAAGACAGGACTGTGGCAGCCAAGAAAGACACTAAAGCAGTGAGGGACGCTGGGGCCGTGGGGAGCGGGGGGGGGGGGCACCGAGGCATCCGGTTTGGAACACTGGTCACTGGCATCTGATGGGTATATGAAGGTACCCGGAGGAACCCGGAAGGAGGACACTGAGGTACTTGTAGAACAATGAGGGACTTGGGAGAAATGCCAAAGTAGCCTGGCGTCCACTAAGGGGGGTTGTTGGGGCACACCGAGGCAGCCTGGGGGAAAGTGTGGCAATTAGGGAAGACACCAAAGCAGCTGGGAAAGACACCAAGTCAGTCGGGTACAGAACCAAGATAGCCTGGGAGACACTGAGGAAGCCAGGGAAACAGCAGACACTGAAGCAGTCATGGAGACACTGAGGCAGCTGGGGTGGGGTATACTGAGAAAGTGGGGGAGGCACTAGGCAGCCTGGGGGATGCCAAGGCAGCTGGGGGGACACCAGGAGGACACTGAAGCAGTATAGGGTTCATTGAGGCACTTAGGGGGTGGGACATTGAGGAGCAGGAGGGCAACATAGCAGCATTGTGAGACAGGCAGCTGGGGGAAGACTGATGCAGATGGGGGTGCTGAGGCAAGGGTGGGGTGAGGGGGGCACTGAGGCAGTCAGAAAGGGAAACTGAGGCAGACTGGAGTACACTGAGACAGCCGTAGGTCCTGGAGCATTGTCGACTCTAGTTGAAGAGTCACTGAATCAAGAGTAAACATTAGAACAGTTTGGAGCAGGGAATTTTGGCACATGCCTTTAATGTCAGCACGCTGGAGGCAAAATGATCTCTGAGTTGGTGGCCAGTCAGGGCTACACAGAGAAAACCTGTCTTAGAAACCTGAAACAAGAAGGAGGAGGAGGAAGAGAAGGTGAAGAGTCTTGGAGAAAAGGCCAGAGCAGT
Organism: Chionomys nivalis; assembly: GCF_950005125.1. Taxonomy (NCBI): domain Eukaryota; kingdom Metazoa; phylum Chordata; class Mammalia; order Rodentia; family Cricetidae; genus Chionomys; species Chionomys nivalis. The sequence continues at coordinate 119,993,477 of NC_080089.1, forward strand.
GAATGTACAGGGACCCAGACATTCTTCCAATGACCTCAGTTTGTGTGACTGACTTTCCCTGGAAAGACACCTTCCATCTTGGTGAGGTCAATAAAAGTAACAGAACAAGATATTAAAAACAAACAAACATATATGCACAAAATCTTCAATTATATGTGTGTTTATGTCTCATTATTTAATTTTACTTTTCTTTTTTTCTCTCTCTTATTTTATTTTATTTTGAGACATGATTTCACTGTGTAGTTCAGGCTGTCTTTTAACTTGTTGTGTCGATCAGAGAGCCCATAATGCACGGAGATCTGCTCACCTTTGATTTTTGAGTGCTGGGATTAAAAGCATACATGACCCCTATCTATCTATCTATCTATCTATCTATCTATCTATCTATCTATCTATCTATCTATCGTCTATCTATCTATCTATCTATCTATCTATCTATCTATCCTTATTTATTTATTCATCTATTATGTCCTCCTATTCCAGAGAATCCAAATCCTCTGGCCTCCCTTCACAATTAAAAACAAAGTTAAAATAATTAACCTGGCATTTTTTTTTTAAAGAAGAAGAAGAAGAAGAAGAAGAAGAAGAAGAAGAAGAAGAAGAAGAAGAAGAAGAAGAAGAAGAAGAAGAAATAAAGCAAAAGGAACTGGGCTGGGGAAGCTGAACTGGTCTAGGGCTCTGTCTTCTGCAGTTCACAGTGTGGCAGCTCTAGGGTTGCTACTACATAGAACAAGGCAAGTTCTGGTGGTTGTTGGGACTTGGGGTAGCATGAGAAGATGCCTGGCTACTGATTGCAAAGTCTTTCTTTTATTTCTTTTTTAATAAATAAAATAAAAAAGAAACTTGAATGGCATGGAGCTGCCTGAGTCCCAGGGCTTGGGGTACCTAGGCCGGGATTTAACCCCTTACGTCATAGGTCAGATCTCCAGCACTGTTGTCCCTTGTTTGTTTTATTTCAACATAATTATAATCATGTGTATGCTTATCTGCTTTACTTTAATTGTATTATTTATCTTTATTTATTTACCTATTGTGCCTGCCCAATCCAGGAAAGCCAACGCCCCTGGCCTCTCTCAAGGAGCCTACACCCCATTTTTGTGTTACAGAGAGATATTTACTTATTTATTTCTTGTATTTAGGCTTGTGTGGGCTCTGGGTCACCATGCCTGAATAAAGTTTTATGGGGGTTGGGAGTGGGATGTCAGGGAAAGGAAAGGAGCATTAGAAATACTGGACTCAGTACAGTAGAGGAAATATTCAATGGGAGATCATCTTCCAACTCACGGGGGGAGGGTTGGGGGGGTGAGGGGGGGTGGGAGGCTCGTCCACTTCTTTCTACCTCCTGAGTGCTGGGGTTATAGGTTTGGGCCAGCACGCCCAGTTTATGCAGTACTGAGAGGATAGAGCCCAGAGCTCCAGACACCGTAGGCCATAAACCAGATCCACAGGACTTCTTTCTGTTCCTTGTTTGTTCTTGAGGACCAGCCTCAACAAAATCACCTCTTACTGATTGGAAGCTCCTGGCCTGGCAATTGCCCTGGCTTGGACTCCAACTCCCAGCCTGCCAAGCGTTGACCCCTCCCCGGGGACGGTCAGGACCACTCCCCCAGGCTATTTAGGCTTGCTTCGGAAAGACCACTTGGTTTTCGGGTTTGCATGGATTCCCCCCCCCTCCATCCCCACCCCCGTATCTCTCTCTCTCTCTCTTGCCACGCTCTCCCGGCCACCCGAGAGTGCAACATTTATTAAACCTGAGCAATTTAATTTGGCTTATCTGGTTTGATTAGATTTCTTTGCACCGGCGGAGCAGCTCGTCTTAGGAAACATTCCTAACACCAGTGTAGGGACATGGGAATTGGAGAAGACACATAAAATAATAAGACAGAAAACATAAGACAGTATTGGGAAGGTATTTCAGGGATTACTCAGATCCTGAAATGCCCCATGTTTATTTTTCCACAGCTTTTATACGCAACATAAACTGGGGGGGGGGGGGGAATAGAAGGTAACAAAAGGCTCCATTAACATGATACAAAAGATTAACTCACACAGCCAACTCTGTGACTTCTCAGCGTCAGCTTTCTGTTGCCTAGGTAGCGAGATGCCCCAAGTCACGGTACACTGAGTCACTATCTTGGAGACAGCCCTTCCCCAGGTGACCTCACAGTTACTTTGGAAAGTGCAGAAGACATTTGCGTATCCTGACCACCTGTCATGATGGTGCTGAGCTATTTTAACTTCAAAAGGAGCCAGGCGACCACCTTCTGAGTTAGAAGGGGCTGTCAGTCCCCAGACCTAGTGAATCCTGTTTACCTAGGAGCCGGACAAAGAAACACAGACTGAACATTTGACTGTTTTACTCTTTGGGACTCAGAACTCATTTTGGCAGTACATTATTCAGTCTACTGTTAAAACATTGGGACCTGAGAACTGAGACCTAAACTTTCCCCTCAGGGAAAAAATAATTCTATAAGGAGTAACTGATAGGCCCTTTTCAAATATGAGGAGGGTTCTGCTGCTGCTCAGAGACTGGACAATTACTAAAACAGCAATGCCATTGGACTCTCACCCATCAGAAAAAAAACCTTTCTTGGAAGAGGACATTCCCAAGCCTGGTGATCCTTGTTTCCTTTAATTAGGAGACTCTAGCCATTGGGAGCTTGATTATTCACAAAACATTATCTAATTGGCTAAAAGGTTGGCTCTGAGACACAGAGCCCAAAAAATATTTTTCTCCCTTAATCTCCTTTTGTTTACAGAGGTCGGCAGTCAGTGACGGATTTGATCCTTCTTCCCTCTCGGTTCCTAAGACATGGAGTTTGTGTATTTAGAATGTCTGGGGCATCTCGCTACCTAGGCAACAGAATGCTGACGATGGGAGGTCACAGGGTTGGCTGTGTGAGCTAATCTTTTGTGTCATGTTAATGGAGCCTTTTGTTACCTTCTCCCCAGGTTTATGTTGGGTATAAAAGCTGTGGAAAAATAAACACAGATGATTCCTGGGTCTGAGTGATTCCTGAAATACCCTCCTGATACTCTCTTATGTTTTCTGTCAACAGTTTGTTTTATTCCAAGTTAATTATGTTTATGTTTTTATTTTTCAGATTATTTTTATGTGTATTGCTGTTTTGCCTGCTTGTATGTCTGTGTGAGGGTGTCAGATCACCTGGAGTTGGAGAAAAATCCATAGGGCTTGCTGGCTACCAGATAAAATTAAATCACATTTAAAAAAGTTGAGTAAAATCAAAAATAAGCTAAAGACATAGGAACATGAAGTTTCCTCAGAAAACTGTAAAGGATCAACTTTGGAAAGCAGCTTCTCACCATCCCATCTGCTTATTTTCAGCTACTGAGTGTTGATGTCATAGACATGGGCCAGAATACTGAGTTTCTGCAGTTCAGATGATGGAGACCAGGACTTTGGGTGCCTGGGCAAGAGTTCCTTCCTCCCCCATAAGCCAGGCCCTCAGCACTGTCTTCGTTTGTTTGTTTCTTTATTTGGTTGATTCCAAGTTGTAAATATGTTCTATTCAGTGAATTAGTTGTGACAGGATATCTTTATAAAGTCTGGGAAATCACTACCTAGATCAGACCTGCCTCCAATTCACAGGATCCACCTGCCTATCTCCTGAATGATGGGATAAAAGTCAAGCACCATCACATCATATTTCCTTTTATTTCTTTACCTCTGGGAAGGTTTTTCTATTCTTAATTTTTTTGTTCTGTTACTTTATTGCACATTTAGTTTAGTTTCAAATTTTATGTCTGTGTCTCTAGGTGTGACTGTATGTGTGTGTACGTGTGTGTGTGTGTGTGTGTATGGTGGTTGAGGAAGTCACAGTTCAAAACTTTTCAGTAACTACACTTAGCTTGGCCCCTGACCTCACCAAGATGGAAGCATTCATGTGTATAGCAGCCTTCTTGTCTGCTGACCTCACCAAGATGGAAGCAACCATGTGACATACTTTTCAAGGTCCTTTTTGTTCTCTGTGTTTTCTAGCCTTTAGAGGGCCAGAACTGAAAACCAATTTGCATGTTCAGAATTGTGTGGAACCTCTCGTGATTGAGATGGTACACTCTACTTGAAAAGAAAAACATAAAGATTTAGTTTCCTGTGTAGCGTGAGGGGAAAAAAGAAAAGGAAAGAAATGTGGATTTAGAGACAGGATAAACAAAAACAGAAAAACAGAAGGCCACAGAAACCCTAAGGCAGAGGGCCAAATGATTACTGAGTTTGCTTTTGTTACTATTTGATTTGTGTCCCATGTACTAAAGAATAAACAAACAACAACAAAACCCCCAACTTTTAGCCACTGGTGATCATTTGGACCTGTGTTCTCAGGATTCCGAAGGCTGAGGCTGAGAGTTGAAAGCCCTCTTGGGCCACAGAATGAGTTGTAGGACAGCCAGGTGCACACAAATAAACCCTGAAAAAAGAAGAAGAAAGACAGAAAGACAAACAGACTTGCAACCAATACCCAGTTTTTTTTCTCATCCTATTCCCATCCCCCAATAACTGTTCTGTGTGCTGTAGCAGCACCACAGTTTAAACACTGCTGAGGATAGAAGACAGTGCTTGGAACACCCTAAACTAACTCAGTCCCTGGCCCAAAACCACTGGAAGCCTCATAACATCCCCAGCCCTGTTTTCCTATGCTTTTATTTACGTCTTTTAATACCACGTTAACTGATCACTTTATTACTTTTAATTGTATGTGTGCATGCATGTCGCTTCACTCTCATTAGTACAGGTGCTCAGAGCAGCCAGAGGCATTGGATTTACTGGAGTGGGAAGGCATAATAGAGAAAAAAAGAGAAAGGAATAAAGAAAGAAAAGAAAAACAGGATTTTAAAAACATATACAATTAACTTAGAATAAAACAAAAGAGCAGGGGACAGCAGTGCTGGGGTTCTGACTTACAAGGGGAGAGGGAAGCCTTGCACTCCACCCTCTTAGTGCTGCATAGACTGGGTGTGCTGCCCCATTCCTGCAGTCACAGAACTCAGCAGCTGGAAAGAGGGGAATTGTAGAAATAACCAGGCTAGCTAAGGATAAAACAATTATATTTTATTTATTATAAGGGGGAAACTCACAAAACAGGAAATGAGAAATCCGAGCACAGCAATGTCCTGTGGGGCGGGGGGGGGGAGGGGGGAGAACACAGACAGCACACACACTGAGGTTCACACCTTTTTACCTGGGTCCCAGCGAAGCCACACCTTAACTAAGACCCACCTCTTAAAGATTATTGGCTAACAGGGCTTTCCCCATCAGGGAATCAGCCCCACTCCCACCCCCACCCCCCCATGGGTTGGCATTTTCATTATTTTCCCAGCAGCATGTTGCCTAATGAAAGACTCTTGCAAATTCTGGTTAAGTGTGTTTCTCTGCTCATTAGATGTGCCCTCAGTATCCTGTGTCTTTCTTCATGATGACTGAACTCAATTTAGGAGCTCATACTCCTGTATCCAGATATACAGGCTCTCTCTCTCTCTCTCTCTCTCTCTCTCTCTCTCTCTCTCTCTCTCTCTCTCTCTCTCTCTCTCTCTCTCTCTCTCTCTCTCTCTCTCTCACACACACACACACACACACACACAGAGAGGTGAGTAACAGTTCCTTCTTCAAAAATGATTGCTTTATTCAGCCTTTATTCAATAAACGTGATTTTTCTAGCAGCATAACTCTGGTCATTAGACAAGGAGCCCTCAGGGTCCTGTCTCTGTCTTTCATTATCACTGAATTCTTTTGGAACTCAGTGAATTGCAAAAAAAAAAAAATGCCCATCTTTATGTTCAAATCACAGGTCACTGCCCTCTGATTTGTTTGATTCTTTAATTTTTTTTTATTCTTTTTTAATTAAAATTTCCAACTGCTCCCCGTTTCCCATTTCCCTCCCCTCCTCCCACACATTGCCCCCTCCCCCCACTCCCCTCCCCCATCCCCACTCCTCTTCTCCTCCCCCCAGTCCATTCCCCCTCCCTCTCGATACTGAAGAGCAGTCCAAATTCCCTGCCCTACAGGAAGACCAAGGTCCTCCCACTTCCATCCAGGCCCAGGAAGGTGAGCATCAAAACAGGCTAAGCTCCCACAAAGCCAGTTCATGTATTAGGATCGAAACCTAGTGCCATTGTCCTTGGCTTCTCATCAGCCTTCATTGTCCGCCATGTTCAGAGAGTCCAGTTTCAACCCATGCTTATTCAGTCCCAGTCCAGCTGGCCTTGAAGAGCTCCCAATAGATCAGTTCCACTGTCACAGTGGGTGGGTGCACGCCTCGTGGTCCTGATTTCCTTGCTCATGTTCTCCCTCCTTTTGCTCCTCATTTGGACCTTAAGAGCTCAGACCGTTGCTCCAATTTGGGTCTCTGTCTCTCTCTCGATCTATCGCCAGTTGAAAGTTCCTGTGCCATTCTCCTTGGCCTCTCGTCAGCTCTCATTGTCCGCCACATTCCGAGAGTCCGGTTTTATCCCATGTTTTTTTTCAGTAGCAGTCCAGCTGACCTTGGTGAGCTCCCAATAGATCGGCCCCACTGTCTCAGTGGTTGGGTGCACCCCTCATGGTCCTGACTTCCTTGTTCATGTTCTCTCTCCTTCTGCTCCTCATTATAACCTTGGGATCTCAGTCCGGTGCTCCAGTGTGGGTCTCTGGCTCTATCTCCATCCATCGCTAGATGAAGGTTCTATGGCGATATGCAAGATATTCATCAGTATGATTATAGGATAGGTTCATTTCAGGTTCCCTATCCTCAGGTGCCCCAATGAACTAACTGGGGACATTGCCCTGGGCATCTGGTAGCCATTCCAAGTTCAAGTCTCTTGCCACCCCTTAGGTGGCTCCCTTACCTAAGGTATGAGTTTCCCTGCTCCCCTATCCAACCTTCCTTTATCCCCAATCACCCCAATTCCCCCAGTTCCCCTCATCCTCTCCTTCACACTTTTCTCTCCCCATCACCCCTCATCCCCATCCCACCCCACCCCCAAGATTCCAATTTTTTGCCCATCAGTCATGTCTATTTCCCATAGCTGGGAGGATATCTATATGTTTTTCCTTGGGTTTACCCTCTTGTTTAGCTTCTTTAGGATCACAAATTATAGACTCAGTGGCCCCTATCCATGTCTAGAAACCAATTATGAGTGAGTACATCCCATGTTCTTCTTTTTGGGTCTGGGTTACCTCACTAAGGATCGTATTTTCTATTTCCATCCATTTGCATGCAAAATTCGAGAAGTCATTGTTTTTTACCGCAGAGTAGTACTCTAATGTGTATATATTCCACACTTTCTTCATCCATTCTTCCATTGAAGGGCATCTAGGTTGCTTCCAGGTTCTGGCTATTACAAATAATGCTGCTATGAACATAGTTGGACAAATGCTTTTGTCATATGATAGGGCATCTCTTGGGTATATTCCCAAGAGTGGTATTGCTGGGTCCAGGGGTAGGTTGATCCCAATTTTTCTGAGAAACCGCCACACTGATTTCCAAAGTGGTTGCACAAGTTTGCAGTCCCACCAGCAATGGATGAGGGTACCCCTTTCTCCACAACCTCTCCAGCAAAGGCTATCCTTGGTGTTTTTGATTTTAGCCATTCTGACAGGTGTAAGATGATATCTCAAAGTTGTTTTGATTTGCATTTCTCTGATCGCTAAGGAGGTTGAGCATGACCTTAAGTATCTTTTGGCCATTTTAACTTCTTCTGTTGAGAATTCTCTGTTCAGTTCAGTGCCCCATTTTTTAATTGGGTTAATTATCCTTTTAAAGTCTAGTTTCTTGAGTTCTTTATATATTTTGGAGATCAGACCTTTGTCTGTTGCGGGGTTGGTGAAGATCTTCTCCCAGTCAGTAGGCTGCCTTTTTGTCTTAATGACAGTGTCCTTTGCTTTACAGAAGCTTCTCAGTTTCAGGAGGTCCCATTTATTCAATGTTGCCCTTAATGTCTGTGCTGCTGGGGTTATACATAGGAAGCGATCTCCAGTGCCCATATGTTGTAGGGTACTTCCCATTTTCTCTTCTATCAGGTTCAGTGTGTTCAGATTGATATTGAGGTCTTTGATCCATTTGGACTTGAGTTTTGTGCATGGTGATAGATATGGGTCTATTTTCATTCTTCTACAGGTTGACATCCAATTGTGCCAGCACCATTTGTTGAAGATGCTTTCTTTCTTCCATTGTATACTTTTAGCTCCTTTATCAAAAATCAGTTGTTCATAGGTTTGTGGGTTAAAATCCGGGTCTTCTATACGATTCCATTGGTCGACTTCTCTGTTTTTATGCCAGTACCACGCTGTTTTCATTACTGTAGCTCTGTAATAGAGTTTGAAGTCAGGGATGGTAATGCCTCCAGAAGTTCCTTTATTGTATAAGATTGTTTTGGCTATCCTGGGTTTTTTGTTTCTCCATATAAAGTTGATTATTGTCCTTTCAAGATCTGTGAAGAATTTTGATGGGATTTTAATGGGGATTGCATTGAATCTATAAATTGCCCTTGGTAGAATTGCCATTTTTACTATGTTGATTCTCCCAATCCAAGAGCAAGGGATATCCTTCCATTTTCTGGTATCCTCTTCAATTTCTTTCTTCAATGCCTTAAAGTTTTTGTCAAATAGATCTTTCACTTCCTTGGTTAGAGTTACCCCAAGATATTTTATGCTGTTTGTGGCTATCGTGAAAGGTGATGATTCTCTTATTTCTCTCTCTGCTTCCAGATCCTTTGTGTATAAGAGGGCGACTGATTTTTTGGAGTTGATCTTGTATCCTGCCACATTACTAAAGGCGTTTATCAGCTGTAGGAGTTCTTTGGAGGAGTTTTTGGGGTCGCTCATGTACACTATCATATCATCTGCAAATAATGCAAGTTTAACTTCTTCCTTTCCAATTTGAATCCCCTTTATCCCCTTATGTTGTCTTATTGTTATTGCTAAAACTTCGAGAACTATATTGAAGAGGTATGGAGAGAGTGGACAGCCTTGGCGTGTTCCTGATTTTAGTGGAATGGCTTTAAGTTTCTCTCCATTTAATTTGATATTAGCTGTCGGCTTGCTGTATATAGCTTTAATTATATTTAGGTATGACCCTTGTATCCCTAATCTCTCCAAGACTTTTATCATAAAGGGATGTTGAATTTTGTCAAATGCTTTTTCAGCATCTAATGAAACGATCATATGGTTTTTTTCTTTCAGTTTATTTATATGATGGATTACATTGATAGATTTGCGTATGTTAAACCAGCCCTGCATCTCTGGTATGAAGCCTACTTGATCATAATGGATAATTTTTCTAATGTGTTCTTGGATTCGGTTTGCCAGAATTTTGTTGAGGATTTTTGCGTCGATGTTCATGAGTGAGATTGGCCTGTAATTCTCTTTCTTGGTTGGGTCTTTGTGTGGTTTTGGTATCAGAGTTACTGTAGCTTCATAAAAGGAATTTGGCAATGACTCTTCTGTTTCTATATTGTGAAATACATTAAGGAGAATAGGTATTAGGTCTTCTTGGAAGTTCTGGTAGAATTCCGCATTGAAACCATCTGGTCCTGGACTTTTTTTGGAAGGGAGGTTTTTGATAACAGCTTCTAATTCTTCACGACTAACAGGTCTATTTAGGTTGTTCACCTGGTCCTGGTTTAACTTTGGTAAATGGTATTTATCTAAAAAAGCGTCCATTTCTTTTACATTTTCCAGTTTTGTGGCATACAGGCTTTTGTAGTAAGATCTAATGATTCTCTGAATTTCCTCTGTGTCTGTGGTTATGTCTCCCTTTTCATTTCTGATCTTATTAATTTGCAAATTCTCTCTCTGCCGTTTGATTAGTTTGGATAGGGGTTTATCAATCTTGTTGATTTTCTCCAGGAACCAGCTTTTTGATTCATTGATTCTTTCAATTGTTTTCTGTGTTTCTATTTTGTTGATTTCAGCCCTCAGTTTGATTATTTCCAGTCTTCTACCCCTTCTAGGTGAGTCTGCTTCTTTTTTTTCTAGAGCTTTCAGGTGGGCTGTTAAGTCTCCAATGTGTGCTTTCTCTGTTTTCTTTAAGTGGGCAGTTAGTGCTATGAACTTTCCTCTCAGAACTGCTTTCATAGTGTCCCATAGGTTTGAGTATGTTGTTTCTTTATTTTCATTGTCTTCAAGGAAGAGTCTAATTTCTTTCTTTATTTCTTCCTTAATCCAGGTATGGTTCAGTAGTTGACTATTCAGTTTCCATGAGTTTGTAGGCTTTCTGGGGGTAGCATTGTTGCTGAATTCTAGCTTTAATCCATGGTGATCTGATAAGATACAGGTGGTTATTAATATTTTTTTGTAACTGTGGATGTTTGCTTTGTTACCGAGTATGTGGTCAATTTTTGAGAAGGTTCCATGAGCTGCAGAGAAGAAGGTATATTCTTTCCTATTTGGGTGGAATATTCTATAGATGTCTGTTAAGTCCATTTGATTCATTACCTCCATTAATTCTCTCATTTCTCTGTTAGGTTTCTGTCTACTTGACCTGTCCATTGGTGAGAGAGGAGTATTAAAGTCTCCTACTATTAATGTGTGCGGTTTGATGGCTGCCTTGAGTTTTAACAATGTTTCTTTTACGTACGTGGGTGCTTTTATATTAGGGGCATAGATATTCAGGATTGAGACTTCATCCTGATGAATTGTTCCTGTTATGAGTAGAAAATGTCCCTCTCCATCTCTCCTGATTGATTTAAGTTTGAAGTCAACTTTGTTAGAAATTAGTATGGCCACCCCTGCTTGTTTCTTAGGTCCATTTACTTGAAAAGCCTTATCCCAACCCTTTACTCTGAGTAAGTGCCTGTCTTTGTGGTTGAGGTGTGTTTCTTGTAAACAGCAGAATGTTGGATCCTGTTTTCGTATCCAATCTCTTAGTCTGTGCCTTTTTATAGGAGAGTTGAGTCCATTGACATTAAGTGATATTAATGACCAGTGGTTGTTAACTCCGGTCATTTTTTAAGTTGTAAATTTTGTGTGTTCCCCTTCTTTGTGTTGCGCTGGTGAAGGGTTCTCTAGTTGTCTGAGATATTGTGGTCATTGTTGGACTCCTTGGTTAGTGATTTTCCTTCTATTACTTTCTGTAAGGCTGGATTTGTGGCTACGTATTGTTTAAATTTGTTTTTATCCTGGAAAATTTTGTTTTCTCCATTTATAGTGAACGAAAGCTTGGCTGGGTATAGTAGTCTGGGCTTGCATCCATGGTCTCTTAGTTTCTGCAGTACATCTATCCAGGACCTTCTGGCTTTCATGGTTTCCATAGAGAAGTCAGGTGTAAGTCTGATAGGTTTACCTTTATAAGTAACTTGGCCTTTTTCCTTTGCTGCTCTTAGTATTCTTTCTTTATTCTGTATGCTTTGTGTTTTGATTATTATATGGCGAGAGGATGTTTTTTTTTGATCCAGCCTATTCGGTGTTCTGTATGCTTCTTGAACCTTCATAGGTATATCTTTCTTTAGGTTGGGAAAGTTTTCTTCTATAATTTTATTAAATATATTTTCTGGACCGTTGAGCTGCGCTTCTTCTCCTTCTTCTATTCCTATTATTCTTAGGTTTGGTCTTTTTATTGTGTCCCATATTTCCTGAATGTTTTGTGATGAGAATTTGTTGGCCTTGCTGTTTTCTTTGATCAGCGTGTTTATTTTCTCTATGTTATCTTCAGAATCTGAGATTCTTTCTTCTATCTCTTGTATTCTGTTGGTTATGCTTGCTTCTGTAGTCTCTATTCGTTTACCTAGATTTTCCCTGTCCAGCTGGCCTTCTGTTTGTGTTTTCTTCTTTGCCTCCATTTCAGTTTTTAAGTCTTGAACTGTTTCCATTATCTGTTTGATTGTTTTTCCTTGGTTTCCTAGGGTATCATTCACTGATTTACTCAATTCTTCAAACTTTCTGTTATACTTCTCATCCATTTCTATAAGGGCATTTTTTACATGTTGTTTAAGGGTGTCAATCACTTTCATAAAGTCAATTTTATCTACTTCTTCATGATTAAGGTGTTCATGTCCACCTGTTGGGAGGTCGCTGGGTTCTGGTGGTTTCATATAGTTTTTCAGATTGTTAGGTGAATTCTTGCATTGGCGCCTGCCCATCTCTTTCTCCGAATGCTCCCCTCTGGATGTTCTTTTACCGGATCAGGTCTCCTTGCCTACTGATGTACCTTCCCAGTGATGGCTCTCTGCAGTGCTAGCTCTCCTGTTGTTCTAGTGATGTCTCTCCTTGCTTGTTGCAGACAGGCCAGTGAAACAAAGGAAGTCTCGCCTGCCTACTTGCCTTGAGGATTTGCCCCCAGCGCCAGACAGACTGAGCTGGATGGTGTTATGTGCCCAAAGAGGAAAGGGGGCAGAAGGAAGAAGGGTTCTGGATGAAAGCTGGGTGGGACAAGAAGAGAGAGGCAGTATGGGGGGTATAGAGCCCCTGCAGGGAGCCCAGGGAGTATAGGGAGGGGGATGAGGAACTTCAGAGTTCCCTTTCCAGGGCTGCTTCCGCTGCCACTGGTCACAAACTCACCGCACTGCTGTCTCTCCTGGTGCCGAGATCAGATCTCCATGCAGGTTGGGTAGTTCGTAAACAAAGCGCCTACCTTGGTTGGTGCAGGCGGGCCAGTGAGACAAAGGAGGTCTCGCCTGCCTACTTGCCCTGAGGATTTGCCCCCAGCGCCAGACAGACTGAGCTGGATGGTGTTATGTGCCCAAAGAGGAAAGGGGACAGAAGGAAGAAGGGTTCTGGATGCAAGCTGGGTGGGACAAGAAGAGAGAGGCAGTATGGGGGGGTAGAGCCCCTGCAGGGAGCCCGGGGAGTATAGGGAGGGGGATGAGGAACTTCAGAGTTCCCTGTCCAGGGCTGCTTCCGCCTCCGCTGGTCACAAACTCACCGCACTGGTGTCTCTCCTGGTGCCGAGATCAGATCTCCGTGCAGGTTGGGTAGTTTGTAAACAAAGCGCCTACCTTGGTTGGTGCAGGCGGGCCAGTGAGACAAAGGAGGTCTCGCCTGCCTGCTTGCCCTGAGGATTTGCCCCCAGCGCCAGACAGACTGAGCTGGATGGTGTTATGTGCCCAAAGAGGAAAGGAGACAGAAGGAAGAAGGGTTCTGGATGCAAGCTGGGTGGGACAAGAAGAGAGAGGCAGTATGGGGGGGTAGAGCCCCTGCAGGGAGCCCGGGGAGTATAGGGAGGGGGATGAGGAACTTCAGAGTTCCCTGTCCAGTCACAAACTCACCGCACTGCTGTCTCTCCTGGTGCCGAGATCAGATCTCCATGCAGGTTGGGTAGTTCGTAAACAAAGCGCCTACCTTGGTTGGTGCAGACGGGCCAGTGAGACAAAGGAGGTCTCGCCTGCCTACTTGCCCTGAGGATTTGCCCCCAGCGCCAGACAGACTGAGCTGGATGGTGTTATGTGCCCAAAGAGGAAAGGGGACAGAAGCTGATTCTTTAATTTTTAAAGAAGATGTAGGTATTGGTTTTATGTATGATTGCTCTATTTGCACGTATGGCCTTTTACCAGAAGAGGGCAGTAGATCCCACCTTGTGGTTTCTGGAAATTCCAGAAGGAAAAGCAGCCCATGCTCCTAACAAGCAAGTCATCTCTCCAGGCCTGATTCTTTAATTGTGTTTTGCTTGTGTGCATTGGTGGGAGATGTATGATACTACAGTCAGGGAGTGCGGGTGGGGGGCAGGCAGCATCTAAACCCTCTGTGCATGTGGGCTCAGCAATGGAATCTCCATGAAGTCCCTTTTATTTTATTTTATTTATTAAAAAAGAAAAGCAGGGAGGGAGGGAGGGAGAGGAAGAGAGAGAGAGAGAGAGAGAGAGAGAGAGAGAGAGAGAGAGAGAGAGACTCACTTTGCAATCAGTCAGCATCCAGGCTTCTCACGCTACCCCAAGTCCCAAGAACCACTATAACCCTAGCTTTGTTCTGTATACTGCAGTGAACCCCAGCATGTGCACACACATGGCTGAGATCAGAACCCTAGACTAGCTCAACTTTCCAACCCAAGACCTGAAGCTTCATCTCTTCCCCGGCACAAATTCCTTTTTCTTTTATTCATTTCTTTATCAATGTCAGGTTAATTATTTTAATTTTAATTATTTTTAATTGTATAGGGGGGCCAGAGGCTTTGTATTCTCTCGAGTAGGCAGACATAGTATAGAAAGAAAAAGAAAGAAAGAAAGAAAGAAAGGGAAGAAAAGAAAGAATAAAAGTAAAATTAACTGGGCGGTGGTACTGGGGAGGCAGAGGCAGGCTGATCCATGAGTTGGACGCAAGCCTGGTCTACAGAGCTAGCTCTAGGACAGCAAAGATGACACAGATAGACTCTGTCAAAAAACAGAAAACAAAACAACAAAAAGGTAAAATTAAGTAGACATAAACAGAAATATAATTCTCTTGGAATCAATCAATCAATCAATCAATCAATCAATCAAACAAGGAACAGCAGTGCTGAGGATCTGATTTATGAGGGAAACAGTAAGCCCTGGGCTCCAGGCAGCTACATGCCATTAAGGTCTCTTTTTTATTATTTTATTTTTATTTTTATTTGAGACAGTGTTTCTCAATGTGTAGAACTTATGGTCTAGGATTTTTTTTTTCTGTGTGTCAGGCCAAATTTGAACCCAGAGATCCAGTTGCCTCTACTTCCAGAGTGCTGGGATTAAAGGCATGCATGAACAGCTGGGAAGCAACAAGCAGCCTCCTACTACAGTTAACCATAAAAACTAAGGGGTCAAAAATGAGAAAAAGGCATGAATCATTTAAAAAAGTAATTTGTTATATAAACTATCCAAGGACTAGAGAATTAGAAAAGCTGAGTTTAATCCCCAGAACCACATAACTCTGTATGGTGGCACATAGCTGCACTTTGGAGGCTGAAGCAGAGGCAGGTGGACTAGAATGTATTGTAAAATAATGTCCCACCTGGGCTACGTGAGATCCTGTCAATTAAAAAAAAGGGTTGACTTTTTTTTAAAGGAAATTGATATACAATTTCTTCTATAAAATAAGATTTTTAGAAATATGTACTATTGTATTTTATAGATCAGACACAAGAAAAGAAGTAAAAATAAAATGTTTGTGCTTAGTTGGGGGTGTCAATATGCTCCTATTGTCTCAGAAAGGTGAGGCATGGGCACAAGTTTGAGGGGCAGACTCAAGTACACAGAAAAATCCTTTCTCAAAAATAAGTAAATAAATAAACAAAAATATACATTTTATCTCATTTCAATTAAATCTTTAAAATGGTCACCTGAGCCATTTTATCAATAGAAATAGTTCTGAAAACTGGATTGTCTTATGTCAGCTGTGCATGCTTCCCCAAGCTGCAGTGCAACGTCAAGGGCAGATATTTAATGAGAGTTGCAACCAGTCTGCCAGGATGAGGAAGTGCTCATGTGGTATGGAAACTGCTATGGGACATTTCTGGGCATTGCCATGAGCCTCCAGGTCACCAAACAAGACAAGCAGCTGTCTGGATCCATTGACAATGTGTGTCATCTTTTGCCTGGCCCAGTGAGAATCTAATTGCATAAGAACTGGTGGTGTCTTTCTCTAAAGGTTTCCAGCTGAAATCCAGGAGACCAAATTACAGGGTTAGGGCTAAGACTGCATGTATCTTTTCCATTTTTTTCTGGGGATGCTGCTGTTCCTTGGGACACATTTGAGTGGCAATGATGTAGAAGACCATGAACACACTATAGGGATGAGCATCTGTAACTTGGTGTTCTTAGAGAAAGATTGGTGGTAAGTCCTCAGACTATGTTAGAATACAATGATGTGTGCCAATGAACTGATCTCTAGTCTTTCATTAGTTTTTTGCTTGTTCTTTTGCCTAAGACAGGGTTTCTGCAGTCCAGGATAGCTGAACTTCTGATCTTCCTGCATCCAACCCCCAATGCTAGGATTATAGGCATGTAAATCCATGCCCAATCTTGAAATTAATATTTATTTTTAAATAAAAAATAAGTAATAAAATAATAAATAGTAATAAAATTTAATAATACTTAAATAATAAGAGATAAAATAAAATAAAAATGATTTATTGTACCTAATTAATTTAGATAGTTGTGACAGGATTTTGCTACGTAGCACTGGCTGTCCTAGAACAAGTAGACCAGGCTGACTTGGATATCATAGATTTCCAGGCTTCTTCAACCCCAACACACCCAGCCAAAGACACATTTTATAAAATGTGTGGAAGGCATCTTTTAAAGATAATTTTTGGAAAGTCTTTCAACTAACTTCCTATATTTTCTGTTAATACGGCAATGTTTTGTCTTATTCCATTGCTGTGATGAATATAGAAACAATCCCAGTGCCTTAAGCCTGCCAAGCAAGTATTGTACACCCCAGGCCATGGTCAATGTTTTGGGAGATTATTTAAAAAAAAAAAAAAAAAAAAAAAGAATAGATCTGGGCATAGTGGTTCATTTCTGTAATCTTGATACTTGGGAGTTTGAAGCAACATAATTTCAAGTTAAAGTCTAGGGTGACTAAACAGGGAGATAACTTTTTAAATAAAAATAAAAACCTTTCTCAAAGGCATTTTTGTGAGATTGATGGGCATCTTCCCATCAATAAGTTCTGGTCCGGAAAGGCATACTCTGAATTATGAGTGGGCTATTTGAATGGGCAGAGCAAGCCTGCATCTCAGGAACTGAGCAGAAATTATTCAGGTAGCTGCATCACTAAAGCCCACCCCAGCACTGGTGACAACTTACAACAACCTGAGAAACTGGAGCACTCTGCACAGCCTGAAGGCAGCTCACTAGGTGGGAGAGTGACTTTCCAGGTGGTAGGTAGGCTGCTTTTTGCTGCTTCCAGGCAGCTGTTGTGGTCTCAGTGGCTTCTGTCAAGCTCAGCTTTCTTCCTTCAGGGTACAACTCTCAGCTTTTATTATTTGCTCTGGACTTGGTTGGGCCTGGTGTGTATGGTCAGTTTTGGGCACTTTTTGAAGCTATGCTAGGTTGTTTACCTTCATGTTTAAAGAGATTTTTTGCAAGACAGAATGCTTCAATCTGTTATAGAGAGGTGGACTGACACAAAGTTTAAGAAAGATTTCTTTCTGCAGATTCTTGCTTATGCTCACTCTTGGCCATTTGCCATGGAGAGCTTACAATAAGATATCTGGTGCTAGAATTCAGAGTGTCTTTTTTTTAAAAAAATATTTATTTATTATGTATACAATATTCTGTCTGTCTGTATGCCTGCAGGCCAGAAGAGGGCACTAGACCCCATTACAGATGGTTGTGAGCCACCGTGTGGTTGCCGGGAATTGAACTCAGGACCTGTGGAAGAGCAGGCAATGCTCTTAACCTCTGAGCCATCTCTCCAGCTCCAATTCAGTGTCTTAAGCATAACTTTTGGAGATGTTCTCTCACCTGCCCCCATCACATTCACACCTCTTTGTTTGGGGTTTGAGTTATCTTTCTTTATTTTTGTGCTATGGTTTTGCTGTGTAGCTTGTCTGATCTGGAAACCTTGATCCTTCTGCCTCCGCCTTTCAATGCTAGGACCACATGTATTGGACCTCATTCATGGTACAGACTCCTGGATCTAACACTTTGCTTCTAACTTCTCTCCTCTTCCTTCTTTCTCCATCAATAAATACAAATCTACCCTCAGTGACTTATCACTCCTGTGGGTAAGACTCAGTGTTAGAAGCAACACCTGTGAATGTATGAAGGCAAGATGCTTCACAGTCAGTGTAGCACAGGCTGACCTCAGACTCTCAACAGCCTTCCTGCTTGGCTTCTTCCTGCTTAGAGTACTGGTGTGCCCACTAGGCCTTGCTTATGTTGCTGTGTGTCAATATTCTAGTTCTGGAATCCCCCACCCACATAAGTTCAGAGTAGTGATTTATAAACTGACAGGAAGCAGCACTTGGAAGCCTGGGAAACTGGTTATGGTGTTAATTGTGAACTTTTTAGCTCAGGCTGGTTTTTCTTTGTTGCTTTTGGTGTTTTGTTTTGTTTTTTCTAAGGGGTTTAGGATTGGCTTTTTAAAGACACTCTGACCGCACACTCCTTATATAACCAAGGATTTCCTTGTAACCCTGATTCTTCTGCCATTGTGCAGCCAGACCACGGTATCATGTGTGTGTTTATTTCCCATCCTGTTTGAGGAAGTGAAGAGGAGGAAAAAGGTTAGCACATTCTCTAGCACTTACTTCTCTGTATTTGACAGGTCTCCAGAATGTTACACATGTGAATACTATGGACAGGTGTTTACCTACACATATTACATAGATAAGTACCTCACTGCTTTTCCCTGCATGGACAAGGGAGATAAGAAGGTCCCACATTCCCTTTTCCAAATCTCCTTTAAGAAGACTTGCCAACTCCTGATGCTACTTCTTCATGTCCATGACAGGCAGCAGCACTACCTGGTGAGCAGCTGGTGGTTTGATGGCCTCTTTTACAGTCTGTTTTCATACACCTCTATCCTCCCAAACATATAGTGAGGAGCTCTCAGATACTGATTGGGAGATTCATTGCCTGCCTGGTCACTGTGTTGTAGAAGAGGCAGATGTTTGAGCTTGAGTCTGTGTTGGATTTGTGACTAGGGCAGAGGAAGAAACACAGAGGTAGGAGTAGGCTCCTGGGTTAGGAAAAGTACCTGTCTTAGTTAGGGTTTCTATTGCTGTGAATAAACACCATGACCAAAGGGCAAATTGAGGAGGAAAGAGTTTATTTGGCTTATACTTCCACATTGCTATTTATTACTGAAGGAAGTCAAGAACAGGAACTCAAATGGGGGAGAACCCTGGGGGCAAGAACTGATGCAGAGGCCATAGAGGATTGCTGCTTACTGTCTTGATTCCCCTGACTTGCTCAGTCTGCTTTCTTACAGAACCTGGGACCACCAGACTAGGGATAGCATCACCCACAATGGCCTGGGCCCTCCCCCATTAATAACTAATTGAGAAAATGCCTTATAGGTGGATCTCATGGAAACATTTCCTCAACTGTGGCTCCTTCCTCTCTGATGACTCTTGCTTGTGTCAAGTTGACCAACACAACCATTCATCACAGTAGTACCCAAATAGAGGCATCTTGTAGTTGAATCTAGAACATAAGGGCCATGGTTTGTACTAGAGGTTGGAGAAGGATAAAGTAACTGTATTTTGCTCCGCATCCAGTCAGGCAATAGACAGTCATAGGGAAAAGAAGCTCACTATTACAGACCATGGTCTTTGTAAGGATAAGAAACAACAATGATGCCAGGGAGCAATTTCTGCCAGCCCAGACACCAAGTCCTGCTAGGCTTGGTTAAAAGGACTAAAACCATTTGTCCTTAGAGAGGGGATGGGGCTATACACTTTTGTTACATTATTTCTAAAATTGTGTTGTATGTGTGGTTTTGTGCATTTGTGAGTACAGTACCTTGAGAGGCCAGAGAGGCTATTCAGTACTTGGAATTGGAGTTTCCGATGGTTCTTAGTCACCATTTTGGTGCTGGGAACCAAATCTGGATCTCCTGAAAGAGTATATTGTGCTCTTAACTACCAAGTCAATTCTCCAGCTCCTCATAATAGTGTTTTGTAAGGTGTATTATATGAATGCTCTTATTCTTAAAATGTTCCCTGAGTCGGGCTGGCGGAGCCAGCGATAAGCGGCGACAGTTTCCCACCAGCGGGAGGGCACGCACCATGTGCCCTGTGGTGGCGGGTAACAGACACGTAAACACAGAGATAGGCATAAAGCATTTTATTGGGGGAGAGAGGCAGAGAGAGAGAGGGAGAAGAGAAAGAGAGAAAGAGGGAAAGAGAAGAAACGCGCGCACGCTTAAGAAACAAAAGAGGGAAGAGCAAGATGGCGCAGGCAGGTCAGAGGTAATGGGAGTGGGTGTGGCTTGTCCCTTAAAGGGAAAGGAAAGCACAACAAATGCTAAGATATGTAGTTTTCCATTTTATATTTCTGAATTGGACTGTGTTCTGAACCTGGGCCACAATTTAAAGTTTTTGTTTATTATGTTTTTAAAATATGTTCATTTTTAAGGAATTATTTCTTTTTACTTAATATGAGTGTTTTGCTTGCATGTATGTTTGTACATCTTGTGTGGGCCAGGGCTCATAGGTGCCAAAAGAGAGCATCAGATCCCTTGGAAGTAGAGTAATAGATGACAGCCAGTTGTGAACTAGGTCCCTCACAAGAATAGCAAGTTCTCTTCACCAGAACCATCTCTCCAGCTTTCTAGCTCCTAAATTCTGTGTTGTTTCTGGTTTTGTGTGAGTGTGAGCATGTGTGAGTGTGTGTGCTGCTGTGCATGTGGGTGTACACCTCTTTGGATTATGTTCTCCTATATCACTCAGCTTTAGTCTTCTGAGGAAGAGTCTTTCAATGAACCTGGAGCTAGACCGGCAGTCAGCAATGCCCAACAATTCTCCTGTCTCTGCCTCCCAAAGCCCTGTGCTTTCAGGCATGCTTGGCAATGCAGGCTTTTTATATGGCTGCTGGGGTTTGAATTCATGTCCTCATGCTGTGCAGTCATTGAGCCATCTCCGCAGTCACAGAAAGGCTCTTGTATCTCTTCTCTTTGCAGAAATTTGCTAAGTAATTTCAACCTTTACAATAACAATAGCACTGCTTAACGCTGGGTTTTACATCTCTACCCAAGAATTCTTTCTTGAATGCAAGAGGCATCTACCCATTTACACTGCTCAAAGAATGACTGAATTTCTGGTGTTTTCCCATGACAATCCTATGCAGAGAATTGATGTGGGTTTTGTTTGTTTTGTTTGTTAAAGTCAACATTAACATTGACTTTTATTGAAAAAGAATTGAAGAAGATAATTCAAGAGAAACAGATAAGCAGAAATTTGAATATCTGGTTTGGTTTCAATTTGTGTGCTGGGGTTAAACACAGTTGATGCTATGTTGAACATTTTCCCACCACTGAGCAACAGCCACTGACTAACATCAAAAGACACTGGGTCTATGCTTGACAATTCTCTCCTGCCAGGTGTAGTAGCTCCGTAATTTCTGCACTAAGGAAACCAAATGCAGCTTCTAGCCTGACTTGAGTTATGTAGTCTCAGGTAAGTCTGGAACACTCAGCCAGGAGATGGATGACTCATAGGTGTGCTTAGAATAAAGAAAAGATTTCTCAGACTGTCATTATTACTCAGTGTTAAAATATTTGCCTTAAAAGCCTGACAACCTGAGTTTGCATCTGGGAACCAACAGTTGGAGTTGAGAATAGACTCTAAAGTGATTCTTTGGTTTTCATACCCATCCCAAGTCACATATCAACACATACACACACATTAATAACAATGTTTTTAAAATAATATAATAATAGTAAATTTATCCTGGGATGGACTTGGGAATCAGAGGCAGGAAGACCTCTTTGAATTTGAGGCATACACGGCCTACATAGTGAGTTCCAGCGAGGGGTACATAGAAAGATCACTTTTAAAAATTAATAAATAGGGGGCTGGAGAGATGGCTCAGTGGTTAAGAGCACTGTCTGCTCTTCCAGAGGTCCTGAGTTCAATTCCCAGCAACCACATGGTGGCTCCAAACCATCTGTAAAGAGATCTGGCACCCTCCTCTGGCATGTGGGTATAAATGGAGGCAGAAAGTTGTATACATAATAAATAATAAATCTTTAAAAAAAAAAAAAAAAAAAAAAAAAATTAATAAATAAATAAAAATAGGTTTAAAAATGTATCTCATCCCCAGGAAAACATAATGTTGGGACAGAATTGTGGGGAGATGAAATTTATACTTTCTTTTTTGTTTCTTCCTTAGTGTACAACGTTTAGGAATTGTTTCTTGCAATCAGAGCACATGCTGATACACTGGAGAGAAATGGTACCAGTGTGTGTACTGTACAAAGATAGGTGAGATCTCCTTTAGTGCCAGCCCTCTGTAACTGAAAGCATGATGCCTGAAATAATTCATCTTGGGTAAATAGTTACTTACCAAATGAATTATGGGCCAAGTAGGACTACATAGTGATATTGTGTCTCAAAAATATAAGTAAAATAATTTATAAAGAATTTTTAAGAGACGCCTTAGCCAAGGTCTAGTCTTCGCCTTTGAAGAATTCCTGACTGTGTAATCTTGAAGAAATCCATTAACTTTCCTTTTTAGTTTCCTCCTTGTAAAATGTGGGGAAATTGTATTTTGGGGGGTTCTATCAGTCAGTCTATATAAAACGCATATCACAATGCCTGATGAATTGTAACCAGTGAAGTATTGGCTGCTAATCATTCTAGAGGGATGTAAAAAGATGGCACCTGATCTATGCTCCACAGAACACTGAACATCAGAAGCATATTGCGTAATATTTTAATTGTGTTCTGACAAATAGTTTGCTTGGAGTCAGAGGAAAGAGATAGCCACTAGCTGACTGTTGAGGTTTGGAGGATTGTAGACAGAAGAAACATAAAGTTGATATGGGAGTTCTCTCTGTGTGTTGTGATTACCATTAATGAATAAAGAAACTGCCTTGGCTTGTTAATAGGGCAGAACTTAGGTAGGTGGGGAAAACTGGACTGAATGCTGGGAGGAAGGAGGCAGAGTCAAGGAGCTGCCATGGAGCTGTCAGAGTCAGACATGCCAAATCTTTGTCAGTAAGCCACTGCCACATGGTGATATACAGATTACTAGAAATGGATTAAATTAGTATAAGAGTTAGCGAATTAGAAGCTAGAGCTAATGGGCTAAGCAGTATTTTAATTAATATAGTTTCTGTGGGGTTATTTTGGTTCTGGGTGGCCAGGATGAACAAGCAGCTCCTCCTTCTGCAGAAAGTGGTAAGGCAGGGCTAAGAGAAGATCTTGGCCCTTTTGGGGAGAGGAACTGAAGATTTAGGATGGCACTAGTGCCTGCTTCAGGTTCTCTGACCTTTCAGGTTCTTGCCCCAATATATGACTCCTGATTTTTCATTAATAAAGATTCATTAGATTAATGTTGCTACTGGCATCTAGCTTAGGGCACGAATTTACCAGATAGCTGCTTGCCCATGACTTTGCAGCTGCTCGAACCTGCTGGAGATGCACACAGGAACTGCAGAGTCACTGCATCGTTGGCTGACTTTCCTTCCCCCCACCCCCCAAGCCCTCTGAGTGAGCCTTGGATTTTGCTCTTGCAGCCTCTCTATAGCAATCTATACTAGCTTCAAACTCCACAGGTGCCTGGGTTCCAAATGCTGCTGGTATTAACCCTTTACCACTGGCCAACTCTGACTTTAGGCAGATCTGTGTTTTTAATTCCCCCCCCACCATACATGCTTATTCTGCACAATCCCCTGTATTCACTTTTCAGACAGTCCACTCCCTCTCCCTGTGGGTTGTGGGATTCCACTGGACCCTTCCTCAGGCTATTGACACCCAGACAGCTGCCCTCAAACAGGTTGTGCACTGCCTGTATTCTCCACCCAGAAGTGCTATGCAGTGACAACCAGTCTTATACTTTTCTGTCATCATCATCATATTTGGTGGGACAACTTGGAATTCTTAAAAGGGGGAATTAGTTAATGAAAATAGTTTTTCTCATATTAAAAAATTGGTAACACTATTATGATAGAGGGTGTTAGGTCTCTGTATGATTCAACAATGGATGCTTTAAAAATGGAAGAATTAAATGAGGGGATAATTAACTTATATGGGATTTACATAATGTCAATTATAAACTATTGGTTTGGCAATTCTTGCTTTATACCCAAAAAAGTTGGTTGATGTGAGTGCTAAGATACAGGCCTCAGAAAAGTTTACTAAAGAAAATAATGCAATTTTCACTGATAAGTAACAAGCCTTAGAAAAACTTTCTAAAACAGATAATAGAGATATTCAGATAAAGATATAGAAATTTAAGGGAAAATCAACCTCACCATTATATTATAAAATTATAGAGGAACAGCCCAAGGTTATCAAAAAACAACCTTAGTTTATCCTGTCACCCTACAGGGCCAAATGACAGGCATCCCAAAGGCTGTGGAAAAGCTAAATGGATCCCTCTGGAAATGTTAGATTTGAGGAGATTTAAAAAAGTGATAGTCTTACATAGTATGCATTCACCTTTTGTGAAGCAGATATTAAATTCATGGTCAAATAGTAACAGAATTGTCCCACAAGACTGGAAAGGCTTGGTTACAGCAGTATCAGAATTTGTTCCTCAATTACAGTGGAGGATCTAGTAGAATGATGAGGCTAGGACCATTGAACAACAAAATAGGCTAGAAGTATTAAAATCTTCCAAGACCAACTTATTGGAGAGAACTATTATCCTGATGTACAAAGACAGTCTCTACATGATGACCACACCCTGGCTCTATGCCATGTAGTGGCATAGAATTGAAGAAGTCAGAAAGATCTGAATAATTTACTAAAGTTAGACAGGGCCCAAAGGAAACCTTTATTGTTTTTTTTTATTACAAAAATTGACTTGAGGTATAAATAAAATAACACCAAATTCAGAAGCTAGATGAATAATAATTGAATCTTTGGCTATTAAAGATGCTGATTCACAAAGCAAAAGGGTGATTAGACCTTTAAAAGCAAGATCAGTCTTCATAGAGGAGTGGATCTGAGATACAGTCAATATAACCTTTATGATACTTGGATGTATCAGAGATGTAAGGAAAGATCAAAATACCAGGTATTTTAGCTGTGGAAAACAAGGTCACCTAAAAAGGGATTGTAGATGGAGTATTCCTAGAAACAATCTTTCTTCTAATAAAAACAGAATATCCTTGTCTTCTAGAGTATGTGGAAGGTCAAAGACCAACATTGGACCAATAAATGCAGAACAACAGGCAGCCAAGGTAACCCTTTCACATTGGGAAATGCCTTGGGGAGGTCTTTTGCATGATTCAATGTCAAATTTGCGTCAGGTATTTCCTGACACCATAAGGAAAACTTCTCCCCAGAGCAATGAAAAAACTCAATGCCTATCATAAAAAAAAAAAAATCATACTACTCTGGATGATAGAATGGCGCACACCTTTAATCCCAGCACTCGGGAGGCAGAGGCAGGTGAATCTCTGTGAGTTCAAGTCCAGCCTGGTCTACAAGAGCTAGTTCCAGGACAGGCTCCAAAAACCACAGAGAAACCCTGTCTCGAAAAACCAAAGGGGGGGGGGAAGAATAGCTTTAGAAGAGAGAACAAAAATTTCAGGAGAAATTATAAAGCAAATATAATGACAAACTTCTATAAATGGTCAAGACCAAAGCAAAAAATATGAATAAGTTATATTGTAATTGAAGGTCTTGTAGAAAGGGGCAAATGTAACCAAAATTGCACCAGTATCTTGGCCTTTTCAGGTGTGAATGTTCAGTTTTTAAGGTTTGGAACTTTATCTCAGGTAAAAACAAAGCATGAGATGGATCAAATCTATAGAGCCAGAAGTAAAGAGAGGAAAATTAAAAGTATATGGGGCTAACATAGCAATGAATTTATGGGAACATGATTCATTACAACAATAAAATACTCAGATTAACATTCCTCTAACCTTTCAAGAAAACCATAATTTATCTTGTGTTTCTGGGAAAAATATTAAAAGGTGTATTAGTCACAGATAATTAAGTTTGTACAAAAACAGGGAGCAATAGGTACTGATCTGTCAAGGGTACGAACAGCCCTATTTTTAAAATTTTAATTGACAAACCTATCTTGATGGAACAACGGTCTTTGACAGAAAAATTACAGGCCTTGAACAGCTGGTACTGGAGCAACTAAATGATCAACATATGGAAGAATTTACCAGTCCTTGGTATCATCCTGCATTTTTTATTAAAAAGAAATCTGGAAAATGGAGAATGTTAACAGATTTGAGAGCAATAAATAAAGTAATTTAGCCAATGGGATATCGACAGTCTAGAATTCCTCTGCCTTCTCTATTACTTAAAGGATGCTCTATTATAGTTATTGATTTAAAGGACTGTTTCTTCACTATATCTTTATAAGAAAAAAATAGAGGAAAAAATTGCCTTCATGGTGCCTACTTATAATAATTCTCAGTCTGTTAAGAGATATGGATGGATCTCTCACAAGAAATGTTAAACAGTCTCAACCTGTGTCAATATTTTGTATCACAGTCATTGGAAATTATTAATGTACAGTTTGCTCAATCTATAATTTACCATTATATGAATTATATATTAATAGCTAATTCATATGTAGATATTTTTTAAAATGTTTGAAGAAGTAAACAAAATTTTGCCTTGTTGGGGATTACAAATTTCCCCTGAAAAAATACAAAGAGGAGATTCTATTAATTACCTAGGATATAAAATAGGATTATAAAAAATTTGACCCCAAAAGGTACAAAGCAGAAGAGGTCAATTGTGGACTCTTAATGACTTTCAAAAATTCCTGGGAGACATTAACTTTCTACAGCCCACAATTGAATTAACAACTCAAGAACTGAATAATTTGTTTTAAACATTAGAAAGTGACAAGGAATTAAATAGTCCAAGAAATTATCCATTGAATCTGAGAGAGAATTGACCTTGGTTAAAAAAAAAAAATCACAGGGTTCACATGTGTATCATTTGGATTGACAGCTTGATTATATTCTGATTATTTTACCTTATACACATTCCTCTAGGATATTTGCTTTTTTAAATTAATTTATTATGTATACACATGCCAGAAGAGGACACAAGATCTTATTATAAATGGTTTTGAGCCATCATGTGGTTGCTGGGAATTGAACCCAGGACTTCTGAAAGAGCAGTCAGTACTCTTATCCTCTGAGCCATCTTTCCAGCCCAGAAATTTGTTGCAGAGAGAAGATATCTTATAATCGATATTTTACCACACAAACAGTAAATAAAGACCTATGTAGAAAATATTTCTGAGTTGACTCTAAAAGAAAAATTGAGACTTTGTCAATTAACCGCAGTAGATGCAGCAGAAATTTCAGTAACTTTTACTAATACTAAAATTTTCTCTCTATGGGCAGAAATGAATATTGGCAAAGAGATTGCCTTAATTTTTTGGTAAAAGATTAACAACAAATATCCCAAAAGCAAGAGAATTCAGCTTATAAAGAGAAGTAACTGAATCCTTCCTCACATTGTATAGGGAACACCAATTTCTGGAGCCCCTACATGCTATATTGTCCCCCCCCCCAAAAAAAAAATCAGGAAAGGCAGGTTATAAATCAGGAAATGTAGCATGATTAATTAAAACTCAGAGAGAGAAATTGGAGTCCAACATGTAGGTCAGAAAAGCAAAACAGTCAGTCACTGACTCTTACCTTTACCTCAGTCTAAAATGGCAATCCTGCTTCCAAGAATCTCAGAATGAGACTGAACTTAAGAGCTGTCTCCTCCCATTTTAAAATCCTCTCCAGTTCTGGGATTAAGGGTGTACACCACTACCACCTAGTTTCTATGGTCAACTAGTGTGGCTACTGGGATTAAAAGTGTGTTTCATTGCTGCCTGGTCTGGAAGGCTGGCCAGTGTGGCTATTTTACTTTTCTGATTTTTAGGCAAGCTTTATATAATAATATACAAATGAAATGCCCCTATAAGAAAATTTGAATAAAGTGGCTCAAAGCCATTGTAATTCCATCCAAAAGTCAGGTTATGTGCTAATTTCATGGTATTATTAAATTTTCCAGAACATTAATATAGTTACTGATTCAATATGCAGAAAGAGTTATATTGCATTTTAAAACTGCTGAATTTGTTCCAGGCAATACAAAATTGACTTTGTTATTTATTCAGTTACAAGAAATAATCAGAAATAGAAATCATGCCTTATATAACACATATTAGATTCCTTATATGTAGGTCCTACTGGCCCACAGTATCTAGCAGACTTCTTCATGAAGCAGAAAATTTTAAAGACAGTTTAATCACTTTCTTTTGTATTCTGCAGAATGTCTCATAGACTCTTTTATGAAGCAGGAACCCCGAAGGATTATTTCACCTTTAGACAAGTTTAGCAGTCATTATTTTGTGGATCCTGCATGTCCAGTTTATCTAACAACCTCTATAAGGATCCTCTTTGATTCCCATCTTCCTCTTGAAGTAGATTGGTGCTGCCAGGAGCAAATGTCATGAAAAGTCTTAAGTTCTTAAACATTTTAAATGCCATATTCTGAAGGTCTCTGAAAGATTTGTAGAATACCTATCTAACTGAAATTTATCTCTATACATCTAGAAAATCTAACATGACTACAAGCTTGACTATTATAGATGACTATCTAATAATTTATATTTCTTAATTAAACATTACATGTTTAAATGAGCTACACAAACACAATATGAGATGTCTCTGTCAATTCTAGAGTTTTAAAAGTTGCTTACAATATACTTCCTGTTAACTTAGGTAATATATTTTTCTGGAGTCTTTAATAGAGTTGAAGAATTTATAATTATAGTTACAGTTTTCCTTAGTTATTTTTTTAAAAATATTTATTTATTTATTTATTTATTTATTTATTATGTTTACAATATTCTGTCTGTGTGTATGCCTGCAGGTCAGAAGAGGGCACCAGACCCCATTACAGATGGTTGCAAGCCACCATGTGGTTGCTGGGAATTGAACTCCGGACCTTTGGAAGGGCAGGCAATGCTCTTAACCTCTGAGCCATCTCTCCAGCCCCTTTCCTTAGTTATGATAAAAGATAAAATAAATATAAATATTGTAACTGTAATTCTTGCTTATTAACTATTTTATATGTAATTTTACTATGTTAAAGTTAAAGCCTTCCTTTTTATTTAAACAGAAAAGAGGAGGTGATGTGGGAGTCCCCTCTGTGTGCTGTAATTACCATTAATGAATAAAGAAACTGCCTTGGCCTGTTGATAGGGCAGAACTTAGGTAGGCAGGGGGAGGGGAAAGAGTACTAAATTCTGGGAGGAAGAAGGCAGAGTCAGGGGAAGCCATGGATTCACAGCCGAAGTAGGCGTGCTGAAACTTTGCTGGTAGGCCATGACCTCTTAGTGATACACAGAAGTTAGAGCTAATGGGCCAAGAAGTGATTTAATTAATACAATTTCTGTGAGGTTATTTCAGTTCTGGGAGGCTGGGACAAACAAGTGGGCCCTCCTCCTACACAATGATGTAGGATCACAGAGAAAATTTGTTTTAAATATGATTAAGTGCAATTGCTCATCCTGTCATTCTAATGCCGCATTAAATGAAGTTGAAGTGAGGCATGGTAGCACAGGGCTGTAATCATGGTATTTAGAAAGTGAAGCCAAAAATTTCAGTATTTTAAAGTTATCCAAAATGAACATGATCAGATCGGTGTGGTGCAAGGTGCACAGAACCAAGGGGAGGCTGATTAGTTCAGGAAAGTGATCATAGTTATCCCTACAGCCCCATAACTTCAGAGCCAAATGTAGGAGGAGGGGCTTGTTTGGTTCCCACCTGCCTGGCTAGCTTAGATCCAAAATAACTACACAGAAACTGTACTAATTAAATCACTGCTTGGCTCATTAGCTCTAGCTTCTTATTGGCTAACTCTTACATTTTAATTTAACCCATTTCTATTAATCTGTGTGTCACCGTATGGCAGTGGCTTACTGGGTAAAATTCCCAGTGTCTGTCTTTGGCAATTCCATGATGTTTCTCTGACTCCACCCTTCTTCCTCCCAGCAATCAATTCCATCTTCCCTGCCTACATAAGCTCTGCCCTATCAACATGCCAAGGCAGCCTCTCTTTTCATCAACCAAAAAATGCAACCCACAGACAGAAAGACGTCCCACACCATTATTGCTCATACTTGGAAGAAAATGGATTTTAAGGCAGGAGGACTGCATTTTGTGGGAGCCTTCTATTCCTCTAGTTAGGACCAGAGCTTGTTTCCTGGCTATGCTAAGTAGTCAGAATCAACCACTCATTCTTATTAAGTCATTTAAACAAATTATCCAGTTGTGATATGCCTACCTACAATGTAGGCACTCTGGAAGGAAAGTGAACAGATCTCTCTGATGTCCTAACACAGCTTAATCTATTGAGTGAATCCTAAGCCATCCAAAGATTCATTGTAAGACTGATCTGAAAAGAAAGAAGAAAAAAAAAGCTGAAAAGAAAAAGGTACATTATTAATGAACACTGAACAAATGGTATTTATTCAGTTTTACTAATCAGGAACAGTGATGAAATCATAAGGTAACTAATCCATTCTTTGGTCCTAAAAGATTTAGATTGAAGACAAAAGATAAACATAAATAATCTAATGAAATTGTATAATGAATTTTTCCCATTTCTAAGACCCTCCCCATTTTCAGCTCCTGTGTCTCCTGACATGTGGTCAGATAAGGAGTAAATGTTTCTTTAGCAGAGATATTCTTATTCTAAGGACTAAGTCTTTTCTCACAGTGAGATTCCCAGGGAAATTAGAATTTCATGGAGTCTACTGTTTTTCTAGTTGTTAGCCAACAAAAGTGATATGTCTCTTTTATAAGCATTTATAAGAAATGCTTATTCCTGCCATGCAGGCAAGTTACAGTGATGCCAATATGGGGTCTATAGAACTTTAAGATCCAAGTGGGGACACAAAGTGGCAGCTACAGGGTATTACCCCTGATAGGTATACTTAGTTGTAAAAAAAGAAAAGAGTTGAAGACCTGGAGGTAGCTAACTCACCAGTTGAGAGCATACAGAGAGCACAGTAAGATCAGGTTGTCCTCAGGTACACCCCTACAAGCATTGTTTTCTGGTCATTTGATCTTTTGACTTTTATACCCAAAGCTCCCTCTGTAACTAGTTCTACACACTTCAGTTCTTTACAAATGCCTCAATGCTCCACCTTTAGAGTGATCACTGTTTAACTCTCAGGTTCTCCTGATAATCTGCATGTCATCTAGAGTCACAATTCAGGGCTCCTAACTGAAGGTTTTGCAGGCATAAAGGAAGCAGCTATGATCCACTTCAGATAAGTGAGTCTCCATGCCTTCAAGTTCTTTTTCTCTGCATACAGGAGATATAAACTCCAGCAAGTGGCACACCTGACTTGGGTCCTTATAGAGTCCCATTTTTGCCTATTTAACTACATTTAAGATAATCTGAATTTTTGGCTTTGATCAAGTAGTCAGTCACTTTTAAAAGACTTGTATTGCCAGTTACAATCCTGAGCATTTTTGTACTCCTACCTCATTTTTGTAGGGATTGAGGCTTGGGATCTTTTTAAAGCAAGATGTCTAAGTCAGTTAATGATGCTATCAACTTTCTATTTCTTCTGGATCATCATGACTGAGGTAAAAACGAACACAGAATCATCCATTCATATCATATGGGTGTAATGTAATGTTCATCTATGAGCATTGGCTGGTCATTCCCAGCACCCAAGAAAGAGCTCACAACTATTTGTAATTACAGGCATGGGGGAAAAGATACTCTCTTGCAACCTTTACTGGTACCTGACATGCAATTGATATACATACTGGCAAAATGTAAACACTTAAATTTTATTCTTTTTGAAAATAATATATACATGAAGACATTCTTAAAAAATATGGAATCACATATATATCTGCCATTTCACCATTTGCATATCTGGTGCCCTAGCAGGGCAGAAGAATGCATCAGATCTCCTGGATCTGGAAATACAAGTAGTTCCGAGTCATCTGATGTAGGTACTAGGAACCACACCTGGGTACATAAGAGGAACAGTACTATTAAGCAAATTATCCAGCTGCCAAATATGTCATTATAATACTAAAAATGAAAATGCCCCATTACTCCTTCTGACTCCTATCACCTTAAGGTGATGAAAGTCCCCACTAGATGGTTGTCAAAGAATTCAATGGCTTTCTATTCCTCTGTGAATAGACTCTCCACATTGCTTCATATTTTGTTTGTTAACACAATTCTATTTATGTGAGTAAAGATAACAAAAGGTTTGGTTGAAACCACTGAGTCCGTCAGATTATTTTAGGATAAGTTCCATAATTTGGGATCTTCTTTTTGATCTTTTTGGAGATAGGCTATTTCTATATATGCATGGATGTCCAATCTCTCCCAACTGCTAGAATTACAGGCACTCAACTCTAAGTCCAGCTGAGATTTATTTTAAAAATAATCTATCTTTGAATAAGAGTTAAAAGGGGACCATCAATATTTTAATAGAAAAACTTCTTAAAATTCTATACTAATAGTTTAAACAGGAATTTCATTTTTATGTTCTCAATAATTGGGCTTTTTTGTCTGTTAATTTAATCCATTTAAAAATGTTTGAATTTTGCTTGTGTGTATATATCTTTGCCATGATGTGTATATGGCATTGAGAGGACAACTTATAGGTTTCTATTATCTTCTTATCCTACATGAGTTCTAGAGATGAAAGCCAGGAAATCAGTTGGCTGCAAGTAACCTCAATGGTACTTCTTTGGGTTTTAAGGTTATTTATGTATGTGCTGGTGTGTGAGGGTGCAGATGCCACAAGTATAGAAATAAGAGGAAAAATATGTAGGAGTAATATGGGTTTCTTAGAGATTGAACTCAGGGCCTCAGGTTCAGCAGCAACAACGTTTACTCACAGAAACTCCTCTCTGGCTTTCACTTATGGTTTTGAAAAAGGGCTATGGACATGTATTTGGCCCTCAAAATAAACTAACACATTCTAAACACAAAAAGGACAAACAAAACAAAAGATAGAAGTATATCATTTTCAAGACTTTTTATAATTTTTAAATTATAATTAAAAAAATGCTTCAAGATTCCCAGTGGCAGTAGGCAGCAGAAATGCTGTAGGTCCCAAGCAGTCGTGGCAGGCCATGTGGTGGCAGGCAGCGGGCTCTGGGAGCAGCCAGTCCCAGGCGGAGACGGCTGCTGGTCCCTGAGCAGTGGCTGGTCCCAGGCAGGGAGACACATGGCAGGCAGGCAGGAGACAGAGACATGAATAGACATGACATGCAGAGGGAGGTTGAGTATTTATTTAGGGGGTTATTAAGGGGGAAAGGAGAAGGGGGAGCAGAGAGAGAGAGAAGAAGGAGAAAGAGACAGAGGGAGGAAGCAGAGAAGTGGGGAGAGAGGCAGAAGCGAAGCTGCCTCTCCGAGGGGAAGATGGAAATGAGAGCGAGCTCAGGCCAGAAGCTGAAGATCGGCTTGCTTCAGCAGATGGGGGAGGGAGTGGGCGTGGCTTGTGTCTTAAAGAGACAGAAAACCATAACTGTGACCTCATCTTGATCACCATATGAAGATAGACAAAAGCAGACTCTCCAAAGTTCTTGTTTCTACATATCTGTAATGGCCTAAAACCCCATAGTCACATTAAAACACACACACACTAGAAATTTTGTCTTAAAATAAATCTCATTGCAATTACACTATCTGGCATCTCTGAATAATTTATTTAAAAGGAATAAGATAATTTGCCAATTGGATAACTGATGAAGATGTGAAGATAAATAAAACTTCAAATTATCTTTGCATATCCATAACACATTAAATTATATTGTGAAATATACAGTTGATCAATGACTATCTGACCTAATTATATCTCTTCCTGATAGACGAAAATGTGTCTTTGGATACACACATGGGGTATTTAACTTTTTAAAATATTCTTTATTAAGTATTTTAACATTAACATTGTTAAAACATTTTGACAAAACAGCAAACGTTGGGCATATATCATCTCCCCTTAAACTTGTACTTAGGAGACTGACACATGAAGATCACGAGTTCAAATGTATCCCTGCCTAATTACTGACATCCAAGCCAGAATGCATAACAAACAACATTTCAAGAGAATCTGTGACAAAAAAATGTGAAAAATAATACCAGGAACAAAACCCCAACACCCTTTCACAGACACCCTTACTTGAAAAGTATGATCACACACTGCCTGATATTTAAACAAAAATGGATCACTTATAAGATGGCCATCTCATTCTATACATTGCAGCAGAAAATTTCTCTCACTGTGAAAGCACAATAGAAGATTAACAAAAGCCACAGAAGGATTATAAGGGCCACAAAATAAACTTCACTAAATGGATTTGCCACACATACAGTACACTTTAATATCTACTTCAAATGTTGCAAAACAGAAGTCACAAAGTGACACAATAGTCTTTAATGAACTTAGTTAATAATTTATTTACTTCAAGGTTACAATGAAAAAGAGATAAGACAAGTTTTGTTTTCTTGAAACTGAAGACAATTGTGATGTCTAAAATTTTTACCAAATCATTTACATGAATAGAGCTTTTCTATTGTATGAGTTCCCCCCAACTTAAGGATATCAATGTGAAAAAGAAAAACTTTAAAATATTTACAGGGCTAGACACATGGATGAGGTTTTAATACAAGTCCATTCCCAGCACCATGGTTAGGTTTTTGACAACTTCCAGTAATTCCTGCTACAAGAAGCCCTAAAGGTCTAACCTTCTTGGGACCCAGAATGCAATACCATACCAAGACACACTGCCATAGCAAAATTAAAATTAAAACAAATCTTTAAGTTTCACTTACGAATGTTTTCTCTTGTAATTCCTGTAACATATAGGTGTTGAGACACCTAAAGGCTTACAGAATATTTCTCCATCATGAACTGGTTCATGTAACAGAAAGTAAGCATGTAGGCTTGAAGTCAGAGAAATCAATCATTCTCAGTCTGTGGTATTATAGGGAAGATTTAGGCAATGCTGCTTTATCACTGGGCATTGACCTAAGAGTTTATATCTACACATCATATTCAGTTTATACTTTCTGCTTCATGCTGCAGATTAAGGATGTGAATTCTTACTTTCCCACCTTAGTTGTCATGTCTGACACGTTTCCATGCCACCTTCACAGCAATCCTGTAACACTCTTGAACTAAGGCCAAATTAAAACTCTATAAGTTCACTTAGACATGAAGTTTTATCACAGCAACAGAAAAGGCACTAATACACATCCATTAAGTTTTATACCTGGATTCATTATCTCATGTAATTAAAGAGAAATACAAAATCTAAAAGGGTTATCTTATTATTTAAATTCATAGGTCTTTTGTCCATGTGAGTCTTCATGTGTAAACAAAATAAAGAGGAATATCATAATGCTTGAACACATTGCTTATATTTTCAGTTTTTTCCTCTGGAATAAATAATCTTGTGTAACTGAATGTAAATGTATTGGCTAAAGATCTTACCAAATCACTTATATTCAGAGTACCTTCAGTATGAGTTTTGTCTGTTGTAATAAGAGCGGTGGGGCTGTGTCCCCGGCACCCGGCCGCCCGCATGGCTTATGCCCCAAAATAATCACATGGAAATTGTATTCTTTTAAATACTTTCTGGCTCATTAGTTCTAACCTCTTATTGGCTAGCTCTTACATATTGATCTAACTCATTTCTAATATTCTGTGTAGCACAATGAATTGGCTTACCAGGAAAGATCTTAACCTGCGTCTGTCTGGAGTGGGAGAATCATGGTGACTGCTTGACTCGGCTTCTTTCTCACAGCATTCTGTTCTGTTTACTCCACCTACCTAATTTTCTGTCCTATCAAAGGCCAAGCAGTTTCTTTATTAATTAACCAATGAAAGCAACAGATCAATACAAGACCCACCTCCAACTTTGTCTGAATCCTAAAGTCTAATTTTATGTTCAGGGGTTTTAACAGACAAATTACACACTAAATTTTTACTCTTGTATAAAGACTACCATGACTTGCAAAACTTTGCAACACTGATTATATTTAAGTGGTTTCTCTGCAGTATGATTTTTTTCTTATGTTTTCAAAGGTTTCTGATACAAAGGCTTTATCACATTGATTACATATGTTGGATTTATCTCCAGTATGTGTTCTTTTATGTATTTTAAGACTACTGTGTTGTGAAAAAGCTTTACCACATTGACTACATTCATAGGGTTTCTCTCTAGTATGTATTCTTTTATGTATTTGGAGACTACTTTGACAAGTGAAGGCTTTACCACATTGATTACATTCATAGGGTTTCTCTCCAGTATGTGTTCTTTTATGTATTTGGAGACTACACTGACGTGCAAAAGCTTTACCACAATGATTACATTCATAAGGTTTCTCTCCAGTATGTGTTCTTTCATGCCTTCGATAATGAAACTGATGTGCAAAAGCTTTACCACATTGATTACATTCATAGGGTTTTTCCCCAGTATGTGTCCTTTCATGACTTCGATAATGACTCTGAAGTGCAAAAGCTTTACCACACTGATTACATTCATAGGGTTTCTCTCCAGTATGTGTTCTTTTATGTATTTGGAGATTACTTTGAGATGCAAAGGCTTTACCACATTGATTACATTCATAGGGCTTTTCTCCAGTATGTGTTCTTCTATGCCTTTGAAGATGATTGTGTTGTGCAAAGGCTTTACCACACTGATTACATTCATAGGGTTTCTCTCCAGTATGTGTTCTTTTATGCATTTGAAGATGACTATGACATGCAAATGCTTTACCACATTGATTACATTCATATGGTTTCTCTCCAGTATGTGTTCTTTCATGATTTTGAAGTTGACTGTGACATGTAAAGCCTTTACCACATTGATTACATTCATAAGGTTTCTCTCCGGTATGTGTTCTTTCATGAATATGAAGATAACTGGGAGATGTAAAGCCTTTACCACACTGATTACATTCATAGGGTTTCTCTCCAGTATGTGTTCTTTTATGGATTTGAAGATAACTATGACACGCAAATGCTTTACCACATTGATTACATTCATACGGTTTCTCTCCTGTATGTGTTCTTTTATGGATTCGGAGACGGCTTTGACATATAAAGGCTTTATCACATTCATTACATTCATAGGGTTTGTCTCCAGTATGTGTTCTTTTATGTACTTGGAGATTACTTGGATGTGCAAAGGTTTTACCACATTGAGTACATTCATAGGGTTTCTCTCCAGTATGTGTTCTTTTATGTATTTGGAGACAACTTTGACGTGCAAAAGTTTTACCACACTGGTTGCATTCATAGGGTTTCTCTCCAGTATGTGTTTTTTTATGTATTTGAAGATGACTGTGACATGCAAATCTTTTAATGCACTGATTACATTCACAGGATTTCTCTCCAGTATGTGTTCCTTTATGTATTTGGAGACGACTATGACATGTAAAGGCTTCATCATATTGGATATCTTCATAGGGTTTCTCTCCAGTATGAATTCTTTTATGACTTTGAAGATGACTTTGATAGGCAAAGGCTTCAACATATTGAGTATATACAGAGGGTTTCTCTCCCGTATGACTTCTTTCATGCCTGCAAGGTTAATTGACACATGTAAAAGTTTTACCACATTCATAACACTGTTGAATCTTTATATCTGAATGAATTAACTTTTACAATTTGGTCTAATTGTATAGAGTAATCAGAAATTAATCTTTTATCACTTTGTTTATACTCATTTTGTTCTCCTTCATTAAGGGTTGTTTTGCATATTTGAAGAAACCTGTGGTGGTAGGAGCCTGGCTCCTGTGGTATAACTGGCTCACATTTATGGCATCTACTTTCTCTATGAGATTTTTCACATATTTGAAGAGAACTGGAAGAATTCAGATCTTTATTCCACTACTTACATTGATAAATTTTCCTATACTGTGAGTCATATTAAATTTGTAAAGTGAACCAGGACAAAGAGAATTATTTACATTCCCAATACTCATAGGGCTTTTTTGCAATGAGGTTATTGATGTATTCTCAATGAAGCTAGAAAACTAATTACTTGTAATCTTGACTCACAATCAACGAATCTACTCAACCTGGGGACTACTACATATCTTCTAATAGTTCTGAGGTGGGGAGAGGTACATTGCTTCTTTCCATATCCCTATGCTCATATGGCTTGTATCCAGAGTAACATAATATACCTGTTAAAGGAAGAATAACAAATAAGTGTTTCCACATTGCATTCACAGAGTTTAACTTTCTGTTCCTCACAGACATATGGTATAGAAATTAAGGTTTTTACATAACAAACCACCTTAACTCTTGACTCTAACTACATATCTCACTAAACTTTTCAAAGATAGAACAACTATATGAGTCACACTAGGTTTACTGGAGTCTATTTGCTCTTTGGGTTTTGGACATACACTTATCACTATTCAACGTGTATGTTTTTGT
Source organism: Chionomys nivalis (assembly GCF_950005125.1). NCBI lineage: Eukaryota > Metazoa > Chordata > Mammalia > Rodentia > Cricetidae > Chionomys > Chionomys nivalis. Next base: position 120,031,460 of record NC_080089.1, read on the forward strand.
AAAATAAGAGGTATGAAGCTAAATGGTTTGGCAGTTCTACAGCATAGATCTGAGGGAGCTATGATTCAAATGGTGATATCTGTAAAGACATTGATTCCTTGTCTTCCTTCTTAAAAGAATGACTTGCAAACACAATTCACTTACCTGCCATTGAGGAATAGTGTTTTGTGAGAATTTAATTATCATAAATGCCCTGTGAGCTGTGCTTATGAACACTGCTACTTTAAAAAAAAAAAAAAAAACCCTTCCAGATACATTAAATTATCTTTAGAGGCACATTTGTATCAGTTTGTATATAAAAATTTACCTTCCACGTCTTCGAGAACTTTGACAATGTTCTTCAATATTGTGATCTTCCCATTTGTAGCCTAAAATATAGCACCAGGAAATGTATGATATATTATTGGAAACTGTGAAAAATTTAAGTTGCTATCTTCAGTGATTCTTAGATCCATGCCTGATTTATTCACCTCATTCTCCTCATTCTCAATCAAAATTACAGAAAAGCATTGAAGTAAGAAATAGTTTTCCTGTTATTTTAAAACATTAAGGAAAATTCACAGTATTACCTATAGCGGTGAGGTTGATGTAGGTCTCCAGCATCACATCTTTGTATAGATTCTTCTGGGAAGGATCCAGCAAAGACCACTCTTCCCAGGTGAAGTCAACATGCACATCATTATAGGTCACTGCATCCTAAAATATGTCATATATTATATAACAAAAAGCATGATATTGACAACATTGCAAATGTATACTTTTTTGACAATATAATCTTATAATTCTGGTGCTTCCGGCACTTACTCTATGACACAAGAATTTTAATATAATCAAGTCACTTTAGAAGGAAACTGAATAGGAGGTTTACCCCTATCATTTCTGAACATTTCAAATGGAATAGCATGATGCAAGAGAAATGCCTATTAACAGACAAAGAGAGACAAACAAACAGATAAACAGTACTGGGTACACATCACAGAAACTGTATGAACAAATACTAACTACAAAAAAATATGAGCAAGCTGGGTGTATTGGCTCATGCCATTAATTCCAGTACTCAGAAGGCACAGGCAGGTATATCTGTCTCTGAGATGAATGTTAGTAGCAAGAAGTAAATATTAAGAGCTTGTCTCCCCTGGAAAAAAAAGCATTAATCAAAAAAAAAAAATAGGAAGAACTCAGAGGGTTTTTTTTTTTTTTTACTTAAGTTCCTATAAGGAGTTATACATTTATCCCAGTTCTGTATTCATCTTCCAGAAATCTGAAGTGCTTCAGTTTAAACTGTAACTTTAATAAATCTTATTAAAAGGAACTGTGCATTTAAACTGTTACAGATTGACAGATGAAAACATTAGCAAAGTAAATGTTGATCATAAATAACACAGGGCAGGAGAGATGGTTCAGAAGTTAAGAGCTCTTGCTAGTCCTGCATATAGGTGTACTCAATTGACACTACATATGTGAATGATCACAATTATCCATTATTCCAAGCTCAGGGGTTCTAAGACTACCCTTTGACTATTGTGTGGACATGCACATGTTGCGCATATCCATGTATGCAGGCAAAAAAACCCATATTCATTAAAAAAATAAAACACATAGGAAGAATGTCACACACCTGTAATTCAGTTACTCAGAGCCCCAGGCAATATTAATGTCATGAATACTGACATCCTGGGAAAGAAAATGACATCCTCTGCCAAATTTCAAAATTCCAGTTGGGGTTGCAGCTCAGTAAACCAGTGTATGTTTGACGTGAACAAAAGTCTATACTCTAGACCCAGCATACAATTATATAAACATATATAATTATATTTAAAACCTAGGAATGTTGTCCCACCTTTAATACCAGATTTGGAAAGAAGAGTCAGATGAATCTCTGTGTTCAAGGACAGTCTGGTCTACAGAGCAACTTTCAGGACAGTAAGGGCTACTCAGACAAACTTTGTCTTCAGAAAATAATAAAGACAACAAAATTAAAATAAAATCAGGGTATAAAAATGGCTTATCATTGAATATCAATCACTTCAGTTGTATCTTATGTGATCTATTGATATCATCTATAATGGTGGTGAAGTCATGACAGCACAAGAAGGAAGCTGGCTGATTAGTTTCAATCATAACATAGTAGAAACGAAGAACAGGAAATGGGTTGAAACTATAGATACTCAAATTACATCCCTAATGAGAAATGTCTTCCAGAAAGGTTCCTCCAACTAATGTTTCCACAGGCATCACAAAGAAAGCCACCAAGGAGAAATGCATGTTCAAATACATCATTCTATCTGAGAGTTTTTCATTCACTTGACTAGATTCTGACTCAGGTCACTATAGACTCATGGTTATCTAGGAAGAAAATGCATTTAGTCACCTCAATGATCTTCATAGTCTGTAACAGCCCCTACACTCTTCAAATGTCCAAAATCTTTTCTGAAACTCAAGACAATCTCTTGACTGTATTATAAAACAAGTTAAATAAATCTGTCCAACATATAATGGCACAGACTGCTCTTTCCCATTGCAAAAGAGAGGAATTGAGACATACTGAGGGAAGATTGGACCAATGCAAGACTGAAACACAGCAGGGCAACCAGATATCTGGGGCTTCTGCTGTGGAATAATCCTCTTATACATGGTAAAGATTTGTTACTCAACTGGTTTAATAAAATGTTGATTGTCCAGTAGCTAGGCAGAAAGTATAGGCAAGGCAGCCAAACTAAGGATGATGGGAAGAAGGACTGAAGAAGGACGCTTAAAAGAAATCCCACATTAGCTCAGAATTGAGAATAATAGATGGTTATTTATTTAGGGGTAGACTCACAAATCAAAATCCTCTGCTGAAACGGAGAACAGAAACTGAATCCCACAGCCAGAAAAGAGAGCGGACACATGCTTTACATCAGCATAAATAGTATAAGAGGCCACGTCCCAGTGGGTGGTTAACTTAAAGGCTTTTGGCTTTATGATTTCCTACAGCAAAGGGCAGAGTCAGGAAAGATGCCATGTAGCCAATGCACAATCAGGACATGTAGAAAATGAGGTTAAGAAGTCATAAACCAAGTGGCAAAGCATAAATAGAAACAGGGGTTAATTTAAATGTAAGAGTTACTCAGTAACATGAATGAACTATCGGCCAAGCATTTATAAGTAATATTAAGCCTGTGAGTGGTTATTTGGGAGCTGGTGGGCAGGAGAGAGACATATGTCTACATATGGCACTCTAAGGTTTGGCAAGAAATTTGACATTAAACCTGAGAAAATTTTAATAGAATTCTAAACAAACAAAAAAGGAGTCAAACTCAGCTTCTTGGTAACCACTTTTTCTCCACAGGCTCTCTCTGTTTGCTGGCAGTGAGCAGAGGTACAGCTCCTTTAAGAGATGGCTTCCTTATTTAGTAATAGTGGCAAAAACAGGAGCCTCTTTTAAGAGACTCTATTACCAAACACTTATATGGTGCTTATAAGCAACTGACAACACACTATGCAGTGGTAGCATGGACCTAGAAACTCCCCATAGTTGGGGCAATAAATGAGGCTTCTACCAGTACCTATAGCATGAGGCTAGAATTTATGGAAGCCAAGGAATTGGTCAGAGCCAGCCACCAAAGTCACTACTTTGGTCCTAGACATGCTGCTTAACAATTTAAAGACTCACATGGTCAGAAAAAAATATAGAGATATTCAGTAAAGACAGATTCAAATGAAAATTAAAAAAAAAAATCCCTCTAAATGGTTTACAGTATTGCAGTGTGTTTAAAATTATACATAGGCTTGGGAAAGAAAAGAGAAGAAATATATAGTTTTAAAATAGTAAGTAAAGTCCTTAAAAGGGAAGTAAAGTAATATAAAAAAAGCCAGGTAAAGAAGGAAAATACACAGCAAACTGGACACTCTATGTTACTGTGTTGTCTTTGCATTGTTTGACTGCTGAGGGAGGAGCAACAACTACTGAGAGACATTTGATTATAAATGTTGCTGGATTAATCCAACTTATACATTTTGAAAATGTGTTGACTTCAAAATTAAAGTTAAAAAGTATGTTACTTTGGAGAAGGGGTTATGCTTTTGTTTCAACAGGAAATGAAAGTTTGTGGATTCATTCCAGGTTAAAGAAAATCAGGTTTGATTGAGGACTACTCCCTGAAATCCTTCCTGACTACAGACATAAAGAAATAAACTTAAAAGAACTACAAGACACATAATGTATATTTTACCTGCTCAAACACATAACAGAAAATTATCTTTTACCGACCTGTGTATAATGAATAAACAATCTATACTTGTATCAATGCAAATATGTAAGTTACTCCTAAAAGGTTATATATTTTCAGAGCAAGGAGACAGGACACCAATAAAAATAGATGACCCTGGTGATCCAGCATTTCAAAAATGCCTCTATTACAGTCTCCTCAGAATTCTGTATCCAGAGTTTAAAATATGATGCAGCCTCACAGAATACTCCAGTCAGGTCTTGGCCATAATCGTGAATTTTCTCAGGGTCCTCCAAAGATTATCAGTGCCCTCAGTCAACAAGAAGTAGTCTAGATAATGACACCCACATTCCCAAATAATGGATTATGAATGTTTGCCTTTTGTACAAGGGGTTGGTTACAAATTTTTATTATTCAGTCAAAAAAAGGCTAAATGAAAAAGTTAAATTCAGAGATCTCTTTCTAAAAGAAGAAAAGAGGATATGATATAAAATTGATAGAGAAAAGGATAGATTATTGAATCTACTTTAATGCAAAAATTAACTATTAGTCTTACATATTTTACATTGGTATGGATTTTAGTTTATTAACACAAATTTAAAGCTAATTTTGTTTATATATATTTTTACTCTTGTTTGGGGTATTATGTTTGTGCAGCTCATTTAAAAATATAATATATGCCAGGCAGTGGTAGTGAATGTCTTTAAGCACTCAGGAGGCAGAGGCAGGTGGATCTCTGTGAGTTCAAGGCCAGCCTGGTCTACTAGAGCTAGTTCCAGAACAGGCTCTAAAGCTACAGAGAAATCTTGTCTTGAAAAACCCCCCAAAAAGTAATATGTAATTAAGTAATACACATTAATAGTTATCTATAATAACAAACTTACATGCAGGTATGTTTTCAAGGTCGTACAGAGATATAGTTCAATATACATAGGCAATCTTAAAAAACTTTAAAGACCTACAGAATATGGCATTTAAAATGTTTTAAGACTATTCAACAGTGAGAAACATCTGCTCCTGGTAACACCAATTACTTCAAAGAGGATGGTGTTCATTGTAAAAACTACATATGGAGTTTGTTTTCTTTATGGCAAAATCTAGATAGCCATGTGAACAAAGAAACTACCCTTGCCTTAACTGCTGAGAGTTACTATCTAAACTGGACCAGCAGGACACAAGAAAGGTAACTACTGATTTTGAGAAGACAAGGTACTTCAGTCCTTCAAAATTCCCTGCTTCACAAGAAAGTCTGTCAGACAATTTAGGGTTGTAGGCCAGAGCTGGATATCCAACACTGCAAAGGAACTTTGGGTGACTGTTCAGGCAGCTTGAGGTTCTTGTCATTAGGTATTATTCACATATTATTATTCACATATTATTCTTGTATTAGGTATTTGTAAATTAGATATAAACTTTAGACTCACTAAGAAAGACAATTAAGTACTTTATCTAATTTTGCCAAATGCAAATAGATTAGATAGTGTTACTGTAATTTTTACTTAATAATTACTTTTGTTGTATATAATTTTACAATTTTAAAGTTAAAACCTTCCTTTTAATTAGACAAAAAAGGGGGAAATGCTGTGAAATAATCTTCTTATATATTGTAAAGATTTGTCATTCAAGCTGGCTTAATAAAACACTGATTATCCATTGGCTGGGCAAGAAGTATAGGTGAGATGACCAAACTAAGTATGATGGGATGTTGGCCGAGGCTTTCTTACTGCCTGGTCCTGCAGCCATTAAGTCCCAAAGAAACACACAGAGGTCTATATTAATTATAAAACTGATTGACCCATTAGCTCAGGCTTCTTATTAACTCTTATAACTTATATTAGCACATTATTCTTGTCTGTGTTAGCCACGTGGCTCGGTACCTTTTTAGGTGAGGCATTCACATCTTGCTTCCTCTATGGCTGGGTCACGACTGCAGACTACAACTTACCTCTTCCCAGAATTCTTGTTGCTCTACCTCTACTTCCTGCCTGGTTATCCCACCTCTACTTTCTGCCTGGCTACTGGACAATCAGTGTTTTATTAAAAATAATACAAGTGACAGGATAAAAGACCACTGTCCCACAGCACTTATGCCCCTTTAAAAAAACAAGAACTCTGAATCTAATATTCTTTCTTTAGCTTTTTTCTGACCATTATTTATAACAACTTGTAACCAACATTCTAAACAGAAGAAAATATCTATAGTTCATTTTTTGGGAATGTGAGCATAGTTTTTCAGGCTACTTTCTGCTGACTGGGGACACTGATAATCTTATGGGAACCTAAAGAAAATTTATAATTATGATCAAGTCATGATTGGAGGGACTTTGCTGTGAGGCTTGATCATCTCAAGCAGTAGTCTTGAATCTGTTTTGGATGTAGAACTCTGATACTTGGGCCATCCTCTCCTATTGGAGATTTTTTAGGGAGTCTTTATTAAACCAGATTTTTTTAAACCTGGAATGAATCCATAGCCTCTCATTTTCTTTGGAAACAAAAGTAAAACCTCTTCTCCAAAGTAACATACGTTTTGACTTCAATTTATAAACAAATATCTTTTAGCAGCTGTTCCTCCTTTCTCAGCATTTAAACAATTTAAAGAGAACATAATAACATAAGTATCCAGACTCTCTGTATATATTTATCTTTATTTGGCTTTATTTTAACCTCTATTTTTACTTTTACTTTTTGGCTTTTTGAGACAGGGTTTCTCTGTTTATCTTTGACTGTCCTGGAACTCACTCTGTAAACCAGGCTGTCCTTGAACTCACAGAGATCTGTCTCCCTCTGCCTCCCAAGTATTGGTATTAAAGGTGTGTGCCACCATACCTTGAACTCACAGAGGTCTGTTGGAATTAAAGGTATGTGTCACCACAACCAACTACTCTCTTTTTTAATTTTAAGAACTTTATCCTTTGTTTTCCAAGCCTACATATATTTTTAAACACACTATAAGTTTTTTTTCATCTGAATCTATTTTTACTATACATTTCTCTCTCTCTCTCTCTCTCTCTCTCTCTCTCTCTCTCTCTCTCTCTCTCTTTTTGACCACATGAGTCTTTAATTTGCTAAGCAATATGGCTAGGATTAAAGCCATGGCTTTGATGGCTAAATTCACCCCATTTTTTTTTTTAGCTTTTTGAGAATCTAGCTTTACGGTGGAGGACTGGCCAGAGTCATGTTTATTGCCACAATTGTATGGTGTTTTAAGGTACATGTCACCACCAAGAAGCATGCTGTAGGCTATTTATAAATACCATTTAAGTGTTTTGTGGCAGAGCCTCTTAAAAGGGCTGCAAATTTTTTGCAGCTAAAGCTGAGTCAGGAAGCCTCTCTTAAATGAGAAAAACTTGCCCCTAGCAAACAGAGGAAATCCAAGAAATTGCTGCTACCAAGAAGTCATGCTTAATACTGTTAGTTTATATCTAGAATTACTTTTTAACCTCTTTCAGGTTTTTTTGTGGATGTAGTTTCCCAATGTTGGGTGCCATTTGTTGACTGAGGTTTTCTTATAGCATGGTCCTGCAGTCATTAAGTCCCAAAGAAACTTATAGAGGACTATATTAATTATAAAACTTATTGGCCCATTAGTTCAGGCTTCTTATTAACTCTTATAACTTATATTAGCTCATTATTCTTGTCTATGTTAGCTACGTGGCTCAGTACCTTTTTTGACAAGGCATTCACATCTTGCTTCCTCTGTGGCTGGGTCACAACTGCAGACTAAAACTTCCCTCTTCCCAGAATTCTCGTTGTTCTACCTCTATTTCCCGCCTTGTTGTCCTGCCTATACAAGAAAATTGAAATAACTCCCTGTATCCTATCAGAACACCATGGATTACAGTTCAATATTTTTTTAAAAAAAAAACAGAAACAATAGAAAGCTTACATACTCATGGAAACTGAACAACTCTCTACTGAAGAAAGTGGATCAAGACAGAAATAAAGGAAGGAAATTAAACACTTTTTAGAATTCAATGAAAATGCATACACAACATAACCAAACTTGGGGGACACAATGAAAGTGGTGATATAAGGAAACTTCATAGCACTGAGGGCTTACATAAATACAGAAAAAAATGAGACACCTTATACTAGCAACTTTAGAGCAAACATAAAAGCTCTAGAACAAAACAAAGTAAGCATACCCAACAGGAGTAGACAGGAAGAAACTATCAAACTAAGGGCTAAAATTTACAAAATAGAAACAAAGAAAAATACAAAGAATCAATGAAGCATGGATTTGGTTCTTTGAGAAAATCAACAAGACAGACAAACCCTTATCCAAACTAACTAAGAGACGGAGAAAGAATATCCTAATCAATAAAATCAAAATTGAAAAGGGGAAGCATAAGAACAGACAATGAGGAAAACTGAAGAATCATAATTACATATTTTAAAAACCTGTACCCCACCAAATTATAAAAGAAATAGATAATTTTCTTGGTAAGTATCACTTACCAAACTTCAATCAATATCATATAAAAATTTAAATAGTGTTGGACTAGAAGTCCAATCATCAGGGAGGAGTTGCTCCAGACACCACTCACACAGGCGCAATTGATGCAAAAGCAAGAGAATTTTTATTCTGTCATGACAGGGCCCTTCAGGTTTGGGATATAAAGGACATTGATAGCTGTTATAGCCCATCTTTTAAAGCAAAAAGCCACAGACACAAGGGGGGAACCTGTAGGTTGTTTTCCAACTTATTGGATTGGCTTATTCAAAGGGTTACTAGCAATGATTGGTCTATTCCAGGGCAGGAGAATAGTTGCATGGTCAGGTGATAAGGGAGAGCATCTGTGGTCCATCCTGACCTTTGGTTCAGTGACAAAATCAATACATCAGGAACTGAGTCAACATCTGTGGGTTGTATTTGCCTCAATTCCCAGAATGGAGTTACGTTTGAAGATTATTCACAAGGACACGGGAAGATGAGCAGTCCAGCATGTGGTTATTCACAAGGACACAAACAGATAAGCAGTCCAGCATGTGTGTGTGGGGGGGTGACTGTCCAGTTTTCAAATGTTAAGATGCTTCAGGAAATGTCTTTAGAGCTGAGAGGCCTCAGAAATGCATTTAGAGTCTTTCAATAGAACTATAACCCCTAGTGAAATGCAACAAGTCATTACAAATCTCCCCCCCTAAAAGCAGGGCCAGATGGTTTTAGCCCCAAATTTTACCAGATTTTTCAATGAAGAGTTGAAACCAATATGCCTCAAATTATTCCATGAAATAGAAACAGAAGGAACATTATCCAATTCATTTTATGATGCCACAATTACACAGATACCCATACATTAAGGTTCTTGTTTTTAAATGATCACAGATAACTTATAACAGATGCTGCTACATCAGATATGTTAAGCCCGAGACAGGGGGCAGTGGAAAGTTAGATTTCTGGATTGGTCCTTAACAATTGGGCAATTGCAATCAGGTTGACAGACTCTGGGAATTCCAATTTCAGGTATTCAATGGGTTGTAGACCCTCTGCTGGATAACCTTGAGATTATTAACCTAATTCAGCACAGATTTTTTTTAGTGTTGTGATAAATAAAAAGAGAATTACAGACCATTTTCCCTCATGAACATATTCACAAATACTCAATAAAATACTTGCCAACAGATTCCAAAAACACATGAAAAAGATTATCTAAACCGATTGAGTAGGCTTCATCCCAGAGAGTAATCCACCATAAAAAAAAAGTGTCTTCCTACTAGATGTTGAAAAAATGATACATAATAAAAGTCTTGGAGAGATTAGGGATGCAAGGCTCATACATAAACACAATAAAGGAAATTTAAAGCAAGCTTATAGATAAGAACAGATTAAATGGAAACAAACTCAAAGTAATTCCATTAAAATTTGGAACAAGACAAGGCTGTCAACTTTCTCTATTTCTATGAAATAGAGTACTTGAAGATTTAGTTAGACCAAATAACTGAAATATATCAATAGGATATAACTTGGAAAGGAAGAAGTCAAAATATCCTTATTAGAAGTTGATGATAGTACATTAGTGACTCTTAAAAAAATCAACAAAGGAACTACAGCTGATAAACATTTTTAAGAAAGTGACTAGGTACAGGAGTAATTAAAAAAAATCAGTAACCCTCCTCTAAAAAAAATGACAGACTGAAAAAGCAATAAGGGAAACAACACCCCTTACAATAGCCTTAAATAATTACTTGTGTGACAAAAGCTTCAGGTATTTGAAGAAAGAAATTGAAGACGATATCAGGAGATGTAAAGATCTCCCATGCTCATGGACCAGTAAGATTAACACAGTAAAAAGGTTATCCTATCAACAGCAACCTAAAGATTCACCACAACCTGTAGTGGCATTTCAAATGTATTTTAATAAATAAAGACTACCTGAAGATCTGAGAGTAAAATAGTTTCACTAATTAGCCTTATTAGGTCTATTATTAATTAGACTAGGTAATGGTAACACACACCTTTAATCCCAGTAGCCACAATGGTACACACCTTTAATCCCAGTGGTGCACACCTTTAATCCCAGCCCTAGAGAAAAATCTAAGATGGGGGGGAGATAGCTCTCAGAGGTGTAGATTCATTTTGAGATTCCAGAGGCAGGATTGCCATTTCAGACTGAGGTCAAGGTAAGAGCCAGTGGCTGGCTGATTTGCTTTTCGGATCTTCAAATTGAACCCAAATTTCTGACCCTGAGATTTATTAATCATGTTTCAACAATTCTCATCAAAATTCCAACACAAATGTTTAAAGACCTTGAAAGGACAGTTTTTAGCTTCATATAAATAACAACAACAAAAAACCAGAATAGCTAAGGCAACCTTGAACAATAAAAAAACTACATTCATTGTATTTGCAGTAAAACAGACAAGTTTAAAGACCTGCAAAGGACAGTTCCTAGTTTCCTATGAAATACCAAAAAAAAAAAAAAAAACCCAAACAAAGAGATATTTAAAATAATCTTGAACAATAAAAAACTGCATGGCATTGGAAGAAAACAATGGAGTTGAATTAAAGACCCAAACATAAATCCAAACACACATGGATACCTGATTTCTGTTAAGGAAATTCAGAAATACAAAATGGGGGGGGGGGTCTGCACCTTCAACAAATGGTGCCTATTAACCTGAACTTCTGCATGTAAAAGAATTCAAATAGATTCACACTCATCACCTTGCACAAAACTCAAGTCCAAGTGGGTCAAAGATCCTCAACATAAAACCACACACACTGAAACTGAAACAAGACAAAGTCGAGGAAAGTCTTAAATATACTGGTAAAGGAGACAACTTTTGGAACAGAACACCAAGAATGCATGCACTAAGATCAATACTTAATAAATGGTCCTCATGAAACTGTAAAGCTTCTGTAAGGCAAAGGACACAGTCAATCAGACAAAGAGAATGCAGAAAGATTTTTAAGAACTCCACGTCCAATAGAGACCAAATATCCAAAATATGTAAAGAACTCAGAAAACTAGATGCTGAATGCTGTGGAATAACCCTTTTGTATACTGCAAACATTGCATTACTCTCATTCACTAATAAAGAACTGACTGGTGTATAGATGGATACAAAGAGATTAGGTGGGGGAGGCAAACTAAGAGAATGCTGGGAAAAAGAAGGGTGCAGTCAGAGGAGTCACCGGTAAGACTAAGAGAAAGCAAGACATGACAGAGAGGTAAATGCAACAAACCACAGGGCAGCACATAGATTAATAGAAATGGGTTAATTTAAGTTTTAAGAGCTAGTTAGTAATAAGCCTGAGCTATTGGCTGATCATCTGTAATTAGTATAAGCCTCAGTGTGTCTATTTGGGAGCTACTGGTAGAAAAGAAACATCTGCCTACAGTTAAAGATCTAAATAATCCAAATAAAAATGGGTTACAGATCTAAGCAGAGAATTCTTAACAGAGGAACCTCAAATAGCTTTTACCCTGTAATATGTGCCTCGGGGCTCTTATTATTAAGACCTATTAAAATTTGTGTTACATATTGGCACCTAAGTTTGTGGTATGAATTCATGAAAAAATGACTTGACTGTGGCTTTGCAGCCTCTGGCACAATGCAGAGCTGCACTTGAGGGCTCCTGCCAGAGTCACTGCACTCCCACTAGGTTTTCTGAGTGAGTTTGAGATTTTCTTGGTGTAGCCTCTCTAAAACAGACTCCAGCTGCCCACTAATCTCCTGAAGCACCTGGGCTCCAAACACCTGCTCTAGACTGGCTGGTTCTGCCATTAGGCAGCTTCCACCACATGTGTATGTTTTCAGACAGACAGCTCCCTCTCCCCTGTGGGTTGTGAGTTTCCTCTGAACCCCCTCCATGAGCTGCTGCCAAACTAGGTCTCTGCCTTGATACCCGCTAAGATTTCTACTGTTGTGACCACCACATACTCTCAGTTCGCTACACACTAGCAACTGCAGCTGTCTTCAGCCAGGCTGTGTACTGCCTGTGTCTCCACTCAGACATGCTACTCAGCTGCAGCCTCAGGCTCCACAGTCAACAGATTTGGTGAGACAATTGGGAATTCTTACTTAGAGGGGGGGAAATTGGTTAAAAAGATGAGAGGTTTTTGTTCACATTAAAAAATAGCAAACACTATTACAATGGAGGAATTTAGGTCTCTTTATGAAAATAAGCTGGACAGTTTGAAAATGGAACGATTAAATGAGGATAACTAATTTAGATGGAACTTATGTAATGTCAATTATAAACATTATTGATTTCATCATTTTTGTCTTTTCACTACAAAGGTTGGATAATATTGGTGGGTGCTAAGATACAAGTTTTAGAAAAAGTTGCCGGTTGTGGTGGTGCACACCAGTAGGATTTGCAGAAGGAGGCACAGGTAGGAGGATTATGAGTTTGAGGCCAGCCTAGGCTAATTTTTTAGAAAATTTTAGAAATTTTAGAAAAACTTAATAAAACAAATCATAGAGATATTCAGATCCAGACAGAGTAATTTAATGGAGAAACAATTTCAGCATTGCATTATAAGGTTAGAGAGGTACAGCCTAATGTTTTCAAACAACTCTACAAGAACTGTCAAATGATAGATATCCCCAAATTAAAAATAAAAAATTGAACAAAAAATTCAATCCTGTGCAAATTTATTCACCACACATATCCTAAGCGTCCTTTAAATACCAATATGGTTTTTGAAAGTTTCTTTGTTTGTGTATGTTTGTGTATGTGTATATGCTTTTTTTTTTTTTTTTTTTTTTTTGGTTTTTCGAGACAGGGTTTCTCTGTGGTTTTGGAGCCTGTCCTGGAACTAGCTCTTGTAGACCAGGCTGGTCTCGAACTCACAGAGATCCGCCTGCCTCTGCCTCCCAAGTGCTGGGATTAAAGGCGTGCGCCACCACTGCCCGGCTATGTGTATATGTTTTTGTGTGTATGTATGTGTGCCTGGGTTTGTGTGATATGTGCTTGTGTGATGTGTGTATATTTGTGTGTCTATGTTTGTGTTTCTGTTTGGGTATATGTTGGTATTTGTATGTATATTTATGTGTGATGTATGCATTGTGTGTATGTTGTATGTATATTTGTGTATGTGGGTGTGAGAGAGAAAGAAAGGAGTATGTGATATGAGTATCTGATGTGTGAGTGCAGTTACATGCTATACCTAATGTGTACTGGTCAATGGACAACTTTCAGGATTTGTTTTTTTTTCTACCATGGTTTCTTCTTGTGAACAGTAACATGTTTTGATCTGATGAGTCAATCTCAAGATCTCACAAATACATATTAAATAAACTTTATAGAATAATTGCTGGCACCTAAAGTCAATCTAAATATACTTGTCTTATGTGACTGCTTTTGAAACATACAAGAACTAACTCAAGTTTATTATTGAACCAACCTAAGTCAACTTCATGATTGGGGAAAATTTAGTGTTTAAAGTAATATTATAAAGCAATAGTGGCTTTGGCTTTATTACCCAAATTCACTATATCCATTGGTCTATGCAGTTGCTAACACCAGTTTGAAACACTTTAGACTTCCTCCTACTGTGAAACTCTCTAGAGTTGCAAATTACAAATACCTGCATTAAACCAGTTTTACATAAAATTCCACTTTCTAGGCTCCATCTCCTGACTGTTATGATTCAAATTAACTCAAATCTTGTTGAGTAAGCTTTAGTAAGCTCTTCTTAAAATCCTGATAGGCAGCCAAATTTGGTTACCATTACTCTATACATGTTGACCTTCTGTTTTTAAATCCTCCATATCAACCCCTGCAAATGTATGAATGTCACAATGAATGTGAACAAATACCCTCCGTCTCTGCAGCCTGTTACAGCTCTCAATGGCTGAATCTTTTTCCCTTTTAATTCTACAAGAAGCAATGAACCAAGGTCTTCAGACCTCTCAGTAATTTTTAACTATTCAGAGGAGTACATGGCATGCACCCGAGAACTCAGAAGCCGGGATAAAAACTGCCATAAATTGGTGGCCAACCTGGACTAGATAACAAAACAACAGCAGCAAGATTCTCTTCAGGAGAGTAGAGCAGGGCTAAGAATTTCAAGTGACTGAAAAACTCTTAATCCTCAGAATAGAATGAGATTTACAATACTTTAACTACAGCACTCTGGTTCCCATATGGAAAATAACTTTAACAAATTTGTACAGCCATTATGGAAATCAAAACGGCAGTTCCTCAGAAAACTGGGAATAGATGTACCCCAAAATGCTGCTATAGCACTCTTGGGCACATATGCAAAGGATGCTCCATCCAACCCAAAAGACACATTCTCAACTATGTTCATAGCAGCTTTATTTGTAATATCCAGAAAATGGAAACAATTTAGATGTCCCTCAACCAAAGAATGGATAAAGAAAATGTACTGTATTGATATAATAGAGTATTACTCAGTTATTAAAATATGGACATCATTTGCATAAAAATGGATGAAACTAGAAAAAAATGATCCTGGACTTAGAGATGGCTCAGAGGTTAAGAGCACTGGGTGCTCTTCTGGAAGTCCTAAGTTCAATTCCCAGCAGCCACATGTTCAGGCTTACAACCATCTGTAATGAGATCTGGTGCCTTGTGACCTGCAAGGAGACATAAAGGCAGAATACTGTATACATAATAAATAAACAAACAAACAAACAAATATTTTTAATAGGTAAGAAAAATATCATCCTGTGTGAGGTAACCGAGACCCAAAAAGACAAACACAGTATAAATTTATAAGTAGATATTAGCTGTAAAGTAAAAGATATTCATGCTACAATCCATAGTCCCTGAGAAGCTAATTAAAAGGAAGGCTCAGGGGAACACAAGGATCTCCCTGGAAAGAGGAAATAGGATGGATTTTCTGAGGGTGGGTGGGCATGGGAATAAGGGAAAACAGGCTAAATTTAGGGATGAAGGGAGAGAGTGTGGGGGAAACTACTGGAATTGGGAGACATTTAGAAGTTGATATGAAAACCCAGTGCAGCCTCTGTAATATAAATCTTATTGACTGAACCATTTGTTTCTAATTCTAAAAGAAGCAGCAAAGCTAGCTGTTCAGATACTCCTTAGACTCTATGAAAACAACAATGGTCAGGACTCCCAGGAAAGGGGGATAATGAGTCTGAATAGCCTTCTCTAGTCAGGCAAGGTTTTCAGTACTGGGACTGGGAAACCAACCCAGCCACAAAACCTTCAACCTACAATTAAGTCCTACTTGCAAGAAGCAGTTTATTGGTGGCTCAGAACTTGTGGGAGTGGACAAACAATGATAGGTCTAACTTTAGGCCCATTCCAAAAGCAGGAGCCCATGCCAAACATTGCTTGGATGTCCAAGAATCTGAAGTTCAATAGCCCAGAGATCTAGGATAAAACCAAAGACTAGCAAAAGAATAAAAGAAAGAAAGAAAGAAAAAAAAGTCAATGAAATGATTTCTAATAATATTCTGCTATACACATAGAATTGTACCTAGCTCAATTTTATTCAGAAAAGTCTAATTCAAAAACTGATGGAGGCAGATGCAGAGACCCATGGCCAAATATTAGAAGGAACTCAGGAACCCATGCTGATAAGGGGGAGGAAGAATTGTAGCTGTCAGAGGGATTGAGGACACAAGGAGAACACACCCACAGAATTCAGTAACCCGGTCAAAAGTGCTCACATAAACTGAAGCATCAATCTTGGATCATGTAGGGGTCTGTACTAAGTTCTCTGCATATAATGATATGTTTACATACTTGGTATTTTTTTAGGACACCTAAAAGTGGGAGTATGTGTGTAGGGTGTCTTTGGCTCATTTACTTGCTCTGGGACCCTTTTCATCTTAAATGGTTGCCTTATCTGGCCTTGATATGATGGACTGTGCCTAGTCTTACTGTAACTTGTTATACCATGTGCCTGGGTTGGTTTTGGGTCATTTGACACCAAGTTAGAGACATCACAGAGGTAGGAGCCTCAACTGAGGAAATACCTTCATGAGATCCAGTAGTGAGGCATTTTCTCAATTACTGTTCAGTGGAGGAGGGCCCAGACCATTGAGAGTAGTGCCATCCGTGTGCTGGTGATTCTGCAGTCTATAAAAGGGAAGCTGAGCAAGTCATTTGAAGTAAGCCAGTAAGCAGCGTTCCTCAATGGCATTTGTATCAGCTCCTACACCTCCAGGATCCTGCCTGTTTGTGTTTCTGTCCTGACTTCCTTTAGTAATGAACATCAATTTGGAAGTGCCAACCAAATAAACACTTTTCTCCCTAACTTGACTTTTGGTTATGGGGTTTCATCACAACAATAGAAACCCTAACTGAGAAACCTACGCCTAGTTGATGTCTATGAGAGATTTATGTTTTTCTAAAGGGAAGTGGCTCTATCTCTGCAACTTTTCATAACTCTCTCTCTTTTGTTACTTTCACACCCCATATGTAGCTATCCACGGCAGATGTCTCATAGTTTGGTTATCTGAACATCCTGTGGTCTCAAATTCAACCCACTTTCATCTTCACAGCTTCATATATTGAACTCTCACACTTCCCTTACTAAGGCTCTGACTCTGCCAAACACAGATGGGTATATTAGTGATGAACTGACCACAGAAGAAGAATTCAAGACCTTCACATTTCGCAACTTTCTCATTTCCAGAATCAATACAATATAGGTGATTTTGCCATGTTTTGATGGACCTTACCAATTGTGGACTACAGTTGTTGCAGGTTCTGTATGAAGTTGCTTCCCAGGACTAGGAAGCCTACTTTCCCTACTCCTTCCATAAATTAAAGACTTAGCTGAATGGAGTCTCACCACTGGGACACCTTCCTAGGCTTCTAATTCAGAGCAAGTATCTTTTCTTTAATGGTGTTAATCTCCTTGAAAATTCCTGCCTCTTTTTCACCACTTGACTGCCATATGAAACTACCTACTTCTGTCTTTCTCTACAAAACACAGACTTTTCATTTCTTTCTAAGTCCACTTGTTTTTCACTGTAGACCTCAATGAGTCATCAGTAATAGCCATCTAACAGAAGCAATATTTTCTCTAAGAAATCAGCCCATTACTCTTTAATACTGCCTTACTCACTTTCTTGGGACATGGAGAGAATAAAAAAAATTGGGGGCCAAAATATAATACAAATGACCTGTATTTGTGGAGTATTATAAGCGCCTGTGCTTACTTACCAGGAAATGGTCACCTGATAAAGCCATGAGGAATGAAGCCAGTCTCTGGTTAGAGTGGCCACACACAGCAAGGGGAGGAGGCTCTGATTGTTTTATTGACAGCAGCCACATGTTTTATAGCCTTATCAGAAACAGAACATAATAACAATTTCCAAATCAATACAATTGTAGTTGCCACGACACAAGAAAGTTTGCAAGCTATACACAGTACACAAAATTAATGTCTAATACCAATTGTACCATTAACCTTCCTTGCTTCCTTGACTACTAATGAACCATAAAAACACAAAGCAACCTGAATGCTTCACTGCCATTGGGTTACATCACTCTCTCAGACACTGGAAGGCACACTATGCCCCAGGAGCCATGGAGTTTAACCGGGACAAACCTATGATAAATATCTCTCAAGGCAGGTAAGCCAGGTCAAATCCATGGTTCCCTGTAGAGCCTATTGCCCACTAAAATACTATGAAGCCTATTGCCCACTAAAATCCTATGACTTTGACCTCCACTGTCTGCCATTACTCTCAACATTCCAATCTTCCAGGTCCTACCAGAACAGCTGATTAAGCTCTGTGAACAGCTTTCTATGGTTTTTGCCATCTAAAGTCCTAATATCTTCAACATTCCTCCAAAAGTCAATATTCCCAGGTCCTTTGCAGCAACAAAATAACATTTGAGGTACCATTTTTTTGTTCCAACTTTCTTCTCTGTTGCTGTCATAAAATTCTCTAACCCAAAGCGATTCAGGCAATGAACCGATTTATTTGGTGGGTACCCCTAGGTTACAACCCCTCCTTATAGGAGCTTATAGGATAGAAAATCAAGCAAATAACTGAAGGCAAAACATGGGCAAACACTGTTTCCTGGCTTTCTCTCTTGCTCTGTCACTGCCTCATGCTCAGTTACCTCTCTTATCCAGTCCAGGCTCACTTGCTTAGAGATATTACCAACTCAGGGGAAGAGCCTCCTCACATCAATCATAATCAACACAGTCTCTCTCAGAAACAGCAACCAGATATTCTGATCTAGCCACCCCCTCAATTGATGTCCCCTCAGCTATGTGTGACACTGACAGCTGAGTCTCATTAGGAAAGAGAGACAATAATATACAAGAGGTTTAAATATCCAAAGACAGGATATTAATGATATCAATCACTTAATCAGCAAAAACCTAAACATGAAGATAGTAACATCTGGAAAACACTGATATACCAGGAAATGGGAAGTATATATACTTCAAGGGAGTAGACCTAAGCCAGGACTCTGGTGGGTCTGGGCAGGAACTAGGCCTGAGCCAGGACCTCTGTGGATCTGAGCATTGGTCTGGGACATCAAAGGGAATAGGCAGGAACCTAGAACCTCTGCAGGTCTGAGCATGGGTCTGGGACCTCTGAGGGAGTAAGCAGGTCCTCTGCTATCCCAGGCACACCTGAGCCTGGGACCTCCGAGGCAGTAGGCCGGAGCCAGAAACTGTTCCAGGTGCAACTCCAAGTCATGGACTTTTGCAGAAGGGGTTCCAGACCACAAAGTCAGCAACCTAGGCCAAAGTAGGCCTGAGACAGCAAACTCCAAGGAAGCAGAGCACTGAGCTATCTCCAGGAACACGGAGTAACCAATGGGGTAACTAGAACTGTGACAGTGACTGTACCACAAGGAACAACCATCTGAGCTTTGGATTCACTGGCACCTAGAAGATTATTCAACAGAATCTCAGGCAGCCCCAATCACACCTATTAGAGGAAAAGATAAGTAGAAAAGGTAAGAACACATGCAACACCGCAAAGAGCAATACAACACCAGTAAAACCTAATAATAACCAAAACACTAAACATAAAGAAAGAATATTAAGAGCTGCAAAGGAAAAAGACCAAGTAACATATAAAGGTAGACCTATCAGAATTACACCTGACTTCTCATTGGAGACAATGAAAGCCAGAAGGTCGTGGTCAAGCATTATGCAGACATTAAGAGACCACAGATGCCAGCCCAGACTACTATACCCAGCAAAACTTTCAATCACCATAGAAGGACAAAACAAGGTATTCCATGACAAATCTAGATTTCACCAATTCCTAGCCACAAACCCAGCCCTACACAAAATACTAGAAGGAAAACTCCAACCCAAGGAAGTTGGCTACACCAACAAAAACACAGACAATTAATGGTCTCACAGCATCAAATCCCAAAGAAGGAAAAAATGCACAAGTTAACATCACCAACAATGAAAACTAAATTAACAGGAGATAGCAATCACTGGTCATTAATATCCCTTAATGTAAATGGACTCAACTCACCTATAAAAAGACACAAGCTAACAGACTAGATATGAAAACAGAATCCATCCTTTTTCTGCATACAAGAAACATACCTCAACCTCAAAGACAGGCATCGTCTCAGAGTAACAAGTTGGGAAAAAAATATATCAATCAAATGGACCTAAGAAACAAGCTGGTGTAGCTATCCTAATATCTAACAAAATAGATTTCAAGCTAAAATCAGTCAAAAGAGACAAAGAAGGTCATTTTATATTAGTCACAGGAAAAATCCATCAAGAGGAAATCTCAATACTGAACATCTATGCCCCAAATACAAGTGCACCCTCATATGTAAAAGAAATATTTCTAAAGCTTAAATCATACATTAAACCCCACACACTAATAGTGGGAGACTTCAACACTCCCCTCTCACCACTGAACAGGTCAGTCAGACAAAAACATGAACAGAGAAATAAGAGAATTAACAGATGTTATGAATCAAACGGACTTAACAGACATCTAGAGAATATTCCATCCAAACAGGAAAGAATATACCTCTTCTCAGCATCTCATGGAACCTTCTCAAAAGCTGACCACATACTCGGTTAAAAAACAAATCTCAACAAATACAAAAAAAGTGGAATAACCCAATGTACCTGAATCCTATCTCCTAGTCCCCTTTTATTCCTATTTCCCATGTAAGTCTCTCTTAGTGTCCTCATTGTTGTCTAAATTCTGGGGATTGTGGTTTGTAGGCTGGTTTTCTTTGCTTTATGTTTAAACATCTACATGGGAAATAGGAAGTCGAAAAAGACAAGATCTCCTGAGTAAATTGGGAGCATAGGTGTTATTCCCCAGAAGGCCCCTGCGCGTGGCTCGCCTGGGGAACTACATTTCCCAGGAGCCCCTAGCGTTCCACGCAAAGGCTGCGCAGGCGCAGAACGTGGCGCTTGACGCACGCACATGGGGGACCCTTTAAAAGGCTGAAATGCCGTCTGTTCTTTCTCTTTTTCCCCTTCTCTCCTGCACACCACAATAAACCGCGCGCCGAGTTTTGTTATGTCTTGCGTCCTCCTTTCCCTCGAGTCGCGACGAAGAAGACGAAGACGAAGGAGACTAAGAAGAGAAGACGAACAGAACAGATGAAGAGAAGAACAATAGGGACCTTGGGGGAGTGTTGAAGGGGGAGGGAGGGGAGCAGAGAAAAATGTAGAGCTCAATAAAAATCAATAAAAAAGATAGAGAATAAAAGGGGATTAGGAGATAGTTATAAGATCCCCAATTTGAGTGTTGGTATCTGAACTCAGGTCATCTCAAGAATATGTGCTGAGCCACCTACCAAGACATATAGCACTTCTTACCCAATAAACCAAAAGTCTCACAGATTAAGAACAAGAACAAAACCTAAATAAATAAATAATCCTTGGGAATACGATGCATAAATATAGGATGCTGTGTACGGTAAATTTGCAGCATGAATTGAATGCAATCCAAAGAAATTTCCCAACAATTTATAACAGGAAAGCCGATCGTTCAATCACAGTGGAAACACTCAGACTGTTCAATGGGATTGTGAAAAAATAGTACAGAGATTGACATAGTATGACTTCTATACTTACCACAATACTATAACAATCAAGAATGTGTAGAATATTTGTGAAAGAAAAAAGGGCACGGAGAGAAAAAGCCAAGAACAAAGGCAGGAAAATATAGTCAACTTTTAATCATAAGACCAAAGGAAACTCAGTCAGGAAAAGTGTGATCTGAACTAATGTCAGTTAGCTCTCTATGATTCTATCTGTATAGAAATTAAATAAAAACAGACTTCACAACTTCCACAAAATTAACTCAAAATGAACTCTTATGTTTCTAACCCTCCAGCTACTGATATTTATTCTAAAGACAGAAGCCCCATGCTCTAGGGCTCTCTCTGCAAACAGAGGTGATCTCTTGCTATGGATTTATAGCCCCCTATAGTTCCTTGTAGTTTCAGGTAAACCCATCCCCACTGATGCCCAATAGAAAAACAACACAGAAAAATAATTTAAAATCTGCTTCTTGCCAAATGGATTGCACAAGAGGTGAAATCTGCCCTATCTACCTGCCCAGCACCATGGACGCTTGAGAAATCTCTGCAGATCAGAAACCCCCCTTTGTCCTCTGGAACTGAACTTCACTGAATCACACCATGGTGGTTTGCTGAAGGATGATCCACATCACCTCTTTCTATCAGGTGCTAAACTATTTGTAACACTTATAAGCCAAACCTGACAGTGGAATGCAATATTCAGAATGTCTAGAAACTAGACCATCATTTTCCAATTCATTTTCCTACCACACACCACAAGCAACGACTGCACCCTGGACAGTGATATTACATGCATCATATCCTCCCATGCCAAAACTTCTGTGCCTCCCCCTGCCCAGAAAATTCCACACAGGGAGGCTTAGAGAACAAGGGCCACTGCCAAGGTTAGCAGAAGACCAACAGAATCACGGTCTGGCTCATGGCCCATTGAAGTCTCAGCAGAAATGACAATGCAGTAGACCTGCTCTGGAAACCCCACATTCACCATGGCATGGCTTGTGGTCTTCCTTACAACTTCCTACAGCAGAAACATAGAAGAATCATGAAAAGAACAAGCTAGGGCCACCCAGCTGGGCCTCAGAATATTAGCAGCTACCATACTGGGTGAACAGAGATCAAATGACTCACACAGCACAGACCTTCCCAGCTAGAGCCCAGCAAACAGGGCTCTTGTCTAGAAAGTTTTTATTTTTTATTTTTGTTGTTGTTTTGTTTTCTGAAACAGGCTTCTCTGTAGCTTTGGAGCCTATCCTGGGACTAGCTCTTGTAGACTAGGCTGGCCTCTAACTCACAGAGATCCACCTGCCTCTGCCTCCTGCGTGCTGGGATTAAAGGCATGTGCCACCACCGCCCAACTTGAAGGTTTGTTTTTAATTGACATTCTTCCATTTTCCAAGTACACTTCCTATTCCTCGGCCAAGTACAAGGTCTTTTTTGTGCACATTCTATTATACACTCACTGTTCAGTGCAGCCAACCCATTGCTTCTTAGCTGGGGAATCCTGCAGCCAAACATAGCTCACATTCAAACACTGATTGTTGTTAAGGCAACAAACAGGCCATGAATTAAAAACAATGAGGAGTCATGATAGGGCTTAGAGGCAAGAAAGAGACTATAGGTATGATGTAGTTTTTATCTCAAATAATTATTGGAAAATTTAAAACAAGGCTTTAGGGCCGTGTACTCCAGAGACTAGGGATTTGTATGAGAGAACACCAAGGATTGCGCACACCTTTTCTCTCAGCCTGTACATCTTAAATCTGGAAAATAACAGTACTGTTAGGCAGGGCCACAACTTTTTACAAAGATCCTCTACTTTGGTTGAACTAATGTAACTGCAGTAATTTGGTTACATGATAAGTTCAGTCCTTTACCCAGATTCTTGATTGCCTTGGTCTGTGGACCTCAAGAAATGGCCAGCCAGGACATTTTTGGAGCATCTAAAATTGATTACCCGACTCCACATTGCTAATATCAAATACTGCCAAAGCAAGAAAGCTCTCCCACTCCTTCCTGCCCCTCTCTTTCTGTACTGTGATTACACCAGCTTCAAAGCTAGTCAATGAGATCAACTCCCCAGTAAAAATCAGAGATATTGGAGGACACACATTCACTGGTGTCTCTTATCCTTCTCACTGAGCTGTCAAGGCACACCCTGGAAGGAGCTGCAGCACTGTCTTTCCAGCACTGGGCAGCAGAAGCAGGATTAGGTGTTTGTTCAAAGCAATTCTCAATTCTCAACTTCATAGCTATGGGTAATATTGCTCTAAACAGAATTAAATAAATTGATAACACTTGAGAAAAAAGGAATAAAATTCTTAATGACCAAGAAACATTGAAGAACAGAAACAAATAAGAGAAATAATGTACATAAAGCAAATGTTACAAAAACTGATAAGACTCCAGCAGTTAACTGCCTACTCTGTCCCCGTCTCCCCGCCCCCCTACAGTGTACACAATTCCTCCAACTCTGGTCTGAAGGCAGAAATGTTCCACATGCAAATCCTTTTCCTGTAAGCGCAATGAACAGTCAACTACATTACGCAAATGAAAAAATTTAAAACTCTGAGGTGGTACGGTCATTTAAGAATTTTGGAGGGAGAATATAAAGGACAACAAGGTCATTGGCCTAGAATGGAACAGTCTGAAATGAAGGCCACCTGAGTCAACAGAAGAGAGCTTGTCTCAGAAATGCATTTTCCAAAAGAGTGGGAGTTCAGTTGTTCTAGAATTAATATGCCTTCCCAAGGAGAAATTACTCCAGACACTTAGGAGATTAATAAAGAAAGTTCTCTTTAATGAGAGCATTTATCTATCTTTGGCTAATGCTCAAAAAGGTGCCAGCCTAGACAGATTTTGCATTCCACACATGCTATCATCCTTAAGTTTCTTTTAGGTTCACGCTCCAGGTTATGCTTTGAACAATTATTAAAGAGGGAAAGGAGACTGCAAGTCTAGGAGATGGGAGTTACACAGCAAAGATATTGCCAGAATTATTTCTGAAGTACACCAGTGACTTGATACGACAGGTCATTCTTCAGTGACTGGGTCCTGAGGTAAAGGTGCCAGTGAATGGGAAAGACAGAGCAAGCAGAAGGTAGAAAAGATAAAAGCTAGGGTGGAAGGTCTTACACAAGCTTTGTTTCATGCCAAGTAAGCTTTGTAAGAATACCTTCTTGTACACTACTTCCAGGAGGGGGACAGTGGAAGGAAATGGGGAATTTCTATGAAGTCAGCAGAAGCTATCACACAATGGGACAAATTCAGGAGGAGGCTAACCAAACAATTCTGCACAACGGGAACACAGGGTATTTCAAGAACAATACTAAGTTGACAGTGCCTTGGGACTGATAGCTCCACTTGGTGGAAAATCTTGGGTTCTAGGGATCAGAAGCAACCCCTCCACAAAGGCCCTGTCCCAGACCATTACCACCTCTGTTTTCCTCATTTTAGAGGTGCTCTGTTTTATTCTCAGGTCATCAAGGCCTTTACAGGAAAGCTCCCAAGGCCTTTGCACCAGGCTGTTATACTCTCTTCCAAGAATGTTTCTCCTCCCTGCTTGGGGGCCTTTATGATCATCCCAGACCAGTCCTCAACACAACCGTGTTTTATCCTTTGAGCACTTGTCACCTGGTGTCGCATTTCCCATCCCTCAGAACTCTGCTTTTCTCAAGAAGAAAACCAGAGCTTTAAAGCACACCAGCCCTTAAGGTTGGTTATGACCCAGTAATGCCACCTTGAGCAGCTTGTTAGAGGACTGTTCTTTGATACAGAGATGGGCCTAATGACTGTAAATCAGGGGTGGCTTCTTTGTAACGGTTTGGAGCCAAATATCGGGGCAGTCCTGGTTTAAAAAAAAAGTATATCTAGCATCTCTATCTTTGGGATGTTTTAGGGGCAACCTTCCCTTAGCTAAATTCTACCGTGTGAAATTTACCATCTACTAAGCATTAGTAATTTCTTTATATCATCAGTTCTACTCCTCTACATCAGCTAAGTAGTGGAGTGCTACCCAACACAATGCATACCTTTTACGACCTCCACAAAATTAACTGAATGGATCTTACACATAAAGGTTAAATGCAAAATGCTTAACGTCTAGAAGATACAGGAGAAAGTAGGCCTCTCCAGGTTTGGCAACCTGTCTTCCACAGAAGCACCGAAAGCACATTGTTGTTAACTAAAAATACTTTTCTACACACAGCTCCGTGCTCACAATGCTCTGAATAGATGCAACCCACACAGCAAAATTATTCAGAGGCCTGTGCCTGAGTCCAAGGAGTCTCGCAGACCGCATGGGAACTCGCAGGACAGGGAATCTGACTGCAGATTCCTAACCAGGTCCTGTCCCGGGGAGGACCCGCCACACCGGCTCCCGCACCTCCCATTCGGTCTTTCCATCTGGGGACAGCAGCCCTTCCCTCACCATGTCGTGGCTTCCCAGATCGCCCATGGCCCCCTCACAGCACCCTGCAGCAGCACTCGCAGCGCGGCACACGAAAACACTGGCACCAACTCCTCTACAAAGCCAAACCGGCAACCTGACTCCCGGAAGTGCCCTGCACTACTTCTGACTGGCAGTTCGGCCTGGAGGCCCTGATTGGCTAGTGTTGAGAGCACATCCCTTAGGGTTACATTGTTCTTAAAGACACAGCACAACGGGTCCTGATCTTGCCTTCCACCCCAGACCCAGATTTTTTCCGAATCTGCAGAGATACGCATTTCAATAACACTTGCTCCTGGCTCCAGTTGCTGACTGTGCTATCTTCCTGCGTTCCACGGGCACTCTGCATTTTCCTCCTGGACACTTTGTGATTAGATTGCAGGACCCTTTCCTCAATGTGGAGTGGAGTGATTTCCTGTCACACAGGTGGAAGGGCGCCCAGAATATTAACAATTGGAAAGAGAGATTTTAGGACACAGAAGGATATGTTTGTTCTCTGGCTTCAGGTGAAGAGAAGGTACTTTTGACCCGTGAGTCACAGGTTCTTCAGAGAACCAGGAGACAAATGCAGCAATCAGATAAGAAAACATAACAGCTCTGTCTCCCACCAGAAGGCTGGATGATGGTTCCATTGCATTCGAAGTTTTCTTGGCTCTAAAGGGCTGTTGACCCATGTTCATTTTTGTGAAACTGAAGGTGCTGAGGTGGGCATTTGCTCCCCGCACAGTCTGTTTTATGGTTTCTTGAATGAACGTCTCTATAATTTGACAAATAAAGGGCCACATGTGCTTTACCATCTTATTTAGCCATTCTATTCTTTCGGTGTCTGGAAAATGAACCCAGGTGGACAGATTGCAGGCGCTCACCCCCAGGTGCACTGCTCACCCCTCATCCTCCAACATCACCAGTGCATAGCACAGGATGCTGGCCTTGAGGCCAAGGCTCCCCGTGGCACCAAACAAGAAGACCAAGCACCAGCAGCAACCAACTGAAGATCAACCCCAGGTAGCCAAGGACATCCACCGGCAGCAGCAGCATGAAGCTATGCACCAGCTACGCCAGCAGCCCTGGCAAGTCCACACTCAGCACGACCTCAGGCTCAAAGTGAGCTTGGGGAAGATGTGGACATAGCAGCCAGTGACTCTTCAGGCCTTGCACAGCCCCCAGCCATCATCGCTTTCCGAGTCCCAGCGGCTGGGGCCAGTTACACAATGCAGTCTACTCCTGGAACAGAGAGCACTGCCAGCCAGCGCCTGCACCCAAAGGAGGAGTGCCAGTGGGATATAGGTGTTCCCAGTTGCATGCTAGCCAGGACTCCACATCAACAGCTGGCCCCAGGGGCCACTCCCTGTGGCTACTGCTGCATCCACCTGCCTGCTGCCTCCGGAGAGTCAAAGGGGATCAGGAATTGTGAGGACATATTGGAGCAGCCAGCTACAGCCTTACTCTGCCAGCCAGGCCCAAGTTCCCATTGCTGGGACCACCTACCAAAGTCCCAGTGGGTCCTGCAGAAGCAACAGTGGACCTGGACCACCAGGCCTTAGACCCTGAGACCCCAGCTTTACTAGTGATGTGCCGCCATCCCTGGACTGGCTGCCAAAGTTCAAAGAGGGCCCTAAGTCGCCTTTCATGCACTACTGTAAGGTCTGTGCAGGGCTGCACACCTATCGGGACCACCTGGAAGGACAGAAGCACTCGAAAAAGCAGGTGGCTCAAATGACAGGCTATCTATTAATCTGTATTTCTTAATTATACATTACATTTTAAATGAGCTGCCCAAACAGAATTCTTTAAACAAGAGCAGAATTGCATATACACAGTGTAACAAAATCAATCTTAAATATGTATTAATAAACCAAGATCCATACCAGTGCAAACTATTCACCTCTATATCATATCTCCCTTGTGTATTTTTGTTCGTTTGTTTGTTTGTTTGTTATAGAAATTGACTGTAACCATTGACCACTTATAATCAACCACCTTTAAATGAAAATATACATTATAAACACTCATTTTGGGAATTTGAGTGTTGTTCTCTCCAAACTGCTTCCTGCTGTTTGATGGGTGAAATATTTTTATGGGTTCATGGAGACATTTTGAGAGATCTTGTTCCATCAAACCACATTAGCCTGGAAGGAATCCACAGGTTCTCATCTTCTGTGGAAACAAAAGCAGAACCTCTTTTCCAAAGCAACATATCCTTAGAACCAAATTTTGAAGTCAAGATTGTAATTATTCAGCCACAGATAAGGCTGCACTTCCAGGTTCTAAAGGCAGGCATGTGTGGACGGGCCCTCGGGCACAAAGGGCCCTGTGTGACCCACGCGCATGTGTGGTTACATCCATGTATGACTCAGCTAAACCCTTGTGCGCATGTGTGAGTCGCCCGACATCTGCATCCTCAGCATGTGGCGTAGTCACGGCAACCCCCTGTGCACATGTGCTAGGCAGCTTTTAAAAGCTGTTTGCACCATCTCCCTCTCTCTCTCTGCACACTGATCCCCAGGCCTGTAAGCACCCCCTCTAATAAACTCCTAAGTGGGTTTTTTGCGTGTTCCATGTTTCCTTCTCACCCGCACCAAGTAATTTCAAAGATATCTATAAAATATATATGTTGGTTTAGCTTGCAGCCTCCAGAATCAAATATCTCCCTGCAATCAAAAAATTCAAAGAAAACACAATGATATACATAATCTAGACTCTCTATGTATATTCCATCTGTATGTGACTTATTTTTCTTTACTCCTTTAATTTATGACTGTCTGTAAGCTTTAATATTACTTTTACTGTCTCTTTAAAGACTTCGTTTTTTTAGAAACCATTTACTTCTTTTTATAACTGTCCATATTTTTTATCCCCTCTCTCCCAAGCCTACATACATTTATCCAACACTGTGACTCATTCAGAGGTCTTTTATTATCTGAATCTGTCTTTATTGCATATTTGTATTCATTTTCTGACCAGGAGCACTGTTTTTTCTTTGTTTTGTTTTGTTTTTGATGCTAAACAGGCATAGCAAGGACAAAGGATGCTTTCCCTTTTGTCTCCACCCAGTCTAACATGGCAGAGGTACATCCACCACCTGTTCTGCAAGCCATGCTCACCTCCTCAGCTCCAGAAACACAGCAGGTCTATGTTGCCCTTAAGCAAGTTGTAGCATTCTCCCATCTTATATTCCTCTCTATTGCTGGGATTAAAGGTGGGCACCACTAACACCCATTTCTATGAAAAACTAATGTGGCTACTGAGATTAAAAATGTATGTCACCACTACCTGGTCTGTAAGGCCAGTATGGTATTTTACTCTCTGAACTTCAGGCAAGCTTTATTTACTAAAATACAAATGAAATATCACAATATATAGGTTTCTTAATTAGCCACTTAAAGGTATAGCTATTGGTAACTCTGAGATTTTGCCAGTTGTTGTTCTTGTTTTTGTACAGTCTAAATGGTCAGTGACTTTTTTTCATAGGTCCTTATAATATTCTTCCCAGAAACATGAGTTGGTTTATGTCCAATTTCTGAGACTGCAGGAATGTTAATCTTGGAATTTCATCGTTGTAAGAGATCACAACCCCATAGTTTCATTGGTATATTAGCCATATATCATCTCCATCTTCCACTCTGACCTTCTAGACCTATGCATTCAACCCATTTCTTGCTTTGTTTTAGATGGGACAGAGTTCCAATTCCTAGGAATTGAATATCTTCCTCCTCAAGAGGCCAATTCTAATGCCAAGATTTTGGAGTAATATAGTCACACCTGTATCTGTACCTAATATTCTTTCCATTATAATGTTATTTATTCATACTCTCAGTTTTGGTCTTAGATAATTTATAGAAGTCTGCCAATATATGTTTTTTTATTTTCTATTAGAATTTTTGATTCAACCTCCATAGTTTTTCTATCATCATGAGAAGTATGTTTTTTTTTTTTATATAATAGGCATTGGATTTTCTATTTTCCTGGGGAGGTTCATCCTCCAAAATTACTGGTAATGACGGAACTGTTTTCAACCTGTGGCCTATGAGAGGCCCCCTAAGGAGATTCCCAATGGTAGTGAGTTGACTTGTTTATCTCTGGTTGATCTACATTCATTGGTCCTTGTTGGCCTTTGCCGTTTCTTCTCTATAATCCAAAAGATTAGGGTCTTCTATTTGCATCATTCCCAGAAGAAACATTATTTCTATGAATGCTCTGTCTACAATCCCTTCTCAGATGGCCTATTCTACCACAATTAAAGCATTTGGTATTTTGATGTCTCCTCATACTTTGAAAGTTGTTTATCCTACCCAAGCCTCAGTGTTCCAGCCAAAGGACTGAGCATTGGCTGTGTGTAGGATCCATTCATCCATTGGTATTGATCTGAACTTTAAGGACCCAAGTATCTTTTTGCATTCTAAATTAGCATTTTCAAAAGCCAGAGATTCAATGAATACTAGTCTAGCTTCTGGATCTGCTACCCCATATTTGTAGAGCTTTAGTTAATCTTTGCAAAAAGTCACCAAATGGTTCTCTTGGACCATTTATAACCTTAGTATATAATATATATTCAATTCATTTTCCTATTCTTGAATCTTGTCCCAAGCTTTCAAGTCCACTGTATAGCACAGGGACAAGATATGTTCACTGTAAATAGTTTGACTATTCAGATCAGCATAATGGCCATCACCAAGAATTTGATCTTGGAAGACCTCAAAATCTCTGACTCTACATTGATGTTCCAGGACCTTAGCTTCCTCTCTCCAATAACACTTCCACTGTAACTGTGAACCATCTTCTAATACAACCATCTTTAAATTGAAACCAATCATGTGAAGTAACCTTATTTCTTAAAGACCATGTCTTTACCAACTACCTCACATATGGTAAATGCCTGCCATAAGATACCATTGCTTGCTTAATATATTTTAGATCTTTTATACATATAGGTTCTGTATATCCTTTTGTATATTTACTATTTTTCTGGCTTTTCAGAAATAGTAATGAAAGACCCTCAAGGACCCCCTCTCAGAACCCGCAGCTAACCTGCTCCCGTGAGAACATCCTGTTTGAAAGACCTTCAGGATTTGCAGCTGGCTGCTCCCGTGAGAACATCCTGTTTGCTTGAAAGACCTACAAGACCCCCCGCCCCAGAACCTGCAGCTGTCCTGTTCTCATGAGAACATGCCGTTTGTTTAGGAGAACAGGATACCTGTGATTGGCACTTGTGCCGGCACTTGTGCCAAACTTAAAATGACAGCAGTTCACAAAAGGAACAGTCTGTCCCCTTGAGTAATCTAACAAAAAAAAAAAAAAAAAAAACAGATGAGGAAGGTCAGGGCCAGAATCTGGGAAATGGAATAAACAAACAAACAACTTTGTCCATTGTCACTGTCTGATCTGTCTAAAATAACCTGTGATGTTTATGCTTTGAAAACTGTCGATTACATAATTAACTTTGCCTATATAAGCTTGCTGGAATTTTGCTTGGTGTGCTCAGTCCCCTCCACCAGAGTCTGAAGACACCCAGTGGCACTATCGAAATAAAACCTCTTGCTGTTGCATCTGCTGGCCTGGATTATTGAGTCTTGGGACTTCCCTCATGGCCTTAGAAATTCTAGAGTCTTTCATTAACAGGCTAAGTAACTAAAACTCTTGGTAAGTCATCTCTGTCTCTAAGAGGTACTAGCAATGTTAAATCTTTATTATTTTCTTTTTTTCTTTACCTCATCTCCTTGTTTATCAATTCCGACAAGTTCTTCAATGGTTTCAAATCTATGTATCACTATCTTTTGTAAAGGCTGAATTTCTTCACCTGTGGATATTTCTAACAGTTTCATCAAATAAATTTCTGCTTCTCATCATGTACATATGATTCCATGTTTTTAACTTTTTCCATTAATGATAGTTTCTTATCCTTAGAGATTATTTGGATGGCATATAGATTGTCTTCCAGGAGGTATATTCTATTGGCTAGCTTGTCATAACTTTTAAACAGATTTTGATTATAAGTTTCAGCAGTATGAATTCTTTCAGATAATCTTTCAGTACCATTCTGTAAGGTTTCATAACCCATTGTCATGGAGTAAATTTTTCCTGTCAAATTATAGTTATCATTTTCAATAGTATGAATACTTTCAGTCAACTTTTCATTACTAGTCTATAAAGTCTGTATCATTTCTAAAAGTTTCTCATTCTTGATTCTGTTATCAAACCTTTTCTTTAAGGATATAATATGAAATATCAAACTAAAAGCAGATATGGCTAAGAATGTATACATTCCAGGTAGGTCATATACTTCTTTTAGAATTCACTCCATAGTAGAAATGAAAAGGTTATTAAACTCCTGGATGGTGATATTATCTATTATCAGATGACTTACCTTGTTAAAATCCTAGTTCAGATGAGAGTTTTAGGGTATAATAATGATGTGGTCCAGTAGGTGTTGCAGCTATATCGCTAAAGCAGTTAGAGATGCTGGAGTTCTGATCTTACTTGTTCCAATGTTGCTAACCTGTGGCTTTTCTAAGCAGAACTCAAAACCAAACTGAATGGATTTTTGTTAAAGAGATGGCAGTCAGGGTAAGTCTAGGACCTCCCAGGAACTAGGCCTGAGCCAGGACTTATACCAGTCTGGGCATGAGTGAACCTTGGAACTCTGAGGGAATAGGTCTTGGTGGGGCCAGGCATGAGTCTGGGTCCTCAGAGGGATTAGGCCTGAGCTACGACCTCTGTGGGTCCAGGTATTGGTCTGGGACATCAAAGGAAATAGGCAGAAACCTGGAACCTCTGCAGGCCTGAGCATGAGTCTGGGACCTCTGAGGAAGTAAGCAGGTCCTCTGTGGGTCCGGGCACACCTGAGCCTGGGACCTCCAAGGCAGTAGACTGGAACCAGAAACCTTTCCAAGTCCAACTTCAACCCAGGGACTTCTGCAGGAGAGAATCCAGACCAGGATTTACAGATACAGGTGAAAGCCAGTAACCTAGGCCACATTTGCCCTGAGGCAAGGAACTCCACCTTGGGCAACAAATTCCACAGAACTGGCTCTGAACAAGTTACCTGGGACAGAAAGGGCCTGAGGAAATAAGCTCCACTGGGAGCAGAAGCCAGGAGCAAATCCAGTCCCAGTCCATTTTCTTTAGATTTTCCAGTTTTGTGGAGTACACATTTTTGATGTATGGCCTAATGATTTTTTTTTTGGATTTCCTTGGTGTTACTTGTGATGCCCCCTGTTGGGACCAATTGGACTCCTGGCCTTCAGCTGCTCTTCCCTGCTAGAGTCTTCTGATTAGAGTTACTAAAAGCTGTGCCTTACCTAGAGGATCCAGAGGATGGGATTTTCACCTGTTGGCCATTGACTGTTGGGTATTTAAGCCTCCATGGTGCTATTAAAGAAAGGGATTTTTTTTTAAACCAGTGATTAGACAGACGTCCATGTATCTGTCTGTCTCTGTGTGTGTTTGTATTTCTCAACCTCCATCCCCTTGCCCAAAGCTCGTGAACTGTATTGTAGCGCATAGAGCGCAGATGGGGGTGCAGTGCACTGCAGTCCCCCCTTTCATTTATTATTTTGTTAATTTTGATCTTTTTTCTCTATCTTTTAGTTAGTTTGGATAAGGGTTTGTCTATCTTGTTGATTTTTTTCATAGAACTCTTTGTTTCATTGATTCTTTGTTTTCTTTTCTTTTTTAATTTAATTTTTTTAAAAAAATTACATACTAGCCCCAGTTCTCCCTCCCTCTCCTTCTCCCACCTCCATCTCCCCCAATCCAAGACCTCCCTTGGGGAGTCAACAAAGTCTGGTATACCGACTTGAGGCAACACCAAATTCATTGCCCCTGCATCAAGGTTGAGAAAGATATCCCACCATATTGAATAAACTCCAAAAAACCAGTTCATGCTCCCAGGATAAGTCCTGGCCCCACTGCTAGCACCCCCCCTCCAATAGATCAAGCCACATAACTGTCACCCACATTCAAAGAGCTTAGTTCACTTTGTTTTTAATTTTATTATTTTGTTTTGAATTTGATTATTCCCTGCCATCTATTCTCCTTGAGTGTGTTTGCTTCTTTTCGCCCCCTAGAGCTTTTAAACATGCTATTAAGTTGCTATTATGAGATTTCCCAATTTCTTTATTTTGGCTCTTAGTACTATTAACTTTTCTCTTAGCACCTCTTTCAATGTGTCCCATAAGTTTGGATGTGTTATACATTCATTTCATTGAATTCTAGGAAGTCTTTAATTTCCTTGACCCATTGGTTATTCAATGGAGTTTCTCATTTTCCTTGAGTTTGTAGGCTTTCTATTGCTTCTATTGTTTTGAAATCCAGCTTTAATCAGTGGTAGCCTGATAGGATACAGGAGGCTATTTCAATTTCCTTGTATCTGATTAGACTTGCTTTAGGATGGAGTATATCATCAGTATTGGAGAGCTCAGCAAGGTGCTGAGAAGAAAGAATATTCTTTTGTGTTTGGATGAAATGTTCTGTAGATATCTGTTGGGTCCACTTGAGTCATAATGTCTGTTAGTTCCATTGTTTATCTGTTTAGTTTCTGTCTGGATGACCTGTCAATTGAGGAATATGGGGTTTTGAAGTTTCTCACTATTAATGTCTGAGGTTTGATGTGTGATTTAGGCTTCAGTAACTTTTTTTAAAAATAAATGTGTGTGCCCTTGTATTTGGGGCATAGATGTTAAGAAATGAAACATCATCTTGGTGCATTTTATCTTTGATGAGTATGAAATGCTCTCCATCTCTTTTGATTTTGATTTAAAGTCTATTTTGGTAGATATTAGAATAGATACATCAACTTTCTTTTTTGGTCAATTTGCTTGGAAAATATTTTTCCAACCCTTTGCTTTGAGGGTCTACCATTAATGTGGAGGTATGTTTTTTTGTATGCAGAAGAAGGATGGGTCCTGCTTTTGTTTCCATTCTGTTATCCTGTATCTTTTAATTGGGGAATTGGATCCATTGATATTGGGAGTACAAAAACAGCCACGCTGCCCACTTCCTGAACAAAGGTTCACTTCCTGTTATTATCAGGGCAATTCATGGAGTTGAGAACTGTCTGCAGGACATCTTTAGAGGCCTAGAAGCATCTGGGTTGATAGTATGTCTGTCTTTTTTTTTTTTTTAAGGCATCTGAGACTTCTGTTAAAGAACTAGTTCTCAATACATGCTACACATAGAAGAGTGAAAAAGATGTTGACTTGGAGTTCAAAAGCTGAGCTGCTTATTTTGGTCACGTTTTGAACCTGGAGAAAATGGAGAACTCTTTTTTAAATACCTGGTCCTTCAATTAATGGTAAGTACTCAAGAAATGTAAACACTATTCTTTAAATTACAGTAATTTGCTCAGGTATAGCACTCACAATTCAGAAGCAGGCAGATCTCTGAGTTCTAGGCCAGATAGGACTACATAATATGACTCTGTCTCAAATAAGTAAATAAATAAGTCACAGCATTTTCCTGGTTGATAAAGAAATGGAAGACACATGAGAGACCCTGGTTAGGTTCCAGACCTGCCTGCTTTGCATGGCTCACCAAAGTGTGCGCTACAGTTCCTGGGGATCTGATGTCCTCTGCTGGCCTCTTTGGGGGATATTTCATAAAATTTAACTGTAAGGTTTAAGTCATAGTGTGTAACAACTGTGCAGGTACATTTAAAAAGGAGTGAAAATTCAAGCCAGAGGATCAACATCAGAAGAAATATTTTGAGGCAGAGTCTACATGTCTTGGACTAGTCTCAAACTCATGCCTAGTGCTCCTCCTGTCT
The DNA here is from genome assembly GCF_950005125.1 of Chionomys nivalis. Taxonomy (NCBI): domain Eukaryota; kingdom Metazoa; phylum Chordata; class Mammalia; order Rodentia; family Cricetidae; genus Chionomys; species Chionomys nivalis. The sequence continues at coordinate 120,067,345 of NC_080089.1, forward strand.
CAGTGTTGGGATTACTAGGATTAATTATTAAAACTTACTATTTTTGAGGGAAAATTCTACTTCCTGTTCAAATACTTTATTAAAAATATCCACTTGAAAGAATAGGTATTTGAACTTTCCTAAAAACTTAAATTCTACCAACAATTACCATACATTTAAATAATTCTGTATTAGCAAATTATACTATTAATTACAATACACCAAGTGACAGCATGTGCTGAGAATATTTGAGACTATCTAGATTGTTTCTGTACTGACTTTTATTTTTTAATTTTAATATTTTTTATGTAACCACTTAAGCACTTGAATTGAGAGCTTGCTTTGTTTTTAGAACACTCATTTATCATGTATAAATTCAATTGCTTTGAGAACTGTTGCTCTGCTTTGTTTTTAGTGCAAATGATCAAAACTAGAGACCAGGGCACACTTTGTGTGTATTCTACTACTGAGCTGCATCCACAACTCCTTCAATCATCTTCTTACTCCATTTTTTTAAAATCAAGTCAGTCAATATGCCCACAGAAGACTGGGGAGGGAATTAAACTGAGGATTTCAGAGTAATAAAACAGTTATAATGAAACTCTGTATAAAATTTTATCCTTTCAAAAAATCATACAGTATTTGACTTGATTTGGTTTGAATAGCAATATGAGTATCCCTAAGGTTTCAGAGTTGTGTGTGTCTAGACTCACTGTGCAGTCCAGATCTACTCTTCTCAGTCCAACCCTTTTATGACTTGTTAACATGCTGGCTAGGGCAATGTTTTCTGAGACTGCTGAGAAAAAAAACAAATGGGGGCAAATTTTGAAGCAAAGGTGAGCACCACTGAGGCAGGGAAGAAAAACTACAGGCTTGCTAATTCCTTTTCTCATTCTGTACAAAATACAACTTGGCAGAAAAGGTTTATTTTGGCTCACTGTCTCAGGAGAAGCAATCCCTTGTGGCAGGGATGGCATGGAAGCTAGAGCAGCTAAAACCTGTGGCTGTGGGAGATTCTCAGGCAACTTCTTGTCTATCTAGAAAGTAGAAGGTTCAGGCAGACTAGTACCAGAAGCTGGCATTACCTCCCAAGATCTGTTCCTAGCGCCATTCTTCTATGAACCAGCCCTCACCTCCGAAAGATTCTATTCTTAATGGCTCACCACATCATTACCTGAGCCAAGTGTTCAAACACTGAGCCTGGGGGGTGGACATTTCACAATCACACTAAATCAATGGGAAAGCTACACCTGACACAGAATAGATGAAATACTGATGGCTGCAGTGATGTTGATGTCTGCAGGTTATGGTTGGTTCCAAGTAGAAACTTGATTCAGTATGTAGTCCTGTAATTTGTGTGGTCTTAGAGAACTAGTGGTTCAGTAATTTGAACATATTCAGTTTTTATTAATTTATAGAATGCATTCCTACAAGTATATTAGCTGTTAGTTTAATTTTTGTTTATTAAGCATAGACAAAATATCTTTGTAACAGAGAAGGTAAAAATAAAATAGAAGTTAATTTTCTTCCTTTCTCTGCCTTCCCTTTTATAATATGTATTGTGACACTGACTTATAGATACTCTCTGACTGTTCTCTATGGCTCAGGATGTTTGTAATTTATAACTCATGTTTGAATAAAAAGCTGTGCTGTTTGCTTATTTTCTGAAAATGCAGTTTTAACGTACATTCATTTGTTGATGTTTTAATGAATTCCCCACAAACCTGGATGCACAGATTTTATGGTGTTTCCAGAAAGATTCAGTTGCTTGTCTTTAATGTTATCTTCAAGGTGTCTGATTTAGCTTTCATTTAAGTAGGTTTGATATTAGATAAATGTGTCTGGATCCAGGGCCAAATAGATGTCTAATCAAAAAATTGGAGGACACATTTTATGTTATCCCCAGTTGGGTATTGTCTAGCCTTTCATGTTTAAGTAGTTAACAAATACATCCATTTATTTTATCACCTGTATTTTTGCAATAAATGTTTTAATAACTCATCTATGTGAAAAATAGAGGGAGGAAAGAATAACATCTTCACTTGTATCTTGTTACTCAAATTCTAGGTTAATAGCATTCTAAAATTGAATTGTGTGATACCTTTCTATATAATTTGATTTTTTTTATGGTCCAAGGACAAAGAGAGTAGACTGTAATCTTATCTTTCCTGCTACACATAACTTTAATAGCACAGACTTGTTAGAAATTGTGCTTTAGAGGCAAGTGTATAGGCAATCAATTTTGTCAATATTTATTTTTTTGAGGATGTTAAGTTTAAAAAGATAATTTTCTAAGTATATGACATGTACTTATCAGAAAAGCTGAGATAAAATTGAAAGCATAAAGATTCTATTTAATGGCAGTATATCAGAAAAATGTCCCAAATATAGATCAAGAAATAATCCTTCACATTAATCTCTCTATGAACTATTATAGCTAAAATATCAAAAATACAAAGCAAAGACACAATGTTCAGAGATGTCAGGGAAAACCCCGACTCATTTAAGACTGTAGATGTTTCAATAATATGTCACCATTGTAGAGGACAGGACATGGGCTGACACATTTCATACCACGAAAGTAAGTAACTGTTATCTAAGAATTTCTGTATAGAAATTCTATCTTCTGTAGCTTCAAAACTAGATTAAAAATAAAATCAAAAGAGGTAAATTCCAAAGTAATTCTTTAACTAAATCTGCATATGGTTTGATATGTGATACAAGTGCTATGGTGATTTCCTTTCTAAATTCTTAGAAAATTATGTAGACTGGGGCTGAAGGGGTGGTTCAGTGGTTAAGAAAGCTTACTGTTTTTGCAGAGGGCCTGAGTCTGGTGCTCAGCACTCCTTTCTGGTATTTCACAATCTACCTGGAGCTCCAGTTTCATGGAATGTTATGCCTCTGGCCTCAGAGGGCACCTTCATTTAATACAATTAATAAAAACCCAGAAACAGATATTGGGGTTCAACCTGAAGATAAGAAAAGCAAAGCAGCAAGTCACTGGCTCTTACCTCTACTTCAAACCAAACTGGTGATCCTGCCTCCACAAATCCTCAGAATGAGACTGAGACTGAACCTGTCTCCTTCCCTCCTATATTCTTCTCTAGTGCTGAGACTAAAGGCATGCACCACCACTGCTCAGCCTTTATCCCTAATTGGTATGACTGCTGGAATTAAAGGTATGTGCAACCACTGCCTAGACTGTATGACTGACTAGTGTGGCTGCTTTACACTGACCTTCAGGCTATAACTAATTTAAGAAAACTATATACAGTAAGTACAATAGCTATATAAGTTATTGTATATAAGGTAGTAAATACATCAACAATGTCTAGTCCACTTGCATATAAGAACTTCAGAGAAAATACTCCATTACCTAACCTATCTTGGTGATTCCCAAGTCTCACACCTAATTTATTTTCTATCATAACTTGTTTCTTCATCTGGTAAACAAAGAAAACTATAACTATCTAGTTTTAACTCCCTTAGAGACCGACCCAAGAAGGAAATAATATTAACTGAGTGAGCAGGAAGTGCAAGTAAGCAACTTTCAAAAATTGTGAGAAATGACAGAAACAGCTGTCTGCCTTGATAGATACCCAAAGTTCCTCTGCAGTGTTGGAGCATCCATCTTCATCCTACAGGTCTAGAATATTTGATAGACTTTTCTATAAAGCAGGGTTTGTGAAGGACTGACCTGCCTTGCCTGGGCAAAGAGTAGCAGTCATTCTCTTTTATTTCCTCCTTGTCCTATTAAGACAGTATGCTTTCAGTAGTTGAGGAATGAGTACTTTCTTGCCCAGTGGTTTCCTTTTGCTGCAAAGAAAGTAAACTCCACATGGAGTTTCTCTGATGCCCATTATCTTCTTTGAAGTAGATTGGTGCTGCCAGGAGCAGACCTGTCTCATTGTCATAAAAAGAAAAAAAAAAAACAATGTTGTTGAAACATCTTAAATGTCATATCCTGTAGATCTCTGAAGTATTTGAAGATGATGTATCTATTTAAAATATATCATTGTTTGACTTTAAAAACATACCTAATGTAACTACAAGTTCAATTGTATTAGGTGACTAATTCTAATCTGCATTTCCTTATTATCTTAAACAGTTGGTAACAACTTTCAAGGACTAGAAATTTGCATTACATTGTTAAGTGAGCTATACAGGTACAATACCTAAAACAAGATTAGAAATCTATGTACAATAAGTTTTAAAAAATTAATCTCAAATTTGTATCAATATACAAAATTTGTATATGATATATAAAAGTCCAATAAAATGTAAAACATTTAAAATTAGTAGCTGCCATTAAAAAGTAGATTCAATCACTAATCTACCTTTTTATATTAACATATATATATCCTCCCTTTTTTCTTTTCAGAGTAGTTTCAATAATCTATTTTTTATCATATCCTATCTATGTCCCTCTTTTTTTCTTTTCAAAACAGGAACCTTGAATCTAATTTCTTTTGTTTAGCTTTTTTCCTGTACATTACCAACAACTTGTTACCAATCTCCCTAAACAGTGACAAATATCCATAACCTATTGAATGACCAAAAACCAATCACCCCACTTCTTGAGAATGTGAGCATTTTATTCTTACATTTGCTTCCTGCTCTATAGGGGCAATAGTATCTTTAGGGGATCCTGAAATGAAAAATTTGGGTTAATTGTAAAGTTCTTGGAGAGATAGTTGTGCCAGTTTTTTTGTTCAGTTACTGCATAAAGGGAAAGTGAAGGGCTTGTTTGAAATCCTTTCTAGAACAGTCTGTTCAGCTGGATCATCTCAGCTAGCCATCTTGAAATTGTTCTGAGCATTTTGTAGTCCAAAGCCCATATTTAGGTAGAGTTTTTCAGTGTTATCATAGTCCTGGGGAAATGTCATTGTGGGGGTCTGATTCTCCTTATGGAGATTTCAAAGGTTGCTGTTAGTTCACTCATGGTTCTCTATTCTAGAGACTCAAACCTGAAATCATGTACAGGAAGGTAGATAAAACTTTTTTCTAGAATTGGTTAGTACTCTATATGATCATTAATATTATGACAAAAAGTTTAATATATATGTATACATTTCTCTTATAAATCTTATACCTTAAGAAAAACTGTTAGTCAATTTAAAATCAAAGAACTATAAAATTGGTAACAATAATATAGTCCTTAAAATTTTGTTTATCTTCTGTCCCATATCAGGTGGCTCTTCTGACACAAGACAGAGATTTTGAATTTCATTTTCATAAGTATGCTTGGGTTTAGAGGAGGAGAGAGCCGCACTCCAAATCCAAAGCTAGTTTTAATTTTTATTTAGACTTGGACTACAAAAAGACCATTTGTATTATGTGTCTGTAGAGATCAGCAGAAGCAAATATTTAAGAAGATTTATGAAATTTTATCCTGTTGGAAATTTGATATACCAATAAGTCAATTAACTTTTTCTTGAGACATTGTTTCCTTGGATTTGTTCATTTTCTTCAGATATCTCATTTGTCCAGTGGTCTTTAGATTCCTTAGCTGAATACCTTTATTCTCCTCAAAAGGCAAAACAAAACCCTTCTCAAACCCTAGTTTTTGGGGAATTCCCTTTGGAAAGTTATATCCGATCAAATGAAAAGTGTTTATTTGTTTTTCTAGGTTAGTTTGGCTTAAGCAGCCATGCTGTTTGATGAACTATTATCTCTTGTAATTAAGAGCTGTCTCTTGTTCAAATTGAATCTTTATCAGTTTTGATGGTATCCATAGCTTTTCTTCTCCTGTGGAAACAAAAGTAAAACCCCTTCCCCAGTGTAGCACATGTCCTGGTTTCCATTCTGATGTCAGTACATCTTTAAAGTATACTGGCTGATTTGATTCTGCAATTTTTTTTCTACTATCCAATGTCTCTCCACAGCTATTGTTTCTTTCTCATTAGTATTTAGATAATTCAAAGTTAATAAAGAATTATGCAGTCTATTTCTGGGAGTACTTATCATTCCTTTCTTTTGTTTAGCATATCCTTTCCCTGTCGCACAGCTTCCAGTTTGTGCTTCTTGCTGGTGAATTCTGGGCTCCTTGCTCTGTGTATGGAATTGATTGCTTTTAATTTGTCAAGCAAGACATATTTGTCAGTATTTAACAAGGCACCAAGGCATAAAACCAAAGCGATACAGACTATTCATGCCACCACTGGTTATTGCACTGCCAGTTGTGACTCTTCACCATGAGCTACAACTGTGACACCTGCTGGACAATAAAGATTATTACACCTAAAACAATTTACCAAAATATAACAAAGGTAACTATTTGATTAATAAACAAATCAATAAACTTGAAAGTTATATAATTGCAGACAATATTACCATGCAGAATTTTAATAACCTTTTTGCTGATACTATGGTTTGTATTCTGCAAGGCTTATTTGGTTATTGTGATATATTTATTGGATAATGGGACTCAATTTTATTCTGCATAGTATATCCTTAAGAAAATGGTTTGATAACAGAGCCAAGAATGAGGCACTTTTAGAAATGATACAGTCTTTACATACTAATGATGAACAGCTAGCTGGCAGGATTAATACCATCGAAAATCAAAATTTACTTGAAAAATTAATACTACTGAAAAGGATAACATTAATTTCACAGATAAAATTCAATCTATGTCAAAGTGTACTGAGAAATTATCAGAAAGAATTCATCTGTTGAATTTGACAATCAAAATCTGTTTAAAAGTTATAATAGGTTAGCAGATAGAGTATCTCTCCAGGAAGGCAATCTGCACACTACTCAATGTCCAAGGATGAGATGTTATCTTTAAAGGAAAAACTTCAGAATCACATGTGCAGAATGAGGACCAGAGGCTATGTGCCTCAATGAAATCACTAGAAATATACACAGGCCAGGAAATCCAGGCTTTACAAATGGCAGTAGTAAAAAGTTTTGAAACAACTGAGGAAATTATTGGAGTTGATGGACAGGAATTAATATCACCAGTACTCATCAGAGATGACTTACCCAGGGTTTTAGCTTACTACCATGTAACTCTGAAAAAGCATCAAGTTTTAAGTGCCCAAAGGGATCCAAAGAAGGTAGATGGATACCTATAGAAATGAATGAGCTAAAAGAAATTAATCAAGCAGTAGTAACTTATAACTAGAATTCAGCGTTTGTTAGGGAGATGGTAAAGACATGGGCTTCTAGCAATACAGCTATCCTACACGACTGGCTTCAATTAGTTTTGGCAGTCCTGGATGACGGGCCACAATTACTGTGGAAATGTTATTTGTGAGAAGAGGCCAAAAATTTTAGAATAACAAAGAAAAGTAAAAGGACTTGAGACTTCCCAAGATCAATTTCTTGGTGAGAGCACTTATGCTAACCCACAGGCTCAAGCTCTTCACACTGAACAAATCTTGTTCCTAGGCCACAAAGTATCCTTAAATGCTTGGGATGGGATTCAAGAATTAGGAAAATAAATTGAATCATATACCAGGGTTAAACAGGGCCTGAGAGAATCCTTTAGTGACTTTTTATAAAGATTAACTAAGGCTGTACAAATAGGAGTAACAGACCCAGATGCTAGATGAGTACTTATTGAATCTCTGGCTTTTAAAAATGTCAACTTAGAATGCAAAAAGATACTTGTGCTTTTAAAGGTTAGATCAGCACTGATGGATGAATGAATTCTGCATACAATGAACATTGAGATATTTGGCTACAATACTGAATCTTGGTTAGGAGAAGCAATTTCCAAAGGAATGAGGAGACAGCAAAACACCAAATGTTTTAATGGTTGTAGAATAGGGCACCTGAGAAGGGATTGTAGACAAGTAATTCCTAGAAATAGTGTCTCCTCTGGGAATGGCAAAAATAAAAGTTATCAGCCTTCTGGATTACGTAGGAGGTATGGCAAATGCCAACATTGGACCACTGAATGCAGATCAACAAAAGACAGAGAAGGCAACCCAATACCATCAGGAAACTCCTTGAGGGCCTTTCATAGGCCCCCAAGTCAAAAGTGGTCCAGTCATTCCCAGTCACTCTGCAGGACATCTAAAAAATTCAGTACCTGTTGTAGAAGACCATACTGTTCTGGATGATGGAATAAACATGGAGAATGAATAAAAAATTCCAATAGGAAATAGGAAAAGTATATTTTGGCAGACTTCTATAAATGATCAAAGATCAAAGCTAAGAATGCATATAAATGGCATTGTAACAGGGGGTTTGACAGACACGAGTACAGAAGTGAGTATCATTACTCCAGAATCTTGGCATCTGAATTGGTCTCTTCAAGAGGCAGATGTTCAATTCCTATGAATAGGAACCCTATGTCAAATGAAACAAAGCATGAGATGGGTTGAATGCATAGGACTAAAAGCCTGAGGCCATATGTGGCTAATATCACAGTGAATTTATGGGGTCATGACCTGTGGCAGCAATGGAACACCCAGATTAACATTCCTGCAGTCCTCAAAACTCATATTTCTGGGGAGGATATTATAAAGTACTATAAAAATTGGTCACCAGCCATACAGGATATACAAGAACACAAAGCAACTAGCAAATCTTTAGCGGTACCAATGGCCCTACTTTTAAAATGGCTAATTGAGGAACCAAAGAATTCCAAAGAAAACCAAAGAAACCAAAGGAATAAGAGAACTAACAGATGTAATGAATCAAATGGACTTAATAGATACCTATAGAACATTCCATCCAAACAGGAAAGAATGCACCTTCTCAGCAACTCATGGAACCTTCTCAAAAATGGATCACATACTCAGTAACAAAGCAAACATCCACAGATACAAAAAAAAATTGGAGTAACCACGTGTGTCTTATCGGATTACCATGGAGTAAAGTTAGAATTTAACAACAATACTACCCCCAGAAAGCCTACAAACTCATGGAAACTGAACAGTCAACTACTTAACTTCCCCTGGGTCAAGGAAGAAATAAAGAAATTAAAGTCTTCCTTGAATTCAACAAAAATGAAGAGACAATATACCCAAATAAAACATTAATTTTTATTAATCAATTAAATGTTAATTTTATTATTACTTTTATTAATTAAAAATTAATATAGATAAAAATGTTAATTGAAAAGACATCACAACATCAAGGGCCATCGGGATGCCTAGGATCTGGACTGCCACCTTTGGCCCTTTTGGTGGCCCTGCCCCTCATTGGATGTAGCATTAGAGAGAAATAGCCCTGTTTCACACCAACTTTCAGCACCTTGGGAGAGTGGGTCCTGTGCCTCACCTGGACAACACAGCAGAGCTGACCTGTTGGTGGTGGGGGGCAGTGAATCAGCCCTGAAGGCATAAGAGTGAGAGAGCTAACTCCACTGTCTGTCTGTTATGCAGTGATGATGTTCCCCCTCTTTCCTTGCCACTTACTACAGGTGGGAGAGTTGGTCCCCGAGTCATGAGAGTGAGAGTGTTGACTCTGTCTCTCACCAACCGCAGCACTCAGGAGTGTTTGTCTGGGCAACACAGTAGAGCTGACCTTGTTAATGGGAGTACACAGGTGAGCTGGCCCTGTGAATGTATGTTAGAGATCAGGCCCCACCCCTCATCTGCCATATAGTGCAGTGGGCAAGAGATGCCCTCCTCTATCATCCACCTCTTGCTGCCTTTGGTGGTTGAGTGAGCTGGCCCTGAGGTCACAAGAGAGGGAGAGCTGGTCCTTCCCCTCACCAGCTGCAGCATATGGGAGAGTGATTCCTACTCTCCCTCATCTGCCGTGTGGTGGCATAGGTGAGGGAAAGGTGTCTTCTCCCCTCCCCTTGTCATCTGTGATGGGTAGGAGAGTTGGCCGTGGGGGTATGAGATCTGGAGAGCTGGCCATGCACCTCACCAACTATGGCACTGGGGAAAGTAGTCCCCACAATCTCATCTGGGCAAAACAATACAGCTGGCCCTGGTGGTGTGTGAGTGGGTGAGGTAGCCTTTAGGGCATGAGTGTAGAATAGCTGTCCCTGCTCCTCACTATCTGCTGCAGTGGGTGAGCTAGTTCTGGCAATCCTCGAGAGCTTGCCCTGGTGATATTGATGAGGGATAACTGGCAGGCTGACCAACCCAGCTACCACCTAGGACCAGAACCAGGGCTATGAGTTGTCCCACCCCAACATCCATCTCATCTATGAACTGTTGGAGCATGTGAAGGAGCTGGACCTGGAAATTTAAAACTGCAGGATCTTCATGATGCAAGGCAACAGTAGGATATCCAAGAGGAGTCCCATGAGGGCCTAGGATTGAGGGTGTAGCAGAAACCAGAAATGTTGAACCAGACCAATGACTCATTGCAGTGAACATTTACAAGTAAAGATGAACTACAGGATATACTGTGTGACTTACTGTGTCACACTATAGACTTTTTGTTGTTTTGTTTGTTAAATTTTTTGTTTTTCTTTTAAATTTTATTTTATTTTTTGGGGGGAGATTGCAAGGGCAGAGGGCAGATATGAAGATATGGTGAGATGAATGGGATCAGGATGCATGATAGGAAATCCACAATGAATCAATAAAAAGTCTAAAACAAAACATCAACAAACAAACAAAACCCACTTGGTTCCTCTATCTTTTCTGAGTCTCCATCACCTCTCCGTTTGTCATATACCTCTATATTTGTCATATACATTTGTTACTATAACCTTTTGTCCAAACAGCTTTACTTTCAGTAATTCATTATAATGAGTTGTTGGTCTGATTTAAGACCTCTGGCTTTTGTTACACAATCAATACTGAATCCTCACTGAAACTCCTTTCAGGTATCCTGCTATTGCCTCAAGTCATGGAAATTTGGAAGCTTTGGTTCTGTAGGTCCTGTCCCTTCCTGAGTTCCAGCAGGTCATAGATGGAATAGAAGTTAGGGTGGGCCAACTCGAAACACTGAATGTGTGCCTGGGTGGTAACTGAGTTGGTCAGTTTGGACTTCCACTAGGATGGCCCCTCTCAGGAGAGGTGCAGAGTCAGTTCTTCTATGACCACACCATTGGAGTAGTCTCTCCAGTCCCTGTGATGAGGGCTGGGACTAGCTTTCTCAGAGCCTGGGTCATTGGAACCAGCTCTCTCAAATGGGGTGGGACCACCTCTCCCACTGCAGCAGCCAGTGAGGTACAGGGCCAGATCTTCCAGAGCCAGAGTCAGGTGGTGCTGGTTCATCATGGCCCTTGGATTTCAATTTCTCCAATGAAATTTAAATGGCATGGTTTGAAAGGCCCCTGGTGGTAACTCAGGGTCATAGATATTAACACAGATCCCAGCTGTAGCAAGATCATGGACCCAGACATGGCCCTTGGCAGCAGTTCAGCCTGGACTTCACCATGGAGTTGAGTAGCAGCACAGGCCACCGAGATCAGTATGGCCACAGTGGTGTTATGGCTCTTGGACACCAACATGGCCCCATGTACACAGCATTAGCTAGCAACCAGAGTCATGGACATGCTCACAGATCTTAGCTATGACCCTTGGCATCAACTTGGTTCAGGATGTCATCATAGCCCAAGGTGACTCCACAGGCCACTCAAATCAGAGTCTTCCTCACTGCCTTTGCTTATTCAGTTACGCTTCTCTCCACAGCACATGAACCACTCTGGTTCCTTTCTCTCCCATTTGTCAACCATATAGTTGCTCATTATAATGGTGTCTGCTCACTTTGTGCCTTGAAGGCCTGTGGATGTCTTCTGCCTGCTCAGGTAGGGCAGGGCCAGATAGACTGGTGAATATCTTCAGCCATTCTAGGCCTCTGATGTCCATTTCAAACTGAAGATTTATGTGGAAATCAACAAAAAGCTGAGTTTCTCAAGTAAATAGCATTGTAAAAGGGAAGCTATTTGCATGTAAAGAGGAAGTGGAACATCCAGGAGAGGAAGGTCAAAACCATTGTTCCTGTTCCACCCTTTCTCACAAACATTGGCTGTCACTGTAGGAAGCTCATGGGAGAGATCAAACTCTCTGAGTGATGGTGAATCCCATGCAGTGGAGTGGGTGGATGGCTCATATTGTAGTGCTGGCACTGGATACTGTGTAAGTATGATTTGAATGCTAAAAGTGAGACCCTAACCCTCCAGGTGATATAACGGGCCTCATTGTTACAGAAACTTAAATGTAATTCTCTGAAGAATGATTTTTCTTAACTTTGTTTGTTATAAAATCATAAAAAAAAAACAGTTAGTGCTGTTTGAAGCATCTACCACCTGCTTCTGGTGCCTTCCTGCAGGTAAAGGTCCCACAGAGAACTCTGGCTCTCAGGTCTCAGATAAGATACTAATCTTCCTTCCTGTCTAAGTTTCTGTGTTTACCTGGAGCCCATGAATTCTGTAAGCAAGGTTGGCTGAAGACAGGGAGAGAGGATTCTATCCCTGCACATGCACACCTGTGAGATCCAACAGGAAGAGCAGCAACAGGATACTGTGAGGAGTCTAGGTCCAGGAGGAAGGGTCTGGCATTATGGTGATTGAGGGCATCTTCTCTGTCAATTATCTATGCTGATTAGTATTGCAGAGTATTTGTATACTGTGAAGATGCATCTTTGCCAAAGCAACTTCTGGTTGAATTAATAAAGAGCTGAAAGGCCAATAACAAGGCAGGAAGAGGTTAAATGGGACTTCAGAGGTGGGAGGGAGAGAGGAGGAGGAGAAATCTAGGTGTGGGGATTTTGACAGTAAACTCAAAAGTTGAATATGCCACACTGAGAAAAGGTAAAAGCCACATGGCAGAATGTAGGTTAATAGAAACTGGTTAATTCAAGTTACAAGAGCTACTTAGGTTTATACTTTAAGTTATAAGAACAAGTTGGGCCTAAGCTAATGCAAAGCTTTCCTAATTAATAATAAGCCTCCATGTCATTATTTGCAGGCTGGTGATCCCAATGAGAAATACCACTATAGGTTAGATTCTATAATCTGCTCTGTGGAGAGAAAAAATGATTCACACTTCATAGAGAGGCTACGTTAGAGGAAAACCACACAGGATACACGGTTGTGCAACAGAAACTAGACAGTGAAGTCAGCTCGAGGGAGGAACTCCTCACGGTGCATTTTCAGATGGACTCAGATGAACGCAGCAAGAAAAGGTCTTTCTCTTTGGAACCTGTCTTCGTCCTAAAGGGTTCCTCATTACATCTTGAGGTTTTAGTGACTCACCATCTGGGACCTAAATTTAGTAAGATGTGCTTCAAACCCTCAACTCTGAAATCCAAGATGAAGCAGATTTCTGACTTCTTCCATCTCTGTTAAATCCTCAACTGATTCCAGAGTATTGCTCTGAGGTCAACCTAACACTGGAGTGGGATAATCTCTGATCTTGAAATGATTCTTACTGCCATCTTCTACTGATATAGTAGTAAACAGTACAAATGCTGTTTTATGGAAAACTTAGTAGTAAATTTATCTGTACCTAACAAAAAATAATTTCCTGATTTCCCTAGGAGAGCTGTTCAGTGAACTTCAATAAACATCTGCTCAACTGTGGGGGTTGTATTTTGTTGGTTATAGTGAAGGGGGAATAAGGTAGACAGTTTGTTGGGCATGGAAGATACCATCACATTAATGACCACCTCTGTTCAGCATGGAAAGCATCTATTCATCTCCCTTGTGTACAAAGGGAACAAGAGAGAGAGAGAGAGAGAGAGAGAGAGAGAGAGAGAGAGAGAGAGAGAGAGGATAAATGAATGTTCTGACCTACCAAGAGTGTGAGCTGAGGATTAGCACAAGGTCAGCCATCCGCCTCAAACTTTTTTTTTCTCTCCTAGCCCTCCAGGGCTGCTTCTCTGAACCAGGCCTTTAGTTTGAGGTTGAAAACATGGACAGTCCTGTGTTGAGAAAGCCAGAGATAATTAATTTCCCAGTTGTTAACTAATCATAAGAGGCACAGACACAGGCGTCCTGTGCAGGCAGAAGTGCTTGTTGGCCCTGAAGTTATACAGATAGACGGATTAGAGGAAGGAGGGCAAATGTCCATTGTGCATAGTTCACCATTTGTCTTCTGTGGCTGCTAATTATTAGTGAGCACCTGTGTGACAGACACTGGGCAGCACGGATCACACATACTGTAATTGTGAATATGTAACTTCCTCGTAAACATTCATCAAACCTTTGAGTATAGAAGGAAGAACTGTCATTTGTAGCTATTTCCCACTCCCATAAGGAATGGTGAGTATTCTCATTTCAAAGATAAGGAAACTGAGATTGAGCGAAACATGGATCCCTTCCTCCAACATTGTTTCCTAGAGTTCATTTTCTGAGTCCTTGAGCTTCCTTTCCCTTCAACATAGAGTCTCCCCATTTCTGAAGCACCACCTCTTATCACTCCCATACACTCAGTGAACCCGACTTTAAGAATTTTGCAGGAATAAAAACTCTTTGGAGCCCAGAAGATGGAAAGAGGTTCCTGTTTTTAGGGGTCTCAGGTTCTCTCCAGGAGTTGCAGAACTCCTCCTGCATGGACAGATTGGATGTACAAATTGAGTAGATGACAGAACTGCTCTATGACTGATCTCAGAGAAGACTCACCATAGTGCTGGGGAAGCAGCCTATAGGCCACTGAGTATTGAAACAGGTCCCTTGGGAATTGCAGAGAGACATTCTGTGACAGTCACAGAAACTTTTAAATTTGGGGTAAAGCTCCACAGGACTTGACCAGTTATTGTGTTTTCCATGCTTCTTACTGGAGTATACACAGCACGAGGTGTCAGGAGAGGGTTGAGCATGCCTATATTTTGACAAGAATGGTGTGAGGGACAGAGAGTAGGACTGTGAGTCCCACAGCTGGGGTTGAACTGCTCACAAATCAGCATCTCTTTGAGCACCAGTGCCATTCACTGTAGAAGGCATCATGCAGTGGGTGCTGATGGTGGCAGTGCTGGTTACCTTGATGCTGTGGTTACTGCCATTCATCTTTGGAACAACCTCAGACACTTAGTAGTTAAACACTGTTTTCCTCTCTGTGTGCCTCAAATTTAACTTCAGGTATTCTGGACATAACTAAAGTTGGAAAGTAGTATAGTAAGTCCTTCTGTATATGTGTTGCTTTTATTGGTTAATGAATAAAGAAGCTGGCTTGGCCTATGATAGGGCAGAGTAGAGCTAAGTGGGGAAAACTAAACTGAATGCTGGGAGAAAGAAGGCAGAGGTGCAAGATGCCACTTAGTCACCCAGGACAGACCGGTTGGAACCTTGCTGGTAAGCCATAGTCATGTGGCAATACACAGATGAATAGAAATGGGTTAAATTAGGATGTAAGAGCTAGCCAATAAGAAGCTAGAACTAATAGGCCAAGCAGCAATTTAATACAGTTTCTGTGTGGTTATTTCTGGAGTCTGGGTGACCAGGAAATGAGCAAACAGCCTCCTACTACAGGAAAGTATTAATATTTTTAGAATACTAGCACAGCAGATCCTCTCATGCAACCCAAATATCCAATTCTTGGCATTCTAATTGACAGATTACTATGATCAATTTAAAAAATGCATATTTGTTCTTAATATTTTCTTTTATCATTCAAAACATTGCTCCTAGAATTTACAATGATTACTGTTTGTTTTTACTGAATAAGTGCATACATTGTATATTGTCAGAATCAATTGAAATTTATTTCCTGTCTTATATCTCTTAAAGGATATCAAAACTACATTTAAAATGTTCAAAAGTGCTAGGTGGACATGAACATTCACCTTTTTAAATAAATGTGTATTTGAAGCACAATTAAAACTTGAAGCCTGCCTCTAGGACAATACTTACTCATTGTTATTTGGAAATATTTACTTACATATCTTCTCTTAAATGGTGATTGGATAATCAGGTGTTATTTTTGTTTTATTTTGTTTTTGTTCTTGATATCACTCATAATCTGACACACAAGCACCCAATATCATTTTCTGTATAGTAACAGTAAAAGGAGGGGCACCAAGGGACCCATTTCCCCACAATCATAAGTTAAACATATGAAATATCCTTCTTCTCTGTCCCTCCTTTCTCATCTCCTGACGCACCTGGGGTTCCCGAGAATGCACTGTCAACCTGGGAACCTTAGTGTCCTTAGAGTTGATACTTCAAAGTTAGAATGAAGCCATTCCCCCTGTCTCAGTTAAAGGCAAGGAAGGACTCTTCTACAATCAGGATTAAAAAAAAAAAACCTGTAAATCTCTCTAAACTGAAATAATCCACCCTCTGACCCAGCTGTTCTCCAGAGTGCTTGTGACTCCTGGACCAGGTGGTGGTTATACAAGGTCACTGACTCTAGCACTGTTTCAGCAGCTAAAATGGAAACAAATGATACATTCCCTATCAAAGACCTTATTGTAATAATCTTTCTACTAAAGTATGGATCTGTGTTTACCTAGAGGGAAGGGTCAGGTCAAAACTCTAACTTTCTAATGTTAATGATGCTAAATCACCTTGAATTCGCTGGCTTGTCACAAAGAAATCCATTATAATTTAGTTTTGAAGATCAGGAATCCAAATTCTGTTTCACTAGTATGGTAAATTGAATATAACTGGCCCCCATAAGCTCACAGGGAGTGGCATTTTTAGGAGATGTGGCTTTGATGGAGTCAGTGTAGTCTTGTTAAAGGAAGTATGTCAGTGTGGAGGCAGAATTTGAGGTCTCATATATGCTCAGGTCACATCCAGTGTCTCAATTCTCTTTCTTATGACTGCAGGATCAAGATATAGCTCCTTCTGCACTGTCTGCTCATTCTCCAGCACCATGTTTGCCTGCACACTGCCATTTCCCAACATGATGCTGATTGACTAAACCTCTGAAACTGTAAGCCAGACATTAAATGTTTCCTTTATAAAAGTTGCTTTGGTCATGGTGTCTCCTTACAGCAATAGGAACCCTAGCTAAGACAACTAGGCAACCATATAGGAATCACAGAGGTTCGCTGCTCAGAAGCCTTCTTCCTTTTCTTATATTTTTGAGAGCTTTCCTGGCATTCATTCCCATTTTTTTTTCTGTCAACTCATCACTCCAGCCCTTAACTTTATTACACACTTTTCCTTTCTCTTGCTCTTCTACCTCCTTTTTATCCAGATCCTTGTTAAGTATGGGGCCTATACTATGCTATGTTATGCTGTGCTGCAAGAGTTTGGGGGCACTAGGCCATATTGTTTGTGCAGTCAGGAAGATGAGAGATAAAGGCTGGTGCTCAATTTTCTTTCCTTTTTCCAACCTGTGACTGTACCTCTCCAATGGCTTTGCTCAACTGAAGGTTGTAATTTTCCTCGGTTTTTAAAATCATTCTGGCAAAACACTAACATATCCTTATTTGTATTTCCATGGTGATTCTAAATCTAATCAAGTTGAAAATGAATATTAATTAAAGAAGACTTTAATATCTTCTTTCTTCAATAGAGCATTCATTCAGAACAAAAACTTCAGATGTAAGAGAAGCATCAGATTTAAGAAAAGATTTTACTCACTTAAAGAACATTTCTTTCACTACAGCTGCAGGACAGCAGAATTCTTTTTTTACATTTATATGTGTGTGATGTATTTACATTTTGTTTGTACGTGTGGGAGTGCATGTATGGAATTGCATGTGCACATATATACATGTGCATGTAGAAGCTAGAGACAGCTATTGGCATTTTCCTCAATCACACTCTACATTATTTCCTGAGCCATGGTCTCTTGATAAGCCCAGGGCTCATAATTAGGCTAGTCTAGCTAGCCAACTTGCTCATGGATTACCTGTCCCTACCTCTTATGAGCTGCCATAGCAGGCTGGTCACCAAACACATACAGCATTTATATAAATTTTGGAGATCCAAATTCTGGTTTCATTTTTGCGTGGCAAATGGTTCATCCACTGAAGAATCTATCCAATATTTCATTTCTTCTTGAAATTATGTCTAACTCTTTTGTCTAGCTTAGTCATTAACTAGTCATCCCCTGTTTTAACTCTGCTAGTGATAAGATTTAGAAGCACATGTCCTTATACTTAGCTACATATTTATCCCTTTAATGCTGTAGCTTAGACATTATGAAATCACAAGCAAGCTTTAGACATTCAGAGTCACTGAAATAATATCATGTACCTCTTTGACTATTATGAAACCAAACTTAAAGTTGAGAATAACCACTACAACAACAAAATCTTCAGAGAAAAAGGCAAGCAGATCTCTGTAAATTTAAGGTTAGCCTGATCACTTTCAAATGAACACCTAGGATTGCACAGTGAGGCCTTGTTTTCAAAACCAAACCAAACCAAATAAAGCATAACAAAACAAACAAACCTTCAGAAAATTCATGGAGATTTACCAAACTGCTACTGAATACATAATGGGAAATTGAGGGAATATACAGATTTATTGACATTAAAGGTCATGGAAATGAAACAGCCGACTATTAGGAGACATGGTAAAAGCAGCACTAAAAGGGACGTTTGTATCAATAAACTTCTCCATAACAAAAACAGAGGCAGGAATCAATCCATAATGATTGGCTGAACTGCAAGAAGAAGACATACATGAAGAAACGCAGGGGAAGGGGTATATGTGAGCACAGAGGGAAAGATGTTACCTACAAGGCAGGGAGAGATGCCTAAGAAGACAACCCAGCCAACATCGCCTTCCTAGGATTCCAGGCTAAAGAATTGTAAGGTCAAGGATATGTTTGACCACTGCTTTAGCTCTTAGCCTATGGTACATTACTATGGCAACTCTAGCAACACAGGTACCATTAAACTGAAAATGTGGAACCTTTCACTGTGGTAAGACTCATTATATGGTAAGACTCATTGTGGAAAGGAAGGGAGCAGGATAGAATACACAGGGAAGAACCACACTGAGGGAAGATGGACCTGAGCAGCTCTAAAGACAATAGATCATTGCCCACATTTAACACTTATATCTCAGACCTCACAGCCTAAGTGGGTGAACATAGAGTGCTGAGGATGGGGTACAGCAGCCCCATCAGTTGCTTCTCAGACAGCTCAGCCTCTGAGGGGGGTTCAGATTTGAGGGATTTTAATATAATTCCTCTGAAAAGGATTTTGTCAAATGAAGCTTTAAAATGTCATTCCTGCTTGAAGCATGATCTTGTTGGATACTTCTGGCTGCCTGCTGTAGCTGAGGAACTATTGCACAGAGTGCCCTTGCCTCCCCTTCTGCTGAATTTTATGGACAGGATTGTGCTACAGGTAAGGAGGATGAATACTAAAGGGACATGTGTTGTGCCTGAGTCCTAGGACCCCCAAGAAGACCACGTGGAGCCACACTTCCTAATGAAAAAGAAAGGTTTTGTTTATTAAGTACGGGCTAGCATGGGTCCTCTTCCTCACAGCCTGACACAGCAGATGGAGGGAGAAGGACTCCGTCTATTTTTGTAATGAGTTTATAAAGACAAAAATCATAAAACAATCACAAGGTTATAGTCTCAAAACACAAAATTACTTATTGTATATCACAATTGACTAAATGTGAGGTTAAGATCAGCTGTTAGTTCCTGATAGGCTATTAGTATCTAAGGGGATAGCGACAGCCCCCCTCTCCTGGTTACATTCTCCAGACATCTGTTGAACTTGTGCTAACTACAGGGGCTGCTTGAAATATTGCCCAGCTGATATCACCCAGCTGATAGGGGAAGTTGAGTGGGGGAATGGACTGCAGTCAGCAACTTTATGTAACGTAGGTTTCTCTATTATCTAATACTTCCCATAAAGTGGGATCCTATAGCCTTCATCTTATTCCGGGGGCTGGCAGTGGCCTTCAGCTCTTCTGCAGCCTTCAGCTTATCCTGGAGACTGGGGTGTAGTTCACGGTCCCAAAAGGGCCCAGCACAGAAATGGAATCTTTCTCAGCCTTCCACATGCTCACCTGTGAACATCAGGAGAGTCAGCAGCAGGACACCGTGAGGAGTCTCAGGCCAGAAGTCAGGGTCAGACATCCTGAGATCTGAGGAGTCTGCTCTGTCTGAAGTCTGTGCAGGTAAGAGAACCTATTCTCCTCTGAAGAGAAGTGATGTCTTGGTTCTCTCTGCACACAGTGAATTTGTTGGTGTGAAACAGGAACCAATTTCATTATTTAGGAGTATTAATGAGGTGGTGTTTGGCCATGACCCAAGCATTCCAAACTTATATAAAATACATGATATCAAATGGCTAATTCTTTATTTTACAAGATGTGCTCGATAACTTATATATGAACTTGATACAAGCTAGTGTTGTCTGGGAAAAAATATTCTCAGCTGGAAAAGTCTCTGTAATATTTTCTTGTTGATAAGACTGTATTGCATTTTCTTGATTGGTAGTTGATGTGAGAGGGTCCAGCTCTTTGTGGACAGTACCACTCTTGGCCAGGTTGCCAAGAAATCAGGCTGAGCAAGTGATAGGCAGCAAGCCAGTAAGCAGCATTTTTTCTTGTCTTCTTCTTCTTCTTTCTTCTTCTTCTTCTTCTTCTTCTTCTTCTTCTTCTTCTTCTTCTTCTTCTTCTTCTTCTTCTTCTTCTTCTTCTTCTTCTTCTTCTTCTTCTTCTTCTTCTTCTTCTTCTTCTTCTTCTGTTCCTGCAGTTCTAGGCTTTTGCTCTGAATATTTTCCACAGTTTCCACTGATGACAAACTGCAATATAGAGGTGTAAGCCAAATAATGTACTTTACAAATGGGTTTTGTCATTATGTTCATGTAATGACAAT
The DNA here is from genome assembly GCF_950005125.1 of Chionomys nivalis. Classification (NCBI taxonomy): domain Eukaryota; kingdom Metazoa; phylum Chordata; class Mammalia; order Rodentia; family Cricetidae; genus Chionomys; species Chionomys nivalis. The sequence goes on from NC_080089.1 coordinate 120,087,936, forward strand.
TCATTCACATCTCCACTTGAAACTGTTAAAAGCCATTTGTCAATTCTACTGCACCTTTGTTAATAAAATCACCCCCTGTGTCTATTGTCCCAGTTTAAATTCTGTTTCTGTGATAAAATTACCTGATAAAAACGACGTAGCAAAGAAATAGTTTCTTTTATCTCTCTGTTCCACCTTACAATCTGTCACTGCAGGGAAGCCAAAGTGACAGGCATTTGAAACAACTTGTCACATAGTGTCATAGTCAAGTGCAGAGACATAATGAATGCATATCTGGCACATCCCAGCCTACTTCCTATATTCTTCTTATGCCTTCCAGGACCCAAGCATGGGATGGTGAACCCCACTGTGGGACGGATCTTCCCACATCAACTAATGTCATCAAAACAGTCTCCCACAGACATGACCACAGGACAACCTAATCTAGAAACTCCTTGTGATTCCTCAGGTGACTCAAGATAGTTTCACATTTACAATGAACACCATCGTATCTCACTTATGATGCACACAAAGCATTTAGAGATTCATTAACTATTTCTTTTTGTCCTCATTCAAAGGTAAAGTAGATGACTACCAAAACTCTTTTAAAATGTGACATCATGTAGAATTGTCTCATTTAGAACGAAGATCTAAGCCAGGCAGTGGTGGCACATGCTTTTAATCTCAGCACTTAGGAGGAAGAGGCAGGTGGATCTCTGTGAGTTTGAGGTCAGCCTGGTCTACAAGTGCTAGTTCCAGGACAGACTCCAAAGCTACAGAGAAACCCTGTTTTGAAAAACAAACAAACACAAACAAAAAAAGAAAAAAAAAGAATGGAGATTTATTTTTTATGAAACCTGTATCTTACAGATGAAAATCTATGTAATCCAATCTCTCACTAGACACATCCTCATTTATCCAACTTCCATTCCAAGATCCAGCGCACTACCTAGCCATCACTTGGACATCATTTGGAAACTTTCTCATGTGCTCACCTCTTCAGAATGGTATATATTTCCTATTTCAATAAGTAAGGTCTGCGAGTTTCAACTATGCATTTTTTCCCTATCATAATAATCTCATTGCTCATATACTACTCATAGCATGAGACCTACAATAAACATTCAACAAGGTTGAGAACTTTCCAGTCGCTGCACTGATTTAACAGGGCCTCGTGAAAGAGACTCACAAATATAGAAACATTTTAGTTCATCCTCAGCTTTATAGGAGAGTTCAGTAATTTACTGACTCACCAATGGACACTGACAAAATCATTACCTTCTTCATCTGTGATGCCATTTCTGTTTTGTCTGCCCCATTGGTACATGCTATGTCCTGTCCTGTTTGTGGTAAGCTGCTAAAAGAATGTTGTGGACTGCATTGTAGAAGAATCCATTGGAGATTTTCATATCTCATCCTGACAATCTTGGAATGCAGTTTATTTAATGTTATTGCTACAAAAACATTTTTTGTAGTATTAGGAACCTAAGCATTTGTTCTCGGGACACAATTATTTTAAGATCCAAAGAAAACTAACATATTTTTAGGTATGTACTAGATTTTCTCTAAACTTGATTCAAATCTTTAATGTTTATCTTTCATTCTTTTAAAATACATGTTTATTTATTATTTCTGAATGCTAGTGTGTGTGTGTGTGTGTGTGTGTGTGTGCGCATGCGCACATAACAAAATTCTCAAGTGAAGGTCAGAGGATAACTTTCAGGGGCCAGTTCTCTCTTCTATCATATGGGCTCTAGGGTTCAAACACAAGTTATCAGGCTTGGATACCGTGTATTTAATTGATGAGCCATTTCACTGGCCACATTCAGATTTCTTGCTTAGGGCCATGACTATTGTGGACCATTGTCAATGTTTTAGGCTGACTTAAATCCCTGAATAGTTTACTAAGTCTACTTCATTACTTTTTTTAAAATTATTATTATTATTTGTTTTGTTTTGTTTTGTTTTTGAGACAGGGTTTCTCTGTGGTTTGGGAGCCTGTCCTGGAACTAGCTCTTGTAGACCAGGTTGGCCTCGAACTCACAGAGATCCACCTGCCTCTGCCTCCCGAGTGCTGGGATTAAAGGCGTGCGCCACCACCGCCCGGCTACTTCATTACTTTATTCACTTGTGAGAATGCCCTTTGAATAATATTTTTTTACATCTATATATCTTTTCAGGATATTATTATTATTACTATTTGAGTCTAATGGGTGTTTGTTTATTTTTATGAGTCTTTCATCTGAAATGCATTTTGCAAATATTTTCTCTTTTGGTAGAAAAACTAAGATATAGTGCAATATAGTGCATGCCATAAATATTCAGTATGCTAGACATAACTAAAATTCAAAGTTTTGGGTTGGAGAGAAGGCTCAACAATTAACAACACTTGTAAAAGAAAAGGATACTAGTTTGAGTCCAGCACTCATATAATAAAACATACATGCCAATGCACATCAGCAACCCTAGAGATCAGATTGGAGGATCAGTGATGTTTGCGCCTGGGTGAAATGTATAAGCTCCAGGTTCAGTGAGAGACTCTGCTTCAAAGGAATAAGACAGAGAGTTATAGAAGAGGACTCTCACACGTGCCGCTGGCCTCCATGTGTACACACGTGACAACACACGATACACAAATACATACATTTACACTATTGAATCCCTCTTACACATTCCCTAAAGTAAAAATAAAAGTAAAGTTTATTTACTTTTGAAGTACAAGGTCATAGAAATAAAATAGAAGCAACAGATACGGAGTGTATTAAAAGTATCTGTGACTTTTTTGTGTGTAAACATAGAACTGGTCTCAAAGCAGTTTTGAAAGAAAAGTTTGTAAACTTTTTATAAAGTCAAAGCAATAGGAAGGTTACCTGGCTCACTAATGGTATCTTCTAGTAGATTTTTAGGGAAATGTTGGGTTAACTGAGTCACTTTTTGTGAAAACTGATTGCATTTGTTGCATTACTTGTCTAGTTATTCTGCAACGTTTGTTTGAATAGATTGCCTTTCCTCCAAGTCAGAATCTTCACTCTTTTTTTTAAAGTATATTTTTTTATTAATTAATTAATTAATTTAATTCTTAAAGATTTCTGCCTCTTCCCCGCCACCACCTCCCATTCCCCCCTCCCCCAATCAAGTCTTCCTCCCTCCTCAGCCCAAAGAGCAAGCAGGTTTCCCTGCCCTGTGGGAGGTCCAAGGACCACCCACCTCCATCCAGGTCTATTAAGGTGAGCATCCAAACTACCTGGGCTCCCACAAAGCCATTACGTGCAATAGGATCAAGAACCCATTGCCATTGTTCTTCAGTTCTCATTAGTCCTCATTGTCCGTTATGATCAGCGAGACCTGTTTTGTCCCGAGCTTTTTCAGACCCCGGCCAGCTGGCCTTGGTGAGTTCCCGATAGAACATCCCCATTGCCTCAGTGTGTGGGTGCACCCCTCGCGGTCCTGAGTTCCTTGCTCGTGCTCTCTCTCCTTCTGCTCCTCCTTTGGATCGTGAGACTTCAGTCCAGTACTCCAATGTTGGTCTCTGTCTCTGTCTTCTTTCATCGCCTGATGAAGGTTAATATTCAGGAGGATGCTTGTATGTTTTTCTTTGGGTTCACCTTCTTATTTAGCTTCTCTAGAATCACGAATTATAGTCTCAATGTCCTTTATTTATGGCTAGAAACCAAATATGAGTGAGTACATCCCATGTTCCTCTTTTTGGGTCTGCTTAACTCACTCAGGATAGTGTTTTCTATTTCCGTCCATTTGTATGCAAAATTCAAGAAGTCATTGTTTTTTACTGCTGAGTAGTACTCTAATATGTATATATTCCATACTTTCTTCATCCATTCTTCCATTGAAGGGCATCTAGGTTGTTTCCAGGTTCTGGTTATTACAAACAATGCTGCTATGAATATAGTTGAGCATATACTTTTGTTGTATGTTAGGGCATCTCTTGGGTATATTCCCAATAGTGGTATTGCTGGGTCGAGAGGTAGGTTGAACCCGACTTTCCTGAGAAACCGCCACACTGCTTTCCAGAGTGGTTGCACAAGTTTGCATTCCTACCAGCAATGGATGAGAGTGCCCCTTTCTCCACAACCTCTCCAGCAGAGGCTATCATTGGTGTTTTTGATTTTAGCCATTCTGACAGGTGTAAGATGGTATCTTAATGTTGTCTTGATTTGCATTTCCCTGATTGCTAAGGAAGTTGAGCACGATCTTAAGTGTCTTTTGGCCATTTGAACTTCTTCTGTTGAAAAGTCTCTGTTCAGCTCAGTGCCCCAATTTATAATTGGATTGATTAACCTTTTACAGTCTAATTTCTTGAGTTCTTTATATATTTTGGATATCAGACCTTTGTCAGTTGCGGGGTTGGTGAAGATCTTCTCCCAGTCAGTGGGTTGCCTTTCTGTCTTAGTGACAGTGTCCTTTGCTTTACAGAAGCTTCTCAGTCTCAGGAGGTCCCATTTATTCAATGATGTCCTTAGTGTTTGTGCTGCTGGGGTTATACGTAGGAAGTGTTCTCCTGTGCCCATGTGTTGTAGAGTACTTCCCACTTTCTCTTCTATCAGGTTCAGTGTGTTTGGACTGATATTGAGGTCTTTAATCCATTTGGACTTGAGTTTTGTGCATGGTGATAGATATGGATCTATTTTCATTCTTCTATAGATTGACAACCAGTTTTGCCAGCACAATTTGTTGAAGATGCTCTCTTTTTTCCATTGTATACTTTTAGCTCCTTTATTGAAAATCAGGTGTTCATAGGTTTGTGGGCTAAAGTCAGGGTCTTCTATTCTATTCCATTGGTCGACTTCTCTGCTTTTATGCCAGTACCAAGCTGTTTTCAATACTGTAGCTCTGTAATAGAGTTTGAAGTCAGGGATGGTAATGCCTCCAGACGATCCTTTATTGTATAAGAGAGAATCTTCACTCTTTTGTGAAAGATTAGCTGTTTGTGTTTCTGAAGTCTAGATTCTGTTCTATTGATCCAATGGTTCTCAACCTTCCTAATGCTGCAGCCCATTAATACAGTTCCTCATTTGTGGAGATTCTAACCATAAAATCATTTCGTTGCTACTTCATAACTGAAATTTTATTAGTGTTGTGAACCATGATGTAAATATCTGAAATACAAAATGTATTTTCATTGTTACAAATTGACCCAAGGGGGTCAATTTTAATGTGAATTTTAATAATTGATCTCTGTTTTTCTTTTCTTACTACTATGATGCTAACTTTTTTCTTTTTTATTATTTTTATTGCACTATACATTTTTCTCTGCTCCCCTTCCTTCCTCCCCTCTCTCCTTCTATCCTCTCCCATGACCTAATTTACTCTGGAGATCTTGTCTTTTTTTCCGTCCTATTTAGATCCATGTACATCTCTCTGAGAATCCTCCTTGTTGTCTAGGTTCTCTAGGTGGGGTTGTGGATTGTAGGTTGGCTTTCCTTTGCTTTATATCTAAAAGTCACTTATGAGTGAGCACATATTATATTTGTATTTCTGGGTCTGGGTTACCTCACTCAATATGTTTTTTCTAGATCCATTCATTTGCCTGCAAATTTCAAGATGTTATTATTATTATTATTATTACTTACCACTGAGAAATAATTCATTGTGTAAATGTACCAAGTTTTCTTTATCCTTTCTTTGGTTGAGGGGCCTCTAGATTGTTTCCAGGTTCTGGCTGGTATGAATAAAGCTGCTATGAACATAACTAAGAACATGTCCTTGTGGTATGATTGAGCTTCTTTTCAGTGTATATCCAAAAGTGATATTGCTGGGTCTTGAGGGAGATTGTTTCCTAATTTTCTGGAAAATCGCCATACTGATTTCCAAAGCAATTGTACAATGCTTGCACTCCCACCAGCAATGCAGGAGTGTTCCCTTACCATACATCCTTTCCAGCATAAGCTGTCATCAGTGCTTTTGATCTTGGCCATTCTTACAGGTGTAAGATGGAATCTCAGAGTTTTGATTTGCATTTCTCTGATGATTAAGGATGTTGAGAGTTTCCTTAGGTGTCTCGAAAAACCATAAAAAAAAGAGCTGAATACACAGTTGAGTTTTGTGATATTTTTTTTCTGCACAAATAGACATGATGTATGGTTCGCTTTAGCCTCTTAATATGATGGATTACAGAGACTGACTGAAATCTTGAAATCCTATTTATTGAAAATAAACACAATTATCTATGGTGTATAACTTTATACATTATTAGGTAATATTCATTAATAATTTCTTGTTTTTTAGATATTAAATAATAAGAAAAGATATTGTGGATATTTTCTTATCTTTTGCACTGTCTTGACTTTCCTATCATGGCAATAAAATCCCCATACTTAGATATTCTCAGAAAAATTATATGGAACCATGTAGAGAAAAGTTAATGAATGGCAGACCCTGCTGTAAATATCCCTGGGGATTTTATCACTAAAATAAAACACATGAGGTACGCCAACTTTAAAAAGAGAAGTTTGTGTAACTCACATTTTCAGTGGTTGAAAGTCCAGGACCATGGTGTAAGTTCCTTCTTTGCTATGTAACACATGGCATGCTGAGGTACATGCAGAGGGAAGTAAATGGATCATTAAATATGAAGCCAGGCATAGGAAGCTCAGGGACAGTCTTAGGATTTTCTAATAACACTCTTAAGATTCAATTGGTGTCACTCAAGACACAACATGTGATCAGTTCCAAGGGTCTAATGAACTTCATAATAGTATTTCAAAAGGCTCACAATCTCCTACCACTACCCACAAAATAAGAATGAAGATTCTTGTACAGGAACCTGAGCATCAAGGGATAGGTTAGGTCTATAGCAAGGACCCACTCACTTATGCGCTGCCAACAGTATAATCTAAGAAAGAATTACGTTCTGTGTCTAAGAGACTTTTTTCCTTCCTGTGATTCTTTCTATATCAGGTTCTCCCAAGACTATTTGCCTTTCTCACCTAGGAGCCTCAGGGACAGGGGGTTGGTTCAGGAACTACCAAAATATTGGAGATACTAAATTTTCTATTTGCCATTCTCCAACTTTTGCTTTATTTCTTTATGTCCTGTTGTACCTTATTTAATGACAACAGAGGAATTTATCAAACTTTTCACATTATTTGGATTCCTTTGTTTTTATCTCATTCTTAATATTCTTGTTCTGTTTTTTGCAATACAACCTAGGATGCCATGTTACCTTAACTTAATGTACTTGTTGAGGCTTCTGGTCAGAATTTTCTTAATTTGGATGACTGATAGTTTTGAGAAGTTAGGCAGGTATACAAGAGCATGTTCTTTTAGAATCTCCTCAATGTTTTCCTCATGACTAGAATGAGGTTGTGGTTCATGGTAGCAGAGGAAATCTACCAGATCTCAGACAGCAAAACAAAGATGAATGTGACTGACATAATATTCACATGTTGGTGTTAACTGTGATTGTTGATGAATTGTTGATCACTTAATTCCTTGTAAGTTTTAACCATCATAAAATAATATAACTCCTCTACAACCATCTTAATATTCCTTCCACACTGCATTTTTGAATCAAGTCACAGTGTTGCCAGTACTTGAGAGTGGGGAGCTGTGTTCCTCCAATTCAGGGAGGAGTATGTGCATAAATAATCTGGAACTCTTTTGCAAAAGGACATTTGTTTCCTCTTGTTTGCTAATTTATTTAACCACTCATATGTATCAGTATTGACTTTTACATGTATTTGATGTTATATTGCTGATTTATTTTGCTTTGTTGCTGAACATTGACTGCTGAGAACTCTAACTGTTGCTTCTTAGGCTCCCTTTGATTGAGTTAAATCAATAAATGTTTCCTTTTTTAAAGCACTTCCTTAGTGCTATACATTGCATATTGTTTTCCTCCCAGAATTCACCTGCTTCAGGCATGAGCCCCTTTGAAATAATCATGAAGTGGTGAGAACTTTAAGAGATGAGGTCTAGTAGCTGGTATTAATGCCCTGAAGGACCCGATAGACCTCTTTTCCACTCTATTTGCTCTCTGATATCATGAGCTGAGTAGCTACCCCTGCTCCATGATCTCCCTATTAAATGCTGCTTTACCATGGGACTATGAGTTCAAAGGAAGGAAGTCCCACTTGACCATGACCTGAAACATCCAAAGTCTAAGTCCGGTGGTGGCGCACGCCTTTAATCCCAGCACTTGGGAGGCAGAGGCAGGCGGATCTCTGTGAGTTCGAGACCAGCCTGGTCTACAAGAGCTAGTTCCAGGACAGGCTCCAAAACCACAGAGAAACCCTGTCTCGAAAAACCAAAAAAAACAAAACAAAACAAAAAAAAACAAAAAAAAACAAAAAAAAAACAAAATTAATCTTTCTTCCTTATAAGTTCATTATCTCAAGTATTTTGTCATAATGATGGAAATCTGACTGACTCTTAGCTACTGGAAAATGTAGACATTTTATGAGATAGAATGCCCTTTACTGAACTAGCTGGAGGATACAAGAGATGTGAAGAAATGTCTTATATTTAAGTGCAACATTTAAGAAATTCCAGTAGAGTTAATGACGTACTCATTTATTTATTTACAGGATCACCTAATGTTTATTATATGGGTACCTGTGTTCTGGCCACTGAGGCAGGGTAGCTCTATCTTGAGGAATGACATAAAGCACACATGTCATTGTTGACTTAGTCCACAGACCAACATGTCTATTGAAAATGTTCAGTGCCATTAGTGACCAATCATAACCCTTCTTTCAGGATTTTCTGGCCAAGAGCTGACCACTTTAGATTTGTTAATATCTAATACTGATTATCAATTTGACTTGTTCTATAATAACCTAGGAAATGATTCTCTGGGTATGTTTCTGAAGAATTCTGCAGATTAGGTTATTGCTTGAGATGCCCATGAAGGATAATTTGATTAGGTTAGTTGAGGTAGGAAGACCAATCCTAAAAGTAGTTAGTAGCATTACTTTGAATACACAACTAATAAAATGGAGGAAGATGAACAGGTATACTTACCACTCTCTTCTTTTTGACCACAGATATGATGTGATCAGGTTATTCAAGCTATCGCCACCTTGACATTCCCAACAGAATGGACTGAAACTGTGATATACAGGTAAAGTAAACCCTTTCATCCTTAAAATTGTTTTGTTGAGGTATTCTATCAGATCATCAGTGAATGGAACTAAGATATTATTTATTTCCAGAATCATAGCAAATTCACAATGCATTGCCTTTTTGTTGCCCAAATTTATATATTGTGGTGTAAGAAAAGATTGGTGACAAAGTGGCATTGAGATAAAAAAAGAGAAAATGAAACATTAAAATATATTGGAAGAAGCAGAAGGGTCATTATATTTAACTTAGTTTTCCAACACATTCTGATAGCTAGAATGGAAGCTGGTAGATGATGTAGAATCTGTCACTGATCCTATGACTAGGGCTGAGGGGCAGAGGAGTTGAATCATGTTCATATTATATAAACAATGCAGTGTGTGACTGCAGGTTGTCCCTGTCTGTGAGAAATTATCATGACTTTCTATACAGAGTTTAAAATGCTGATTACTTGAGACTGACCTTGATGAGAGTCCTTATGTGATGGAATGACACAACAAATCAACACTTTCTCCTCTTTTCAGATACAAATTTTAAATATTTATCATCTTAAGATAGTCATGTTTATTTAAACTCATTATTGTATGTGGACAAGTGAAGAAAAAAATGACTCAGACTCTGAAATTTCATAGTGTTTGTATGATAAACAGTAGGAACAAGAAAAAAAGGTGATAGAGATTCTATGTTGACTTCAGAAAGCATATTTTTATTTTCATGTTTTTGATTGTGGCTATGTGAGGACACTTGGGCAAATAGCAAAAAAACAAACAAATTTTATTCAGAAAATTGGGATGTAGCAAATAATAGTAAGGTTAAGGGTTTAGTTATAGTGGAATCCAGGAGACAGAAATTTTATAGTAAGGGCCAACCCATGACAATGGATTCCTGACACCCAGATGCACTCAGAACAAAACAATTTTCAGACCTGAGATTAAGACCATGTCATAAGAAAAGTGGTTGACAATCTGGGCTGGCTGAAGTCATCTACAGACCTGCTTGATGCCATGAAACTAATGTGTGTAAAAGATAACCATGGGCAGCTTGGGTTCTCACAGTTCAGGCTGGCTGAAGGCACCTTCATGTTATGCCATATAAGGAGGTGCCAGTTTAGTAAGCAAAGGTATGATGGGAAAATAGAAGAGAAAGAAAAGCAGAACAGTTCATGTTCTGTGGAAAGAAGCAGATTGAAAAAGCAAAGACCACGATGAGGAACTGGTTGATGTGGGCTGCTTGCTACCTGGAATCAGGGTGATTCAGGGCCCAAACTGTGTTGAGGATCATATCAGGGTCCTGTGGTCTTATTGCAGCCAGTGTCTGTGTTGACACCCATGGCCCATATTGCCACCAAAGGCCACAAGGATGTAAAAAGTCTTTTCTGCCACCTGTGGCCATTTTAGTGCCCAAAAACCATTCTGCCACTGTGATCATGCTGATCTGAATGAACTGTGCTGTTACCCAGTGCCATATAGGCCCAGACTGTGGTATAGGGCCATGTCTATGTCTATGGCCCCAATGCAGCCAGAGTCTGTGTTGATGTCTGTGGCTCCTGAATCCACTGAAGGCCATGCCAATGCCTGGGGTTCTGAGATGCTACCTGGGGCCATGTTGGTGTCAAAGGGCCATACAACACCTTGGGTGATTGATCTGCACTGCCTTTTTGGGCCATGGTGATATCCAGGCTCAGACTGCTGCCAAGGACAATGTCTGGGTCCATGTTATTACCACAACCTATGGCTATGTTGGTGTGGGGCTGTGCTGCCATAGGGGCCATGGTGATCTGAGTGGCTTGTACTGCCACATGGGGCCATGGTTGCCCAAGTCTGGGCTGCCGTCAAGAGCCATGTCTGACTCCATGGCTCTACAGCGGCCAGGGTCTGAATTGATGTGTGTGGCTCCTGTTACCACCTAGGGCTATGAGGATGAGACCATGTTGAGCAAACATACTGTTGTGGTTACATTGATCTGGGTGGTGTGTAGTTAATTACTTTTTTGAAGGGTTTTCTTCTCAGGGAGGGAGAGTTCTGCAAGGGTGGTGGGAAGATATGGAGAGACTGAAAAATGAGCAGGATTAAGGTGCATGATGTAAAATTCCCATATAATCAATCATGAATTATGCTAAAAAAGAAAAAAAGGTTGCAACTGAACCGGATGTTTAGGGCAAAAAGACCTCTAAGAAATAACTAGTTTCTTCTTTGTCTAGAAGCCCCAAAATGGCCTTGGATCTCTTGGAAGTCTTGTTCTTTTCAAAGGTCAGAGATAACGAAAGTGTTTAGAGGCTCTGATGCTTATCTCATCCCAAAGTAATTTTAGGGTTACCATTTCAGGAAGATGTTAGTGTAGATATAAAGGCTTACTAAAGAAAATTCATGGTTAAGAGAACAGAAACTGTGGCCTGGGTGGAGACCCAGTGTTCCAGGTGGGCAGGGTCCATCACCTAGGCATAGAACCCTCTAAAACCAAAACAAAGGGATAAGGAGAATAATTTTTCCTTGAGAGGCATGATGGTGCAGCACACATTCAATCCCTGAACTCTGGAAGCAGAGACAAGAAGATCTTAATGAGCCTTGTATACATAGCAATATATGGGACTGTTAAGGCTATTTAGTAAGATTCTGTGTCAAAACTTTTCCTTATTATTATTACTACCCATTTCATTGCCAGAATTCTCCCTACCCAGTGCAGTCCCTACATGCTATGCTGAGGTCCAGTTGGGTCTGTGTATCTCACGGTGGCCAGATTAGACAGGAAAAACTTTTCCTTTTTTCTTTTGTCTCTTTCATTTGGATTTTGGATGCTCACTGAATCTAAGTATAACTTTTCTGGTATTTTAGGCTCCTTTGCCTTTTCTAGAAGTGCCCCCTTTATACCGTGTGGCAGTTTGTTCATCATATGACTGACCTCCATGGATTTTTAAACAGTTTGAGTATATTTCTCCCTTTACTCTTCCACGGTCCTCCTCTGTGAGATTGCTGAGTTGTATACTTGCCTGAACTTAGAATATTCCCTCATAACTTAAACAGATTATCTTTGGACTTTCACTTGAGTACATTTTAAATTTCTCTTATTAATGAGATTAAGAACCCCCCAAATAGAATCCAATAATCAAAGCTTTACAGCTCTGAACTATCAATGCTTATGCAGAGGAACAATAGGGAATTCTGAGTTGGAGGTGTCCTTGTAATGAAAACGTTTGTGCATATTTCCACAGCTTTTCACCATAGTCTCAGTCTTTTCAAGAAAGGTGATGTCAGATATTCAGGGTCCAATGTGGCAGAAGATGAAGAGAAGATCTGTGGAAAATGATATCTTATTCATTACTCCTTTTACCTCTTATGCATTGTATCTTAGTGCTGTAATATTCTTGGTACTGCTCTCCTCCTGTCCTGAGTGGATGAGATGCCCATGTCACAAAAGTGTCATCCAAGCCCAGTCTCTGAGTCATACAGTCTTTTTGAGTCTATTCCTTATGTTCATGGAGAGATCAAAGCAGAAACAGTCCTTGTTACAGGTCTCTGGAACTTTTAAAAATTACTCCATAATGTAGATTACTGTTTTCCATGGATCTTTGCCTTCTACTTTCTATGGTGACTTCCAACAGGAGCAGTGAGACCAATACCCTATATCCTACCTTAGGGTTCATGTCATTCACATCCTTTAGGCCTCTTTGGACATCTTTATTGACCCTGAGTAAATCATTACTGTAGGAGCTTGGGATGTCTCAAAGGGTTCTAAGAATTTCCTGAGAATCCTCAGCAACATGTCATCAACACAGACCCTAAATTTGTTTTTACAAACATCTCGGCCTTCTTACTGATCCTGCCTCTTCTATGTTAGTTCATAGACTGATATTACCCTGGTGCTTTGAATAAAAAATATTCTTGCAGACTGCTGGGAGGAGAAGGTGAACAGTAGTGAGGGTGGCCACGCCAGCCTCCTGAGAGGAAATGCTTAAACAGCAATGCTACAGGTCAGACAAGGCCAGACCACAGGGAGGAGACGTGTGAGCAACAACTAGGTGAGCCAGTCTAGGCTGCTGGGATGAGAAATATAAGCAGCAGAGCAACAGGCCAGCCCAGGCCAGACAGCTGGGAGGGGAAACGTGAGCAGTAGCACAAAGGGCCAGGCCAGACGGTTGGGAGGAAAAGCAGGATCAGTAGTGTGTTGAACTGGGACAGACCACTGGGAAGAAAAGTGGGAGTAGCAATGTATCAGGCCATGATAATATCAGTGGCCTCTAGACATTATCTGACCACTGGAGCTTCAGCTTCAACCCTGCCAACACTAGGAGGTATGATCATCTGAGCCTTGGGCCGATAGGCACCTGGAGGAGCAATGACCAAAGGCTCTCCTCTGCCTACACCTGAAGAAGAATCAATGGACCCACAGCCCCCAACTATACCAATTGGAGGAAAATGGACCCTCCTGAAACACAGGCTCTATCTATTCTGATTGGAGAAAGAGATGGGTAGACAACAGGGTAAGAATACACTCAGCAGCATACAGAGTAAGAGAGAACCACCAGAAACTGGTGGTTCTACAACTGCAAGGCCTGAAGATCCCAGTGCAGATGAAACAGAAGAAAATGACCTTAAAAATAACTTTATGAAGATGATTGGGGTTCTTAAAAAGGAAATAAAAAATGGCCTTAAATAAATGGAGGAAAAGACAAACAAAAATTGGAAGAAATCAACAAATTCCTTAAAGAAAACCAAGAAAAACAGTCAAACAAGTGAAAGAAACAGTTCATGACTTGGAAACTAAAATAGAGAGAAAACTAAAATAAACACAAACCAAGGGAAATTGGGAGATGGGATATCTAGATAAATGATCAGGAACTACAGATGCAAGTATAAACAACAGAATACAAGAGACAAAAGGAGAATCTCATGCCATGAAGACATGATAGAGGAAATAGATTCACCAGTCAAAGATAATGCTAAATCCAATAAATTCTTAACACAAAATGTCCAGGAAATATTGAACACCATGAAAAGACTAAACCTAATAATAATAGGAATTAAAGAAGGAGAAGTCAAACTCAAAGGCACAGAAAATATATCCAACAAAATCACAGGAGAAAACTTTCCCAACCTAAAGAAGGTCATGCCTATGAAAATACAAGAAGCTTAAAGAACACCAAATAGACTAGACCAAAAAGAAAGTCCCCTCATTACACATAATAATCAAAACACTAAAATACAGATTAAAGAAAGAATATTGAGAGCTACAAAGAAAAAAACTAAGTAACATAGAAAGGCAGACCTATGAGAATTACACTCAACTGCTCATTAGAAACAATAAAAGCCAGAAGGTCCTAGTCAGGCTTATGCAGACACTAAGAGACCATGGGTGCCAGTCCAGACTACTATATCCAGCAAAGCTTTAATCAACATAGACAGAGAAAACAAGATATTCCATCACAAAATCAGATTAAGCAATATCTATCCACAAATCCAGCCTACAGAAAGTACTAAAAGGAAACTCCAATCCAAGGAAGTTATCTACACCACAAAACAGCCGCACTAGATAACCTCACACCAGCAAATCCCTGGTGTGAGGGAAGAAGAGAAACACACACGACTACCACCACCAACAACAACAAAAACAAAAATAACAGAAACTAGCAACCCCTGGTCATTGATATCCCTTAATTTTAATGGACTCAAATAACTATAAAAGGATACATACTACCAGATTAGATACAAAAACAGAATCCATCCTTCTGCTGTATATAAGAAACATGCATCAACTACAAAGACAGACATTACCACAGAGTAAAGGGTTGGGAAAAGATTTTCCAAACAAACGGACCTAAGAAAGAAGCTGTGGTAGCTATCCTAATATCTAACAAAATAGATTTCAAACTAAAACTAGTCAAATGAGATGAAGAAGATCTTTTCATATACAACAAAGGAAAAATCCATCAAGATGAAGTTTCAATTCTGAACAGTTATGCCCCAAATACAAGGATACCCTTATTTTTAAAAGGAACATTACTAATGCTTAAATCACACATCAAACTCCACACACTAAAAGTGGGAGACTTCAATATACCACTCTCACCACTGGACAGGTCTGCCAGACAGAAATTTGACAGAGAAATAAAGAAATAAAGGATCTAACATATGTCATTACTCAAATGGGCTTAATAGACATCTATAGAACATTTCATCCAAACATAAAAGAATATACCTTCTTTTCAGCACCTCATGTATCTTTCTCTAAAATTGACCACATTCTCAGTAACAAAGCAAATCTCAACAGATACAAAAAAGTAAAAAGAAATAACCCATGGTGTCTTATTGGGCCATCATGGCTTAAAGTTGGAATTCAACAAAAATACTAATTGCAGAAAGCACACAAACTCATGGAAACTTAACAATACTCAACTGATTCACCACTGGATCAAGAAAGAAATAAAGAAAGAAATTAAAGACTTTCTAAAATTCAATGAAAATGACTGTACAATATATCCAAACTTATGTGACACAGTGAAAGCAGTGCTAAGAGGGGAATTCATAGCAATAAATGTCTACCTAAAGAAGCTGGAAAAATCCCACACTAGTGAATTAACAGAACATCTGAAAGCCCTAGAACAAAAAGAAGCGAACTCACCTAGAATGACTAGATGACAGGAAATAATCAAACTGAGAACAGAAATCAACAAAATAGAAACAACAAAAACAATACAAAGAATCAATGAGACAAAGAACTGGTTCTTCAAGAAAATCAGCATAATAGACAAAGCTTTATCCAAACTAATGAAAAGGCAGAGATTTAACAAAATCAGAAATGAAAAGGGGAACATAATAACAAGCATAGAGGAAATCCAGAGAATCATCAGGTCATACTTCAAGAACCTGTACTCCACAAAATTGGAAAACTTAGAGGAAATGGAATTTTTTTGATAAATATCACATACCAAAACTAAATCAAGACCAGTTACACAAACTAAATAGACCTATAACCACTAGGGAAAAAGAAACGGTTATCAAAAATCTCTCAAACAAAAAAAGCTCAGGACCAGATGAGTTCAGCAAAAAAATTCTACCAGATTTTCAAAGAAGAACTGATACCAATACTCCTCAAGTTTTCCAAACAATAGAAACAGAAGAAACATTGCAAAACTCTTTTTACAAGGTGACAGTTATTCTGATAGCCAAACCACATAAAGACATAACTAAGAAAGAAAATTACAGATCAATCTCCCTAATGAACATTGTTGCAAAAATACTCAATAAAATACTGGCAAATCAAATATGAGAACACATCAAAAAAATTATCCACCATTACCAAGTAGGCTTCAACCCAGAGATGCAGGGATGGTTCAACAAATGAAAATCCCTCAATATAACCCACCATATAAACAAATTGAGAGGCAGGAAGATCTCTGTGAGTTTAAGGCCAGCCTGGTCTACAGAGTGAGTGTCAGGACAAGCTCCAAAGCTACAGAGAAACCCTGTCTTGAAAATCCCAAAAATAAATAAATAAACAAACAAAATGAAAGAAAAAAACATATGATCATCTCATTTGATGTTGAAAATGCCTTTGACAAAATTCAACACCCCTTTATGATAAAGGTCTTGGAAAGATCTGGGATACAAGGAACATACCTGAACATGATAAAGGCAATATACAAAAAAATTAACAGCTAACTTCAAACTGAATGGAGAAAAACTCAAAGTGATCCTACTGATTTCAGGAACAAGACAAGGCCATCTACTCTCTCCATATCTCTTCAATATAGTACTTGAAGTTCTAGCTAGAACAATAGGGCAAACATGGAGATAAAGGGAATGCAAATTGGATAAGAAGTCAAACTTTCACTGTTTGCTGATGATATGATAGTGACACATAAGTGACCCCAAAAATACCACCAAGGAAATCCTACAATTGATAAACACCGTTAGTAGTATATCAGGATATAAGATTAACTCAAAAAAATCAATAGCCCTCCTATACACAGATGATAAGTTGTCTGAGAAAGAAATCAGGGAAACATCCTGTATTGAATCTGTAGATTGCTTTTGGTAAGATTGCCATTTTTACTATGTTAATCCTACCTATCCAAGAGCATGGGAGATTTTTTTCATTTTCTGATGTCTTATACAACAAAGATTTAAAGTTCTTTTCATACAGGTCTTTCACTTGTTTTGTTACAGTTATCCCAAGATACTTTATGTTATTTGTGGCTATTGTAAAAGGTGATGCTGGCGAGGTTGTGGAGAAAGAGGCACACTCATTCATTGCTGGTGGGAATGCAAACTTGTGCAACCACTTTGGAAATCAGTGTGGCGATTTCTCAGGAAATTTGGGATCAACCTACCCCAAGATCCAGTAATACCACTATTGGGAATATACCCAAGAGAGACCCCATCAATTGACAAAAGTATCTGTTCAACTATGTTCATAGCAGCATTGTTTGTAATAGCCAAAACCTGGAAACAACCTAGATGCCCTTCAATGGAGGAATGGATGAAGAAAGTGTGGAATATATACACATTAGAGTACTACTCAGCAGTAAAAAACAATGACTTCTCGAATTTTGCGTGCAAATGGATGGAAATAGAAAACACTATCCTGAGTGAGGTATCCCAGACCCAAAAAGAGGAACAGGGGATGTACTCACTCATAATCGGTTTCTAGCCATAAATAAAAGACAATAAGCATATAATTTGTGATCCTAGAGAAGTTAAATAAGAAAGTGAACCCAAAGAAAATCATATGGTCATCCGCATGGAGAGGGGAAGTAGACAAGATTGCAGGGCAAAAACTGGGAACTTGCGGGTGAGGTGGCATGGGGCAAAGGGGAAATGGGATGAGAAACATGAGAAAGGGAGGATGGGAGGAGCTCGGGGGATTGGGATGGTTGGGATATAGGAAGGGAGGATATGGGAGCAGCGAAGTATATATCCTATCTAAGGGAGCCATCTTAGGGTTGGCAAGAGACTTGACTCTTGAGGGGTTCGCAGGTGTCCAGGAGTATGTCCCCAGCTGGTACCTTGGGCAACTGAGGAGAGGGAACCTGAAATGACCCTATCCTATACTGATGAATATCTTGCATATCACCTTAGAACCTTCATCTGGCGATGGATCGAGGTAGAGACAGAGTCTCAATTTGGAGCAACGGTCTGAGCTCTTAAGGTCCAAATGAGGAGCAGAAGGAGGGAGAACATGAGCAAGGAAATCAGGACCACGAGGGATGCACCCACCCACTGTGACAGTGGAACTGATTTATTGGGAGCCCACCAAGGCCAGCTGGTCTGGGACTGAATAAGCATGGGTTGATTCTGGACTCTCTGAGCATGGCGGACAATGAAGGCAGATGAGAAGCCAAGGACAATGGCACTAGGTTTCGATCCTAATACATGAACTGGCTTTGTGGGAGCTTAGCCTGTTTAGACGCTCACCTTCCTGGACATAGATAGAAGACCTTCGTCTTCCCGCAAGGCAGAGAATTTGGACTGCTCTTCAGTATCGAGAGGGAGGGGGAATGGTGTGGGGGTAGGAGAAGAGGAGTGGGGATAGGGGGAGGGGAATGGGGGGAGGGGGCAATATTTGGGAGGAGGGGAGGGAAATGGGAAACGGGGAGCAGGTGGAAATTTTAATTAAAAAAGAATAAAAATAAATAAAAAGGAAAAAAAAGAGAGAAAAAAAATAAAAAAATCATACTGGGTGAGATAATCTACACCCAGAAAGACAAATATAATATGTACTCACTCATAAGTGGCTTTTAGACATAAAGCAAAGAATAACCAGCCTACAGTCTACAACCTCAGTGAACCTAGACAACAAAGAAAACTCTAAGAGAGAAATACATGGATCTGCCTAGAAAGGAGAAAAAGACAAGATTTCCTGAGTCAACTGGGATCATGGGTGGGGGGAGAGGTTGAGAGTGAAAGGGAAGAAAGGGGGAAGGAAGTGGAGTGGGAAATACATATATCAATTAAAAGCAATAAAATATAAAAATATTTCAAAGTCAAGTGCCTATGAGCCTCAGATAGATAGTAAAGAAACAGATAACTCCAAGGTTACCATGTAGGGAAAATGGTAGAATGATACAAATTAAAAGAGTTCATGTAAAAAAAACTATTGGAATATGATTTAGCACACAGGGGGACCTTAAAATGTACTGTTAATAAGTATGTTATTAAAATTTTCTTTCCCTCAAAAAAAAAAGAAATATTCTCTATATTCTAGGATATCTTAATACTTGTTTTCCAGTGGGTGTTACTTTTTGGTGAGGTTTAGGTAGTACAGCCCTTCCAGAGAAAGTATGCCAAGGAGGTGAGCTTTGATATTAAAAAAACCTTGTCACACTTCCAGTTTATTCTCTATGTTTCATGCTCTCCACCGAGGATGTGAGCTCTTAGCTCCCTGATCTGCCTTCCAAGCTTCTCAGACTTTATGGACTCATATGCTGCTGTAACAGTAAGATCATATTACCCTTTTTTTCTATAAATTATTTTCATCATGCTATGTTGTCACGTCAACAGATAGTAACTAATACCCACTCCATTCCTCCTAACTTACACTTAGGCCTTCTGCTTCTTGTGCATGTAGATGGCAGAGGTACCAATCACCAGTAGCAGCTTGGGTCCAAGGAGCACAGCTACAAGGATTTCAGCAGTATCTGATGTCTTCAGTTCTGGAAATCAAGTGGTAGGAGGAACAGAGAGGGCACAAAGAGTTTATCATCAGAGACCTTTACCCAAGCCATTTGTGCACTTCCAAGCCCATCAAAATTCTGAGGAATTTGGATCTCTGCCCTATCCCAGCTTCAATACTTCAAAGAAGAAGATGCAGTAAAGAGATTCCTAGTTTCCCAATGGTCCTACCATAGGTCACCAACTTGCGCTTCTAGAAAAATTGGGTAAGAATTTATACTCAATGCTGCATAGCACTTATTTTTATGAACAAAAGTTTCCATAAAGAAGCAGAACCTTCAAATTGTACCTTCTGTAATTATTATTAACTGTTTGGAATTTAATGAATTGGAGAGTTTGGCATGTTGCAAGTCCAGAGCCAAATTATCTGGCCATATTCAGCTCTCTTAATAGCCATAATTGCTTTCTTCTGTACTTGACATAAAAGCTTTGTGAAAATTCAAATAATTTGAAAGTACAAGCAGAATAATAGCTTTTCTTTAAAATGTGTTAACTTAGCAAATTCCACCAACCAAGATACCAAGGGTGTCATTAGATGACATCTGAAATCTCTACCAGGGTTCTCTTCTGTGTAACCCACCTCTTCTGTGTTTCTACCAATACAATGCAAAAGTGTCTTAACTTATGGCTTTCTTTGTTTTGTTCCTGAAAAAATTGCTTAAAAGTTCTTCTACAGTGACCTTTAAGGTGACCTAAATCTGTATTCCTGGGCCTTGATCACCCATATTTTGATCTAGAATGAACTATTATGGTTTAAGGATTACTATTTACTCTTCATTGTGGAAGCTGATCTGTAGGTAGGCTCACAAGGTTAGTGGGATTCAGAGAAGCTTCTCACTGCTGGTATCTAGGACGATCCCTGGGGCACTGTCCTTGGACAAGACAGGTTCAGTCTCTCAGTTACTCAGCAATAGCTGTGACAGTACGTGCACACAAAGATGGTTCATTGGAAGAAAGATTGTTGACACTATACCTTGTTTATATAAAAGCATCCTGAAAAAAAATTCAGATGCGTGGCTAATGGAGCCTGGTGAGTTGGCAAACAGCCTGATCAAAACACTTGCTGAAAACATGCAGATGCCTTCTAAAATTTTTCTCTTGTTTAGGAAGTGGTGTTTGTAATTTAGAAATTAATCAAAGGTTAAAATTTTGGTTTAGGAATAGAAATAGACTGATTAGGTTGTACATTGGTTGTAGTGATTGCCTAACATGTAAGGTTAGTTGGGTTCCTAGGTTCAATCCCTAGCACAACAGCAACTACAACAGCAGTAACAATAACAACAACAGCAAGAACAAGCAAACACTTTAGTAACCATTGCCTATAATATTAATACTAGCAAGATGTAAATAAAAGAATCATATGTGTGAGTATTACTAGCCCAGGTTTCCTGTGACACTCTCTATAATAGGTAGTTATAAATGTCCACCTACCTCAAGCTAGACTTTCTTAGGAAGAACATTTCTGCTAAGGAATTGTATAGATATGGTTGACCTGTTAGTGTATCTGTGGCAGATTATCTTGATTGTTAGTTGAGATGGTAAAGACCACTATGAGTGTGTGTGGCACCATTTTGTTAGACATAGGGTTAAACACCGCGTAAGAAGAGTGAAGAAAGTTAGGTGAGCATCACACAGCAAACAGATAATTATGTTTGCATTTGTTTTTCTCTGCTTTTGACTGTGGGTGTGATGTTTGAGTTCTTGAATTGACTTTCCTTGTGTATCCTGGAATTGCAAACTAAGCAACACATTTATTTACTTGAGTTTAAAATAAAACTATAACATTTCCTGAAAATACAAACAAACAGATAATAACAAAGACAAAACAAACAAGAATGAAAATGGTCTTCATGGGGTCTTAGGAAGAAGCAGATACCCAACTTGATGCAGCAGAGTTGAGTTATGAATTCTATTGCCTCTTCCCTCCTCTTCATCCCCAAAGAATTCTCAGTGGCCATCCCATGGCTCAGCTCTCTGAGGAGTTGCTGTGTCTTTTGTTGTCCCTGCACTATGATCCCTTGGATCTCTCAGCTACGCAGCCTGTTTCATACCTGTTTTTATATCCACAGTTCTGCCTTCCTACATTCACCACAGAATATTTCCTTGGAATTCTGACATGGAAGAGTAGTCAGGATAATACTCTTAAATAAGAGAATTTGGAATTTGTTTACTAAGCTGTCTGGCACTGAAGATCCCAACTCTAATGCCCATTGTTCCCAGGGCTTGTGGTAGAGGTATAATTATTTAAATTAAACTTGCAGGGAATAGTTATTCATAGAAAGATAATTCTTTTGTTCCAAGCATTGAAGTGAATTGCCTTGTCCCTCAGTTAAACCAAAAAGAGCAAATTAAATCAGGAACAAGCAGAATAAGGTAAATACTATCCTTAGAATAGCAAGAAATGACTAAGTAAATGTCACATCAAGAGAATAGAATCTTAGCTGGGTGGTGGTGGTGCAAGCCTTTAATCCCAGCACTTGAGAGGCAGAGGCAGGTAGATCTCTGTGAGTCAAGACCAGCCTGGTCTAAAAGAGTTAGTTCCAGGGCTGGAGAGATGGCTCAGTGGTTGAGAGCATTGCCTGCTCTTCCAAGGGTCCTGAGTTCAATTCCCGGCAACCACATGGTGGCTCACAACCATCTGTAATGAGGTCTGATGCCCTCTTCTGGCCTGCAGACATACACACAGACAGAATATTGTATGCATAATAAATAAATAAGTAAATATTTAAAAAAAAAAAGAGTTAGTTCCAGGACAGACTCCAAAGCTACAAAGAAAGCCTGTCTCAAAAAACCAAAAAATAAATAAATAAATAAATAAATAAATAATAAATAAATAAAAAATAGAAACTCAACTTGGGCAAGTTAAAAGCATTTTTTTTTCTACAATACAGTTTTTCCTAGCTGAGCAGCAATGTAGTTCACCTTTCTGAGACTTGACTAAGAAGGAACCACCTTTTCCTGTTTTCATCTTTCTTTCAGGGCCTGTCAGAACCCAAGCTTGCTTTATCTGATACTATTGACTGCACTACTATTTTTCTATAGCTCCCTCCCCATTTGTTGTTCACCATGTGATTAAATTTTGTGCTGGCTAGAATAGCATGGGATTTTTTGTTTGATTGTTTGTTTCTTGTTTTGTTTTCCCATTCTTTTCTACATTACCAAACTCTGAGAATCTGATAAGATTTAGAGTTTGTCTGCACAAGGGATATGTTTTTATTTTTAAACTCTAATTAAATTCTCATTGGACTTCCTGTCCTTTGAGTCCATTCTTGAATGAATGGTTGTAAGAATCCCATGACAGGATCCAATTTCCTATAGATCATTTGTTGACCCAGAAGTTATTCCCCCAAATTTTTGTAGCAATTTTGAAGAGAGAATAGTAGAAAATCAATGAAATACAAACTGAAAAAGTAGATATGATTACTGAAAGAATTTTGTAAATATTGGAAATCTTTCAGAAAGACTGATGAAATAAAAGGAATATGACAAATTTTCCACATCAATACTGAGAAAGGAGCATTATTATAGTTACACACACACTTAGACTTTAAAAAGACAATATGATCATCTAATAAATTTTATAGCAAAAGTTTTAAAACTCGCATAAAATAGACAAAAAGTTCTAAACTTATTTGTTATTGGGCAAACTGTGAAAAGTGATGCTTTTTGAAGAACCTAACTTTGTTTCACACAAAAAAGTCTATAAAGTAATTTTGAAAAGACAGTTCATTTGAAATATTGTTGGGAATTATAGTTAATTTCATTGAATATGATGATGGTATTGGATTTGAATGAAAATATTCTTATTTACCTGAGCACCCATTGTGAACTGTACTTGCAAGTGTATGAACATACATGACAGATCCATCAGAAGGAATAATTATGTATCATTTATATATTTCCTACTCTAAGGGAGTTTGTATTTTCTAGACTTTACTGTTCTAATAATGGTATAATGGCTATTTGGTTGACGTATCATTTATCCATCAGATAAAGCTCACAACAAAGGCTGTATGACAGGAACCTGAGGTTTTAAAAAGTTAAGGGAGTTGATGGCCATGCCTGGTGTTTAATGAATGGGAAATAAGACATACTTATATAAAGGGTCCTCAAACTCTAAGTCCTAGGATAGTAACAAGTCAATGAGAGATACTTAACTAGAAAAATTTGCCTTATGCACTCTTGATGACCATGCTTCCACGGGCCTTAGATTTCCCCTCATTACCTTAGACAAGATCACATGGTCTCAGGGTAAAAACTCAACATCCCTATTGCTTCTCTACCCCCAGATTCACTGTCTATAAAACTGATGACTCATTAGGTAATTAATGAAGAGCAAAAGATGACAGAAAAATTGAAAGCTTCATGTAGTATGTGTGGATTCATGGTCTGTATACACAGATATTTGTCCTTTATAACAAAACAGGAGGAAATGAGGCCCCCGATATGATCACTCACAGTCAAGTGAGTTGCTAATCTACAGTAAAACTGCAGCTCCTCAGGAGGTCTGTTGGAATTACATTCAAGAGGTAGCATAGGACACTGAGTGAGGACCCAGATATTAATGGAAAAGTGTAAAATGGAATGGAGACAGGGAAGGTACTGAAAAGGAAGAAGAAGATGAACATGATATAACAAATGTTAGGGCAAAAAGTCAACAGGTAAGATTCTAGGGTAGGATGATGCCTTCCTGTCCCACTTATTTAACATCTGTGAATGTTAACACATAAATGAAAAGATGCATGAGACCCATGGGAGCTTGACAATGAGAGCTTGCTTTAACTTTCTAGTTAGTTTGTAGATATTAGGATTATCACACAATAACCAAAATGCTACCTTTGACATTCGAAAAGAGGAAAAATTAGCAAACAGCCAAGAAGTTTGGGTAGAGAACTTACTAGACATGGTGCTAATACCTTGTTCCCTCTGACGTGCACTAACCATCACAGTGTGAGTTTTTATTTCCAGTGGCTGTTGATCATGCTCAACTTGGCAGGTGAGTATTATGTCCTCCTCATGGGCTGATACATTCACTATGTGCCAGCTGTTCCAGCTGTAGGTTCCATCCTTGTTTACAGTGAATGTAGAAGGGTCTTCTATCTGGGATATATTTCCATTCTCTATCCAGGTCAACCGAAGCTTAGAAGGATAGAACTTATTCACCTGGCAGGTGACACCTATCAGATTCCATACCATTGATGGCTGCTCACTGATCTCCAGGGTGGGTGAAACTGAAACAATACAATCAGCAGCTGAAACTTCAAAGCCTAAGTAGAGAAAGACCCCAGAAGGGAAGCTGAAGTATAGAGGAACCATTCTCATTGCAAGTTCATCATGGGGACAGGTTGATTATTTGTGCCAGCGGAGAGCCCCCAAACATAGCTCCTGTCACATGGATGCACAGGGTATCACAATAAGTGAAGTAAGTAAGCACAACTCCCAGGTGCACTGAGAAAGCAATAATAATAGTAAAATGGATGAAACTGCCAGGAATCAGTGTGTGGCTCCTAATCAGTACAACCGAAATTACTTCTGATAAAATAAATACAGTTTCTGTTATGTGATGGTCGCAGTCTATGATTCTGTGTGGTATGCATGAATGTTTGCTGGGAACTATGGACCAAACTATTCTGAAAGAATAAGAGCTTGAGCTTGTTTTAGAGTCATTTACCTCGAATGATGTCAGATAATTTGGCAGTTCCACGAAGCGGGCCTTCTCGCAAGGTGTCATGGGCCACCTCACAGGTGATCTGAGAGTGGACATCCCCAGCACTCAGCACCACCTGTGCTGTGCTGGAGATACTGTAAGAGGTGCTTTCTCCTTTGGGGTTCACAGTAGTTTGGAAGTGAGGGAGCTCATTTCTGTCTTTGAACCACTTCAATGTGATGTTCCGAGGGGAGAAGCCATGGGACTTGCATGTGTAGTTCACTGTCTGCCCAGGAGCAACTCTGGCTGCAGGACCCAAGACCAGGGGAGGAGACGGTTTAGCTGCAAAGGAGCACATAGACAAGGGTGTGATTGTGATGGCCACCACTGCTGACATAACATTGGAGGAACCTTCATATACATTATTCCCATTGTCATTGTTTGTTGTGGTGCTTGGGATCAATACCAGAGCTTCAGCCATACTAAGAACCTGCTCTACTCCATGGTGATAACTGTGCCGCAGACACAGACATTAACTATTTATCCTCTTCGTTTCGTTGTTTGTTTGTTTGTTTTTTGGACAGGATTGTCCTTCTGTTGTGTCCTTTGTTCTTTGGTCTCCATAGTTTAGCAAAGATCCCCACCAGTTAATGAGGAAGGGCAAAGCCTGGTGGAATTCTCAGTCTGGACAAAGGAAGATAATTATCAATGTATTTTATATTTTCTATCATTTGCTCTGCTGCCTTCCTCTGGAAATCTAGGGAAAATATTTTTAGATTTACATTTATAGTAACTCAGGAAATAACATGACAGAAGGGCAACAAAGCTGGAACCCTTCATACTTCTCCCAGTCATTTGTTTTTTTCTTCTTTTACTTACACACTAACAGATCTCATCTGTGCCAAGCCTGAATTTAACATTGAGAGCTCACTAGTCTGTATCTTTAAATGGGCTTCAGTCAGACTTAGTTTGAGGTTGAAAACAGTGATTACCATTTGTAGAAAAAGCTAAAGGTGGTTCATGTCCTCAGTGTTAATCATAAGAGACACAGACAGAAGCTTGTTGAAAAGACAATAATGCTCCCTGGTTGAAAGCATACATTTGAGTGGACTAGTGGGAGGAAGACAGTGTGCTGTGCAGATGTCCTGTGCTGAGGTTAGTATGTGTGATAGGCTGTATTTGGAAATATACACATTTGTATTTCTATATATGTGGCTCCTCAAATGCGCATCAAACCATGAGTGTAACCAAATGTTGTTTGAAGTCAATCTATCTAAACATGAGCATGCCTGATGTCCCTCCAGGTTTGAGGGACCAATCACTATTTATCAGGAGTTTCTGGTCATCTTGACATTGTTCAGTTTCTAGTGACCAACCCTTTGGTGGGATTAATACCAAATTTCATGTGGGTGGACAATTTACACAGGCCAAATGACAAAACTTATCCCAACAGGTGATTAATTTGAATCTTGATCTTTATCTAATGAGCATCAATGTCCCCTTCCATAAAAGCTGAACAAAAATATCACCATAAAAATGAAAATAAAGGTAGAGTACTTTGCATAAGTATGTGTTTACAAATCCTATGTATCAAGCCAGCTGTTACTAGATGTGAGATCATATATTTATTCTTTGCCACTGTAACCTGTGGCATAAAGGCATAAAATGCCATGCCTCTAGATTGTTCCTGCCCCTACTCTGAAAACCCTATGTGAGGAGCAGAGCCCCTATACTAGTAGTTCTCAACCTTTCTAATGCTGCAACTTTTAACACAGTTCCTCGTGTGGTGGTGACCATCAACCATAAAATTATTTTTGTTACTGCTTCATAACTGTAATTTCACTACTTTTATAAATCATAATGCAAATATCTGAGATGAGACTAAAAAGTTCTTTTCAACCAGCAGACGGGTCTTGAACCACTGAGAAACGCTGTTCTGCACCCTGACATCCTCCTCTTTCTTAGTGATCTTACTAAGTTGTTCAGTGGCTTTTACAGCACAATCAGGACTGCAAGCACTTCCTCCAGAGGGCTAATTATAGAGAGCAGAAGAGCCCGAGAAGGTTGAAGGACACCACATACTGTGTCATTAAGGTAGAGTTCTCAGTGAAAGAGAGAAATGTCAGACCTCAGAAATTGTTCTTCTGTA
Organism: Chionomys nivalis; assembly: GCF_950005125.1. NCBI lineage: Eukaryota > Metazoa > Chordata > Mammalia > Rodentia > Cricetidae > Chionomys > Chionomys nivalis. The sequence goes on from NC_080089.1 coordinate 120,115,456, forward strand.
GTCCTGTGCAATATATGAGAGTTGCACCCTGAGATTAGAGTTGAACAGCATTCTTCCCTGGTTGGATCTCCTCCCTGAGAAATATCCCAGGCACGTTACGTGGGCTTTAGGATATTGTGAGCAGTATGGTGGGCACTGCTATTCTGAAGCATAAGGGATGGTTCTGCCTCAGCTTGGTGATGTAACAGGTCTATCAAGGGACTAATCACAAATATCTCCTGTTGTTTTAAAAAATTGTATCTGAGGAAATTTTAAACGCAAGCTGCATATTAAAACATTCTGGAGACATTTAATGTTTTAGATGGTCCCATATCGGACCAAATAAAGAAACACGAATCTTAGATTTATCTGTTTCCCACATTATTCCAAAGAGAAAATGTGGTGCACCACGCCCGTCTGCGCTCTATGCACCGCCATACCCTTCCTGAGCCAGGCAAGGGGCTAGAGATTGAGGCACACAAAGACAGACAGAGAGATGAGAGACAGAGACACGGGTCATCCTTGAAGCTGGAATGACCCAAGAATGCCCCCTGTATTGTGTTCAGGGGCAGTTTATATAGAGATAGCCATGCCCTAGGCAAACGCACTAGAAACCACTTTCCTGCCATCAGGAACTCCTGAGGGTCTGGTGCTTAGAGCAGCTGTAGGCACTCAGAATCAGGGGAAAACAAGTTGTTTCAGGATCTGGGGATTCACAGCTCCCAACAAGAAAAGAGAAGCCAAGCTGAGAATCACTAACCCCCTACCCCCAAATTAATTGATAACTAAGGCTTGGAGAGGTAAAGTAAGAATTCAAGGTCACATGACTTCTGAGTAACAAAGCTCACATTGATGAAACATTTCCTACAAGTTGGGAGTTTCTCTAAGTGTGTTATATGGCTTCACTCCTTCAGTACAGCAGGCCTATATACTGTGCTAGTTGGGAGAATCTGCCAAGTGAGTCCCCCCTGTGGAGGGTTGACTTCACTCCTTCACTAGAGCAGGCCTATATACTGTGCTGGCAGAGAGAGAGAATCTGCTATGTGAGTCTTCCCCCCCCCCTCCATGGAGGGTTGCCCTGGGCACACATGAGAGAGGAGAGTGCTGGGATGCATATTGGGATGCCTATACAGACACTGTCTCATTCCTCTCTCCTGCAGACCACTGCACTATAGCTGCCTCGAAATGTCACTGATATCACCATCTAAAATGTGTTCATAACATTGACCAGGGAACGTGGCTGTTGTCATCACAGAAAAGTGAGTGCAGGTATCCATGTTCTACAAGGGGAAACTGTCATTCAAATCCAGTAAGTTATCCAAGTTGTACAATGACGATGCCACTTGGATTCTGGGGTGCTGCTTTGCTGTGTGATATACAGAGGGCCCAGCATCTCCCTCTAAAGGATCTGTGATCATCACCATGCCACAGATGAGGACCTGCTGTGAGGACCTGCTGTGTCTCAGAGGTCATTTCTGTGTCTCACATTCATTTACCAAAACAAAGTAACTGTCCCCATTTCTGTAATTCTGCCGCTGCCTCTCCGTCTCTAAGAATTCTACTTGAGGAATTCTAGCCAAAATCCTTGTTCCAGATAACTCCAGAAAGGAGGCTCTTTTCTAGGGGGCTCCTGCAAAACCTGCTTTTCTCCTTATTTCATGGATAGACCACATTTTCAAGACTGGACACAAGAGGCAACTATGTACTAGGCTTCTGTTGTTCAGAGAGAATAAGCTATGTAGGAGGAATGCCATGTATGCTGTGTTACTCTACGAGGCAGGGTGATTTAGTCAAACTTGACTCTTTCTCACCTGCTCACCCCTCATGAGACCTCTTTGAACCTCAGTGTTTTCTTCTCTAAAGGGAAGAAGTGACCTCTCCCCTATAGAACATTTTTAGGTAGAAAACAACAGACAAGCAGCACATAGCACACTGCTATTTCATTTCTCTCTTTCCATCTACTTTCTCATCAAGGGAGTCCTTAGGGACAATGACATGTCAGATAAATCTAGTATCAGTGGAAGTCTATGAATTGTACATTGACTGAGCCACTTGCTGGTTGTAGTTGTCCAGGCATTGCATTACCTAGAACATTAGTGTCTTTATTTATGGCATCTATAGTGTCAGGATAGTCACTCCTCTTGTCTCTCTCTATTGAGGGGTTGTGAGAAGACTTCCTATACCATACCCAGGTAGGAAAATGGTAGCATCCTTATGAACTAATTCATCTTCAAATGCAGCAGGTCTCCTTCAGAGGGCATGACCTTGTTACCTGGACTGTTGGTATACAAGTTTCTTTACTGTAGCACTGCTTTAGTGGCAATGAATTGAAACAAATGAAACATTCATGATCTGGGATATTTATTAGTTTGTCTCTAGCTGCTGGACTGTGACACTTTGTTTATACAAGGAACAGTTCTCACTTTAATATGGAGTGATAGTATGGCTACATTGGTGTAACTTTCCCACCACTACTACTAGCATCTGATGTGGGGAACATCTTGTAACCTTGGGGATCTGATGATGAATGGAAATTATGGTTGAGTTTGAAATATTCTGACTCAGCATCTCATATGTACCAGGCTGCTAAGTGGAGACAGTGTTCCTTGCCTGGACTGTAAGAATCTGGTCTAGAGTCAGATGTACGTTCAAGTCCAGATCCTAACATCAGTTGGCTGTGTGGTCATGGGCAGGGCACTGGCAAACTGGGTTCACATCTCAAACAGGATGAACTATACTTCCTGCTGTAAAATTGCTAGAATCAAGACCAAGAAATAAGACTTCAGGCCTCTGTCAGGAAGTGATGGAGGAATTACTTTCATTTAATAAAGAAACTGCCTTGGCCCATTTATAGGCCAGCCCTTAGGTGGGTGGAGTAAACAGACAGAATGCTGGGAGAAAGAAGCCGAGTCAGGGAGTCGCCATGATTCGCCCACTCCAGACAGACGCAGGTTAAGATCTTTCCTGGTAAGCCAGCTCGTGGTACTACACAGAATATTAGAAATGGGTTAGATCAATATGTAAGAGCTAGCCAATAAGAGGCCGGAACTAATGGGCCAAGCAGTGTTTAAAAGAATACAGTTTCCATGTAATTATTTTGGGGCATAAGCCATGCGGGCGGCCGGGTGCCGGAGACGCAGCCCCGCCACTCTTATTACAACAGAGTGGCACCCAACGCGCTAATGAACTCCACGTAAAACCTGAGAGGGCTTAAACAGGAGAGAGAGAGAATTCAAGACAGTTTTTTGCTGTTTGTGGGTTGCGTGTGGCAAAGAAATTGTCCTGACTCAGCAACAGGAAAAAAACTGGCTGTTTTAAAATGCTGGCTTTCTGGGCTGTGCCGCCATTGCGATCTCTGTCTGGCTCCTGCGGGAGACAGAGCTTTTGAATGGAGCATTTGGAGTAAAGTGCTACGATTTGTTTGATGGCAACTAGACTCACTGTGTGCCTAAAAGGAAGTCATTTTATGCTGCGGCTCAGAGGCACAAACAGCTCCACCCTGCTACTGGTGCAATGTGCAAGGATCAGAGGCACGAGCGGCTCCGCCATATTGGACTGGGCGGGGCAAGCAGGCAGTACCTGTTTTTGACCTAGGAATGTCACAGCTTAGATTAAGTGCTTAGCGATTTAAAAGCACAAAACAAAATGCTCCTGGATAATAAAAAAATTAGATTCACAATAGAACTGATTCAGACACTGTTGGATAAATGTACATAAGCTTGAGAGAGAGAAAAATATATATATAAATAATAAAATTAATGTCTTAAAAAAGGATAAAGTCTTTAAAGAGACAGAGTACAGATACTTATAGATTAAAAGAAATAAAGAAAAATAAGCCACATAAAAATGGAAAATTCACAGAGAGTCTGGATTCTTTGTATTATTGTGTTTTCTTTAAAATTTTTCACTGTGAAGGAGCTAACTACAGAGAGACATTTCATTATATGGGCTGCCAAGCTAAACCAAAATGGATACAAGGGTATTATGATTTCAGAATATGGGTCTAAGGATATGATGCTTTGGAGAGGGTCTTCTTTTGTTTTCACAGAGGATGAGACTCTGTGGATTGTGGCTATCCCAATGTGGTATGATAGACCACGCCCTCCTGAAAGGTTGCTGTGAACACCCTCAAAAAATTACTTCACTCAACTGCCAACTGAGATGACCCTGACACACAGGTTATACCATGAAAGACCTAATTAACGATGCCCCCATTCAGCAGGAAGCAGTTTGGAGAGAAAAAAACTGCGCCCATATTCCCAAATATTGTTTATAAATATTCTTTTACATTTAAAGGGGGATATGATATAGATATGAATAATTTGCATTGGTATAGATTTTAAGGTCAATTTTGTTATATGTATACGTATCTCTGATCTTGATTAAGGTATTGTGATTGTGTAGTTCATTTAAAAATGTAACGTATAATTAAGAAATATAGGTTGTTAGTGGATAATCATTGACAATAGTCAAGCTTGTAGTCATGTTAGTTAGATTTTCTAGATATATAGAGATATATTTCAATTAGATAGGCATTCTTCATATCTTTCAAAGACTGCAGAATATGGCATTTAATGTTTTAATAACTTAGGGCTTTTCATGACAATGAGACACATCTGCTCCTGTCAGCACCAATCTACTTCAAGAGGAAGATGGGCATCGAAGAGGATCCTTATGGAGTTTGATAGCCACTTGGGCAAGAAACTGTTCTTGCCTGGACTATTGCATAAACTGGACACAAAGAACCCGCAGAGAGAGGACTGCTGAACTTGCCTAAAGGTGAGATGGTCTTTCGGGGTTCCTGACTCATGAAAGAGTCTACGAGACATTCTGCAGGACACAGCAGAAAGTGACTGAACTGTCTTTGGAATTTTCCTGCTTCATGGAAATGTCTGCTGAAAACTATGGGCCTGTAGGCTGAAGACAGATGCCCCAACAGTACAAAATAACCTTGGGTGACTGTCCAGGCAGTGAGATGTCTCTGTCATTTCTAGAGTTTTGGATCTCTTGTTTGCTTAGGTAATATTATATCCTTCTGGGGTCTTTGATGGAGTTGAAGAATGGTTAGTTATAGTTATAGTTTTCCTTAGTTATGATAAAATAGATATAAATATTATAACTGTAATTCTTGCTTGATAACTGTTTTGCTATATGTAATCTTACTATGTTAAAGTGAAAGCCTTTCTTTTTTGTTTAAACAGAAAAAGGGGAAATGATGGAGGAATTACTTTCATTTAATAAAGAAACTGCCTTGGCCCATTTATAGGCCAGCCCTTAGGTGGGTGGAGTAAACAGACAGAATGCTGGGAGAAAGAAGCCGAGTCAGGGAGTCGCCATGATTCGCCCACTCCAGACAGACGCAGGTTAAGATCTTTCCTGGTAAGCCAGCTCGTGGTACTACACAGAATATTAGAAATGGGTTAGATCAATATGTAAGAGCTAGCCAATAAGAGGCCGGAACTAATGGGCCAAGCAGTGTTTAAAAGAATACAGTTTCCATGTAATTATTTCGGGGCATAAGCTAGTCGTGCGGGTGGCCGGGTGCCGGGGACACAGCCCTGCCGCTTATATTACAACAAGGAAGTTCAAAGTGAATGTCCTGATGCCTACGCTGGTCACCAACTCCAGGACTTAACTCTACATTGCCTAGAACCTTCAGTGCCTGTGCAAGTAGGATTCAAAATGTTTCAAAAGACCCAAGACAAAGATGTAAACCAAGGGTGAGAGATTCTACAGTGAATGTGGGCACATATCAAACTCAGTGTGCTGTGGATGAAGAGAAAATGAGAAAAGCACACTGTGCCAAGTACTTTTAACTTTTTGCCTTGATTTTATTTTCCTCTTGGGAGGGAGGTGACACACATCTTGGGGAAAGAGCTCATGTTTGCCTGCTTCTTGCTATCTGTTTGACATCTAGAATGGAACCTGCCATACACGAGGCCCAGGTTGTCTGGCATAAAGAGAAGACTTAATTGGGTGAGGTAATACACTCTGGAGGCTGTAGGCCAGGTTTGTCCCTGTCACTGAACAAGGCATCAGCTGTCTTTATGTAGCCACTAGACAGGGACAGATCGAGAAGCGTAGGTATTGTGAGGCAGACAAGGGTATGGGTTCACCCCCATTTACCAGAAATGGAACCACTTGCACACAGCATGTCCTCTCCTTAGCTTCCTTGGCCCACAGCTGGGTAAAGTCACCCTATGAGCATGAAGGTCACTTACAGGCTTGCTTCTTCATTGTTGATCACAGAATCTTGGACACAATTTGACCAGTTGTAGATATGAGGGACAAGGACAACACAGTACTTACCAAGGACATACAGCACTGTGCCTCCCCCAGACAGAAACTCCTTGTCAGAGTCTGCTTTCTGAAACTTCACACAATAGTAGGTACCAACGTCAGCAGTTGTGACATTACTGATGCGGATGGAAAAGTCCAAGTTGTTTCTCTTTGTAGCATCTGTAACATTTGTGACTCTGGGAAACCTCTTTCCTGTATAATTATATATTAGTTGTCGACTCTGCCCTGTGCCCCTGAACCACATAATGGGCCCCACAGGTAGCTTGGAGGTCACAGTGCAGTTCAGAATGGCTGACTCTCCAGCAGGGACAAAAATTGATTTCTCAAGCTGAATCACCTTCAGCTCCCGTGAAGCTGCTCCTGCAGAAAACATCAGTTAGTGCTCATCATGATGGGAACCCACAGCCTCCTCTAGTTTGTCATCAAAAAATGTTGTTGTAATATGAGCAGTGGGGCTGTGTCCCCGGCACCCAGCCGCCCGCATGGCTAGCTTATGCCCCGAAATAATTACACGGAAACTGTATTCTTTTAATCATTGCCTGGCCCATTAGTTTTAGCCTCTTATTGGCTAGCTCTTACATATTGATCTAACCCATTTTTAATATTTTGTGTAGTACCACGAGCTGGCTTACCAGGGAGGATCTTAACCTGCGTCTGTCTGGAGTGGGAGAATCATGGCGACTCACTCACTTGGTTTCTTTCTCCCAGCATTCTGTTCTTTCTACTCCACCTACCTAATTTTCTGTCCTATTAAAGGGGCCAAGGCAGTTTCTTTATTACTTAACCAATGAAACAACAGATAGAAAGATGACCCACCTCCATCATTTCCCCTTTTTCTGTTTAAACAAAAAATGGCTTTCACTTTAACATAGTAAGATTACATATAACAAAATAGTTATCAAGCAAGAATTACAGTTACAATATTTATATCTATTTTATCTTTTATCATAATTAAGGAAAACTATAACTAACCATTTTTTAACTCCATCAAAGACTCCAGAAGGATATAATATTACCTAAGCAAACAAGAAATCCAAAGTTCTAGAAATGACAGAGACATCTCATTGCCTGACAGTCACCCAAAGTTCTTTTGTACCATTGGGGCATCCATCTTTAGCCTACAGGCCATAGTATTTAGCTGTAGATATTTCCCAACATGCAATAACATGCACATTAATTAGAGAAATAAAACCCCGTTTTAAGTTACCAGTTTTTAAAATATGTATTATTATCACATTAATTAATTAATTTCATGTGCATTGGTATTTTTCTTCCACATAAGTCTGTGTACCAAACATATGCCAAGTGGTCAAGGAATCTAGAAGAGGGTGTCACAGACCTTGTAAGTTATACGTAGTTATAAGCCACCATGTGGGTGCTCAGAGTTAAACCTGAGTCCCATGGAAGAATAGCAAGTGGTCTTAACCTCCAAACCATCTCCCTCCGACCCCAGCATTATATTAACTTCAAGAACGACATATTTATTTATTTATTATGTATACAATATTCTGTCTGTATGCCGGCAGGCCAGCAGAGGGCACCAGACCCCATTACACATGGTTGTGAGCCACCATGTGGTTGCTGGGAATTGAACTCAGGACCTTTGGAAGAGCAGGCCTTTGGAAGAGCAGGCAGTGCTCTTAACCTCTGAGCCATCTCTCCAGCCCCTCCACCTTACCTTCTAACACCCAATCATCTCTCATAGCAGTGCCATCAGTTGAGAACAAAGGCTTTAATACATAAGTTTTTGGGTGTATTTCATACTCAAAGTATAACATTTGTACTAGAAAAGTCCACAATACTGAAGTAAATTCCTAAGATTAATTAGCCAATAAAAACCAAAGTTGCTCTAAATACCACATTTTAGAAATTTCAATCCATTGGCTATTCTATTGCATTGGAGACTGTAGGAAAACACGATCATGGTAGGGAGACAGCAATAATGCAAAACAAGGCTAAAATGTGAATATAAAGACAGAGCAAGGACACACAATGTCTGTCAGTGAAATATTCACCTTTAATGCTATCATGTGTATTGGTGTTGTCCTTGTTCCAGTAACAGTATATGGATTGAGAAAATTGTTTTTTATATATATTTAGGTATATGTGTGTGTGTGTGTGTGTGTATGTGTTTGAAAGAGAGACAAAAACAGAGATAGCATATAAAGAGAGTGAGGGAGAGAGTGAGAACAGTTAAAAAACAGTCAATGAATTAGAGAATGGGACTAGGGAAAAAGATGTAATTATATATTAATTTGAAAAAATTAAAAACAAAAAGTTTCAGGAAGTGCTAAAATCATCAGAAGGACCTATCAATTATTGCTAGTATCAGTTTCAGTGAGAGTATAGTGAGGACATATTAAAAGTTTGACTTCTATTATTAGATGACACAGTAGATCCCCTAACCAAAATAGGAAGCCTGAGGGCTGATAAGCCCTGACCTGAAGCCATCAAGTTTTTCTCATGAACAAAGAAGGAACTGAAGACAAATAACCTTTGAGAATCATGAGCAAGGACCACTCACAGTGTCAATAATCCTAACCATGAGATGAAGGGGAAAAAGCTCCCTGGAGAATATCAACAAGATTAGGGATGTGTGAGTACCTGGTATAGATGAACTGCTTACACTCTACATATCAAAGCCATAGCCCAGTACCTCATAATGTGACTATATTCAAACCAGGGTCTTTGAAGGAGTAAATAGAAATTAAGGTGTATCTTAACCCAATGTTACTGGTTTCATTTCAAGAAACAGAAGATCCACAGAGACAGTCTGAAGTAAGATCCTGTGTGGAGAGGAGAAGGTATAATTTATAATAGAAGAGGCATCATGGAAGAAAGTATCTTAGTGGGCATCTTGACCCTGGATTTCCAGCCTCCAGAACTATGATGAAATGAATGATTATTGTATTGATTACCAGTCTGTGGTACAATGCCGTGGCAATACTACCAATAAAACACAAGCACTAGTAAGACAAAATTATAGTACAGCCTCTCAAAGCAGCAGCACTCGGTGAGAAGTTTGTGGTCAGATGAGGAAGGAACTGGAGGACAGATGAGGAAACTTAGTGAGAAGGATGATGGCTGAGCATTGCCAGAGGCACTTTCCTCTGCCATGTCACTGCCCTTGACTTAGGAAGTGAGCAGAGAGTGCCAAGTGTGGAGACAGGCCATCAACAGCTTTGGAACTGATATGCTGTCTCTGATGGGACTCAGAGTTACATGTGGGGTTCTACTAAATTAAATTTGTTAGCTGTAATATTAGAAAAATTTAATTATTTTTCAATGACTTTATGATAGAATATTTCTGGTTTCCTGTGGCAACCCATGGACTCACAGAGCAGTGCTTTAGACACTGCCTCTAGAAAATGAACAATGTTCTGAGCGTCTCTCCTGTGGCAGTTCTGTTGTTTACCTGGAACCCTTTAGTTCTATTCATAGTGAAGGGGACACTAGCCCACTGGAGCATGTGGCTCTAACAGACATTGACTTTCTCCCCAGTTCTTTCTGCTGTGCTAAAAACCATCAGATTACGTTCCTGAAGCTAGTCCCCTAAGGTCTGTTCTAGTATTTGGACAATTCCTTTCCCTGAGGCTGACTGCTAATGTTCTGCTATCAATGTATTAAAATCCAGCAATCAAAACCCTTCCTGAGATCACATAATTAACATGCCCAATTAAACTTAAGCACCTCTTTCTAACATGGGTTTTCCCATTTTTCCTTTATAAAATTACATTTTCCTGTGTGCCAAATTTGTCTCATCTCTTTCCAGGACAAATATCCCAGTTCCCCTTCCCTGGTTCTCTTCCCCTTATGCCTCTTCCTCTGTCTTCTGTCATTCTCTCTCTCTCTCTCTCTCTCTCTCTCTCTCTCTCTCTCTCCCTCTCTCCTCTCTCTCTCTCTCTCTCTTTCTTTCTTTCTTAAAAATTTCCACCTCCTCCCATTTCCCTCCCACTCCCCCTCCCTCTCCAGTCCTAAGAGCAGTCAGGATTCCCTGCCCTGTGGGAAGTTCAAGGTCCTCCCCCCTCCATCCAGGTCTAGGAAGGTGAGCATCCAAACAGACTAGGCTCCCACAAATCCAGTCCATGCAGTAGAATCAAAATCCAGCGCCATTGTCCTTGGCTTCTCAGTCAGCCCTCATTGTCAGCCACATTCAGAGAGTCTGGTTTGATCACTTGCTCCATCAGTCCCAATCCAGCTGGCCTTGGTGAACTCCCATTAGATAAGTCCCACCATCTCAGTGGGTGGACATGCCCCTCACAGTCCTGACTTCCTTGCTCATGTTCTCCCTCCTTTTGCTCTTCATTTGTCCCTCTGTAGTAAATAAATCTTTGTCCTGAGAACTGGGTCTGAGAACTTGAACTTGGGGGTCCTGAGTCAATACTTTCCCTTTCACACAGGAGATATGGTTGTACCCCTAAGATAAGCTCACCTGAGAGTCCCAGCAGTAGGGCCAGCAGCAGGACACCGTGAGGAGTGTGAGGCCAGGAGTCCAGGTCAAGCATGTTGAGAGCTAAGGAGCTTGCTCAGTTCAGTGTTTGTGCTGGCGAGATTCCGGGTGCTAATCTGCAGATACTAGGTTCTAATCTGGTATATCTTATTTTGTATAAGGGGTGTGACTGTATTGTGCTGAAAGAGGAACCATACTGGCTGTTTTGAAATAGACACACAGTCTTGCAGGCTAATGGAATAAAAGAGCTATTTATAATGCATTTTAGAGGGACTGAGATATGCCTAGGAATTGCTTTCTCATTTTTATTTAATGAGTAAATGAAATTCTCATACATGACAGTGTCTTTACTCCCCTGATACTTATGTTGCTTCCATAGTTTGTTTCTTGGATGAACACAAAGTACAGACTCAATTAACATTTCGATTTCACTTTCTTTGAATATACATACAAATTGTGAGATTGCTAGATCATCTAGTAGTTTTATTTTTTCTAAAGATTTGCTTACATATTTTTAAAATTATGTGTGCATATGTGTGTCTGTGCATATGAGTGCAGGTTACAGTCCAAAGAGGGTGTAAGTCACTCTGTAGCTAGAGTTGCAGCTGTTTGTGAGTCACCCAGTGTGGGTGCTGGGCATTGAAGTTGGCAAGAACACTATGCACTCTTAGCCACTGAGTCATCTCTCCTGTTCTCCTATTTTTAATTCTTGAGAAAGCTTTCTGTTGTTTTCCATAATACCTATACTACTTTACATCCTCACCAACCAATACAAGATCAACAAAATAGTCACTGTAGGGCCCAGCCTTGACAAGTTCAATAGAGACCTAAATTTTATTTTACCCTAAGGCAATACCTGGTTCAGGAAAGATCACTCAGGCACCACCCAGGAACAGACCACCCAAGAGAAAATACCTAACATTCCAAAGCCCCCATGCACCCATCCCCCTTTCACCAGGACACCATGAGTGAAATAACTAATTTAAGCCTGCTGGAGAAGACAGAAATGAAAGAAAGCCTTGAAAAAATATTGAGAATTGCAAATTGAAAAAAAAAGGTATAAAAACAATTAGTAGTCACATGAATAATGCCCTGCTTCAGTTAGGGACCTAGGGGGCAGCTCCCACTCTGGAATAAGTGAAACCTGGGTGAACCTGAACCAGCTCTACAAAGAGGAAGGGAAAGGTGAGGGCCAAAAGCAAAACAAGAACCCAAACTCTAGGAGAAAACTACCCCAGTGGAGCATTTTGTCCCAATTCCCTGTGACTTACACCAAGGCAGTGTGAGCACACAGCCTTTGAGCTGCTCTAGCCTCTGGAGACAAAACATGGGTCCTCCCATTTTCCTAGCCAGCCCAGTACACATGGTACCAGCAAATTCATCTGAGTCCTGTGTTTACCCCTGTTATTATTTTTGTGGGGTTTGAGAAGGAGAGACGAGACATGCGGGGTCCCACGTGGGCAAACTTTAATGGGGACAACAGGTAAGGGACGGGGGTGAAGAGACGAAAGGAAAGAGGGGGAAAGAGAGGCAGGTTAAGGTGTCCGCCATTTTTAAGGGGGAGTTCAGGTGTGTCTGGGAGAAAATGTCCTGCACATGCGTGGCTTTCCATTGTACCGCTGGGATTCGTAGTCCACTGGGAGGCTGTATTTTCTGCGCATGCGTGGCCCTGTCTCCAAAAGAACAGCATTTCACCCTTTTGGTTTTATTAAAAAAAATTGAGGGGGGTTGAGGGTCTTAACGGGTAGGGGATAGGGGCGTAGCCCGGTCTCTCATGACTGCTTCCTGCTGACTTTGGGCGTCGAGGGATTGTCCTGATGGTGTATTGTTGATAATGTTTTGTCCGCTGGCATCGAGTGGCTGATTGAAGAAATCGCATCTGTCTGGAGATCACATCTGCCTGGAGATCGCATCTGTCTGGCTCTTGAGTAGCTGGGTCACCGTTAAGATGCTGGAAAACAAAAGTCGCATTAGTAGAGAGAAAAAGATTAGAGGGAAAATTTGGGGTGGAGGGGGGGCTTTAGGAGGTCAGGGGAGGAGGCCGGGGTTAAGAATAAAAAAGTAAATGATACTTATTCCGTTAATTGAATGATACTTATTCCGTTTCGCTTGTGTCTGCTTTGTCCAGGTGGGTCAGGCTGGTGTCTTGGAGCTTAAAGAAAATGTCTTAAAAGAAATAGATTTTAATCATATATTCCTTAACATTTTAGGGGTCACTGCTGCAGTCAGTGATGAACCTGTTATGTCAGGAACTTTGTTAAGAATTTGCTTATCACCTGAACCTCTTGACTCCGTGTTTGATGATGATTTCTGTAGAGACAACTGGATGGTTATTTAGGAATTTAGAGAAGGGAGGGTGTATTAGCACAGGAGGATTAAATGAAAAATGAGACCATTGTTTTCCTTAGGCTGGAGTAGAGGGGGTTGGACCTGTTGTCCTTCGGAACTTGAGGGAACACGGTCCCGTCTGAGTTACCGTGTAAGGAGGATTGTCTTGAGCCGTAGGGATGAATGGTTTCAGATGTGACCGGTGAATCCAGTGAGGAATTCCCTTGAGCTTGGCAGCTGTGGGAGTTAAAAGAATTACCGTGAGGGGACCCTGTCATTTAGGGGAAAGGGGTGAGGGACGTTGACCTGGAGGTGAGAATAACACCTTATCTCCTATTTTAACTGGCAGTGGACATGTGTTGGCACATGGTTGAGGTAGTGAGTGATCTGTGAAGTCCCACAGCAGTGAACGTAGGTGGAAAAGGAGGGGAGTGAGCAGGTGATCAGGAAGGGGAGAGGTTCCCTATGGGAGGCCAGTGGTTAAAACCGGCCGCCCATACATAAGTTCAAATGGTGAAATGAAAAGGGGGCCCTTTGGGAGAGCCCGAAGTCTGAGAAGGGCCAGAGGCAGAAGCCTTACCCAGTCGAGGTGAAGTTCTTGTGACATCTTAACGAGGGCATCCTTTAAAGAGCGGTCAGTCCGTTCTACCTTACCTGAAGACTGGGGGTGGTATGGTATATGAAAATTCCAGGGGATTCCAAATGCCCTAGACAGATTTTGAGAAATCTGGGAAGTAAACTCTGGGCCGTTATCTGACTAAAGAGAAGTTGGAAGTCCAAACCGGGGAACAATTTCTCAGAGGAGGATATCAGACACTGTCTGGGCTCTCTTGTTAGAGGTGGGGAAGGCTTCAACCCACCCAGACATTGTATCCACCAACACCAGGAGATATTTAATTTTTTTTGACTGTGGGCATATGAGTAAAATCCAGCTGCCAGTCAGTTCCCAGAAGGGAGCCCCTGGCTTGGTGAGTAGGGAAAGGAAAGCTACGATATTTGGTTTTGGGATCTGACTTTTGGCAGATCTGACAGGAGGCAGTGGTAGCTTTTAGGAACCTGATATCCTCAGGTGTTGGTTTAATATATATTTTTACAAAATTAAGTAAAGCTTTTTCATTGGGATGAAATAGCTGGTGCAGGTAGGACAGGATCTGTTGGGTGTCAGGAGGTGTCTGCGAGGCTGTGGGCTGTGCTGTGAGTACTCCCTAAGGTAGCTGAGGCAGACCTGGGCTCTGGAGTGCTGCTGTCTTAGCGGCTCTGTCAGCTCGATTATTTCCCTTGGAGACAATAGAGCTGTCAGACTGATGAGACTGGCAGTGAATAATTCCTATAGCTTTAGGGAGATGGGAAGCTTTTAGTAAGTCCATGATATAATCTGAGTTGGTAATAGAGCCTCCCTTCATCGTGAGAAGCCCGCCCTCCTTCCAGATGGTCGCATGAGACAGCAGGATATGAAACGCATATTTAGAATCTGTGTAAACATTTAAAGATTGCCCCTTGGCCAGCTGAAAGGCACGGGTGAGAGCTATCAGCTCAGCCTGCTGGTTAGTAGTATGAGCAGGGAGTGCCTTTGCCTCAACTATCTCCGTGTCTGATACTATGGCATAACCTGCTCTGCAAGTCCCATCACATAGAAAGGAGCTGCCATCCGTGTACCAGGTATGAGTAGCCTGGGACAGACTGCCCTCCTGAATATGTGAGGGGTGAGGCAGTAGGTCCTCCAGGACCTCAACGCAGGAATGGGATGGGGAATCATTAACATTAGGTTGAGGTAGAAGATTTGAAATATTAAGGGGTGGGCAGCATTGAAATGTGAGACTGGCATCTTCCACCAGTGCCACCTGAAGGGAAAGAACTCGAGAAGGGGATAGGGTCTGTAGACCTTTGTAAGTTAAGAGGTTGGACAGGTTATGATGAGAGAAGACTGTAGTGGGTGTTCTGTAGTGGGTGTTTGACTCACGAATAAGAAGTTCAGCGGCCGCCAAAGCATGTATGCAGGGTGCCCAGCCCTGAGTAGTGAGGTCCATTTTCTTTGACAGGTAAGCTACAGGTGCGAAGGAGGGTCCCAGTTGATGACCTAGGACTCCCAGAGCATAACTTTCCTTTTCTGCTATGTAGAGAGAAAAGGGGCGGGTTAAATCTGGAAGATGGAGGGCTGGGGCCTGGGTAAGGGCCTGCTGGAGTCTCCGGAAGGGTTTGGTGATGGGGTGAAGAAGGGGCTCATGCAGAGAGCCGAGAGCTGCTTCGCATAGAGGGCGGGCAAAGAGGGAGAAGGAGGGAATCCAGGAACGCAGGAAACCAGCCACTCCCAGGAATGATAAAACCTCTTCTTTGGTGGAAGGAACTGTAAGAGATTGAATTAGTTTTTTCCTGTCCAGAGTGATAGCCTTTTGGGTTGGGGTTATGGTTAATCCCAAATACGTTACCTGAGTGGTGGACAATTGAGCCTTGGAGGGGGAAACTCTGTAGCCCTTTTTGGATAAGAAATTTAATAAGGCAGCAGTATCAGTCCTGCTAGTCTCCAAAGATGGGCTACACAGCAGAATGTCATCGACATAGAGTACCAGTTTTGATTTAAGGAGGGACAGTGAGAGCAGATCAGAGGCCAGAGCCTGGCCAAAGAGGTGTGGGCTGTCCCAGAATCCCTGAGGGAAGACGGTCCAAGTTAGTTGTGTGGAGAAATTAGTATCAGGATCTGTCCAGGTGAAGGCAAAGATGTTTTGAGATTGAGGGCTGAGGGGAATCGAGAAAAAGGCATCCTTTAGGTCTAAAACTGAGAAGTGGGAGGTCCCTGAAGGAATGTTAGACAGAAGGGTGAGAGTATTAGGGACAACTGGGTGCAATGGAACAACAGCAGAAGTAATGAGTCGGAGGTCCTGAACCAAATGATGATAAGTTCTGTTCCGGCTGTCTGTGTGTCCTGCGGTGGGGGTGGGGGTGGGGGTAAGCCACATTGGAGGAGCTGGGTGAAATCCCTGTAGATCCGGAATGGGAGCTTGTTGGGGAACTAGACGGAGAACAGTTAGGTGACCTAGAGGAGGATTTTCCGTGCCTAAAAGAAACTTTGGAGGAAAGGGGAATGGAGGAACCATCGTTAGATCTGGCAGAATGGGAAGGAGTAGCCCCTCGAGGCCGGGGAGGTGGAGGTTTGTCTGCGGGGTCCATAGCAGGAGCAGAAGGTTCCAGGTGGGGTGGCATTGCTAAGAACATGTGAGCAGGTGAGCATTGAGAGGCAGTAGAGGGGTCTGTTTTTAAAGCCATGTAAAAAAATGTCATAATGTACATCATTTCCTTTCATTTAGCAGAGCAGTGGCAAAAGTTAGCTAGTTCCCGTAGAATATCGGGGTTGAAAGACCCGTGACATGGCCATTTAAAACTGCCCTGTAAATTGTAAGAAGGCCAAACCTTAGAGCAAAGACAGATGAGTGTAGATAATTTAACAGAAGGAATTAAGGCATGGGGCTGTAGAGCTTCCAACAGCTGTCCCAGGGGGGAAGATGGGGGAATTGGTTTTGAAGGCTTCGTGCCCATGGCTAGAACCGTAAAAATATCTGCAGAAGGCACCCGAAGATGCTCCGAACACAGTTGCTCTGGACACAGGCGTCCGAGTGCCCAGAGGACCGTGTTATGGGCTAACTGACCCAATCCTAGTTTTCGACGGGAGATGGGGGGGTCTCGGCTAGGAGGGGACAGTTAAGCCCGAAGGCTGCCCATTGCAGCCGAAGCCGTACGTACAGAGGACAGAGAAAGAACAGAAAGGAAAGGAGGAGGAACCAAAAGCACCAAACTTTTGGGCGCAGATAAAAACAGGTCTAGCCTAGGGTGGAAGGCCGGGGTAGGGAAGGGGTTAGCAACCGCACCCAGGACACGCCAGAGGAAGCTGGGAGCTCGGCCAGCCTCCTCCGGGTGAGAGGGGATGGTTAGCCAACCCAGGTAAACTCACGAATTAGCCGCTGATGGTTGGAGAGGGCCGCGTTGAGATGAGTGGAACACGTGGAGTGGTCGCAGGTCGCTGGTTCTGACCTTGTCCCGGGGAGGCCCCGAGCTCCAGGAGGTGCCAAAACCCAGAGTCAACGCCTCAGGTGAGGGCCCCGGGCGAGAAGGTCCCCGAGCAGATGGCACCAAAATGTTATTATTTTTGCGGGGTTCGAGAAGGAGAGACGAGACACGCGGGGTCCCACGTGGGCGAACTTTAATGGGGACAACAGGTAAGGGACGGGGGTGAAGAGACGAAAGGAAAGAGGGGGAAAGAGAGGCGGGTTAAGGTGTCTGCCGTTTTTAAGGGGGAGTTCAGGTGTGTCTGGGAGAAAATGTCCTGCGCATGCGTGGCTTTCCATTGTACCTCTGGGATTCGTAGTCCACTGGGAGGCTGTATTTTCTGCGCATGCGTGGCCTTGTCTCCAAAAGAACAGCAACCCCTACAAAAGGACTCAATTTCAGGCCATTCTCAGTAATATGCCTAGGGAAAGTAACCTTTTCTCCTTCTATAGTATTTAAACTAGATCTGCATGGTTTCAAGACATCTTGTATTAGTAACTCTTCAATTAGGATCCAGGAAAAAAAGAGATTTTCTTTCTTTTTTGGTTTTATAAGCAGTGTTTCACCCTGAAGTCATGACTGTCCTGGGACTCATTCTGTAAACCAAACTGGTCTTAAACTGAGAGATCTATAGTCTTTGCTTCCTTAATGCTGGGATTAAAGACATGCACCACCACTGCTCCACCAAAAGGATGTTAAACTCTTAAGTTTAAAACCATGGATATTGTAGATTTGCAGCCTATCATTTCCTCATCCTATGCTTTAACTGCTGCAAAATATTCACTTATTGGTCTATAGTAGTATTGACATGGTGACTAAAATAGTAATAATCTGAATAAGGCAAATGGTAGCTCTGTTGTACACTGACACAGGCAGATCATATCTATAAAGACTTTATAATTTACAGATACACATTTAAAATTATAGGCTTTTATTCAAGAAGCATCTCAGAAAGACTGGTAGTGCTGTGGGAACACATTCTGCTCCTTCAGCCAATAGCCTTTAAGATACCAGCCCACTTGGACATGGCCCAAGTATACTGTAACAGTAACTTTAAATGTGACCCTGTTCTCTTGCTTCTGGCTCTTGCTTCCAGCTTCTAGCCTTTGTTCCCGTTCATGCAGAGGACTGTTATCTAGGACAGTGATCTCAAGGTTTTTCCCTTAAATTTATAAGCCTTTTATTATTCATAATTCTGAACTGGTGTGGGATTGTTTTAGAACCCCCCAGCTCTGATGCACACTGCTGGCTTGGAGTGTGCCCTGCTTGGTGCAAGCCCTTCCTCAGCGGGCCGCAGCTTGTGTATGGAGCCTGGAGTTCATATAGAATTCTCACATAGCAGTTTTTCTTGCTGTGGATCAGCCACGGTTTTTTACATTATCCCATTACACACCTTGGAGCAGCTTCAAGTTCACACGAGCTTACCTCATTGCTTGTGCCCTGCCAGCCCACACCGTGTGGAAACTCAGACAGAATATGGATTTGCCTGGGTGGCTTCCATTATGTTGTTATCCCTGTGCAGGGCCCACTGAGGTGTACACGGTCTGTGGTTCTATTAAATAATTATTTTTTTGATCTAAGAATATCTTTCAGCATTTCATGCTTAAATCAGATTCAGACCAGTCACATGACTCCAGGTGTGCTGCTAAGCCCAGCTAGGTTTGTTTTGTAGGTGGCTCATGACACCTACTGTCAGGTAACAGTTATTGCACCTACTGCAGTTCAAAATCAACCATAGGTAAGATTTATAACTTGATAATTTAAAAGAGCAATATGTCAGACAACCTAACCATCCAAGGTTTCAATAGCCTTTTTACTGACACCATGTATGAGGTTTTACAAGACTTATATGATGTCCCTTCTCCATCACTATTTTTGATTCTGTGTATTAGTCTTGTCCTCAATATTTTTTCTTTTTTTTTTCTTTTTTTTCTTCTTCACCCTTTTCGTTTTATTTGTCTAGTTTCTGTGTAGTGGATACATAACCTTTTGTAGCCATTCTTTATAACACCGGTGGCATTCAGGAACAGTTAGGCACACTTTGAAGTGTCTCATACACCAACTTGAACCAGGGCTTTCCATTTTTATTTCTTATACTCAAATATAGTGATAGTCAAAACATGCGATAATTTTATAAATAACATTATATGTAGTCATGTGCTATAGATAATAAATCATTTTATTTTAAAGTGTTCATATTCTGTAGTAGGAGTATCAATAGACTATAAATGGATAAATTAATTTCTTAGATTATTTTGTGCATCTTATCTTTGGATTGTAAGGGCCTTGACCTGTTATGAAATTATGACCCTGACCCTGCCTGCTGTAGGCTTTTGAGGCTTTTGAACTTTTCTCCCAAACTGTAGACACACGTCCCAGAAGTATGGTTTCTAAAAGGCCCCCAAAGAACTGAGGCTACCATTCAAACTCTGGGATTATGATGGGTTCTTCAGGTAGTTGGCTAGGGTTTGGCCATCAGGATACTTCATGTAGACTAGCAGACATGACAGAGGGGGCAGGGGCGTGATCTATGATGTATGGAGACTTTGATCTATACAGAGCTCCATAAATTGTGATGTCTGAATTGATGATCATGTCTTTATGCCCAGACCACAAACTTTTAGAATCTGGTCCCCCAGCAAGACTTCTTTGGTCAAAATATTCCGTTTCCTCACTCTGCTATCCCCAAGGCTGTGTTTATATTCAAGGATCTTTAGAGAAATATAATTAAAGCCATGTAATGCTTACTTTGAGTATTCACTAAACCTTTTAATGTGAAATTATTTCTTCCCTTTTTGAACTGTAGGAATCATTTTTCCTCATATATTAATAGTTTTGATCTGTGATCAAAGCCCAAATGATCAGCAGTACGCTTGAGAATTGCTGCTTTCTAATTGGTTGTCTGGGTAAATAAAATCGGAGACGCCAGGTGAGACAGAGATCAGTCTTCATTCATTGCCTCTCTTGAACAAACAAAACAGAATCAATCTCACAATGTGGCTGTTAAATAGAATAAATTATTATACAATTAAGGCAATTTCCATCAGAATCTCTTCTCTGGGCCATGAAAAAAGAAAAGGGAGAAGGAAAACATAACAGGCTTTAAAAAATACAGAATAATGATCTCCCAAGACGTTGTGGGAATGAGATGAGCATCTCCTTCGCCAGTTCTGCATGTCCCTGCTATTTGTCCTGAGAGCTTCCAAAGGCAGCAATGGCCTTTCAGACACATATGACTACAAGATCATGAGGAATCCGTCCAAAGTCAATGTTTATTCTTGGTGGGTAAAATCAGGTTGCACCAGGCACTGAAAGGAATAGAAATGACCTTTCCTGCCTTCTGTGGAAAATAAATCTGGCCTCTGCCTTAAATGATGTTTATCCATAGCAGCCATTACTATTTTAAGAAGCAAAATGCTATTGACTCGTTTTTACTTCAGCAGGAACATGGGTAGGATAATGCACGTTATTATATACTCTAACATTTCTGGGCATAATTTTACAATGCTAAAGTAAGAATAAATGAAACCTCTTGTCCTGTACTATACATTCAGTCTCATAATGTAGAAGGCATTCATTCAAAACCAAATAAAAATTTAACTTTTACAAGCCATACAAACATGATGAATATCCCAGAGAGGTATGAACCTTCATGGTTCCTCTGTGGTCATGTTTAAGTCAAAGCTATTAACAGAGTTGCTACTTACAGACCTGTATGATTCAGAGAGAGAGGAGGTGAGAGCATATGAGTGGAGAAGCAGCCAGTGCAACCGAGGATAACACAATAGTTTAACAATAGGGCTAAGAATGAGACATTTTTAGAAATGGTACAGTCCTTACAGATTGATACCAGGCTTCTCAGGAAAGAGGTTATAAATCTGAAGAAGGATACTACCAACTTAATTAACAAAATTTAGTCAACTGAGGTACTTTTAGAAATGGTACAGGCTGATGGTAATTTATTTAAAGAAAGATTCTGGAGAAGGATACAGTTGACTTGGCACGTAAAACCCAATCAATGACAGTGGGTGATGAAACATTATTTGAGAGAATTCTCACTGTTGAATGTATTAATCAGACTCTGTCAAAGGTGTATGACAGATTGACTGATAGAATGTCTCTCCAGGAAGGTAATATGTATGCTTATTATAAAGATTATGCCCAAGGATGAGACATTATCTCTACTGGACAGACTTCACACCTTGGAATCCTCAGTGAGGGCATTAGAGCAGAATAATGGACAGGAGATCCAGATATTACAAAAGGCAGTGGTAAGCAGATTTGAAAAGATTGAGGAAATTATTGAATTTGATAACCAGGAACGAAAGGTAAAAAGGCAAAATTTAACCGTGTTGGTATGTAAAATTCTCCAGGATAGTTTGCCCAGAGTTCTGCCTGCCTTTCCAGAAATAACATCAGAAAGAGTATACAGCTCCAAGTACTCTAAGGTTATCAAGGAATATACATGAAACCCATATGTATGACTGATCTAAAGGAAATTAAACAAGCAATTGTAGCTTATGGACTACATTTGTCCTTTGTTGGGGAAATGGTCAAAATGTGGGCTTTCAGTAGCAATTTTCTAGGTCTATAATCTACCATTACATGGATGACATTTTGTTATCTGATTCAAATATAGATACTTTAGAAAGGATGTTTAAAGAAGTAAAGAAAATCTTGCCTAAATGGGAATTACAAATTGCTCCTGAAAAGATTCAAAGAGGAGATTCTGTTAATTACTTAGGTTACAGAAAATTAGAACACAAAAGGCACAAATTCGGAGAGACCAGTTACGGATTCTTAATGACTTTCAAAGATTATTAGGAGACATTTCCAGTCTATGACCAGCTATTGGGATAACACCTGATCTAATAATTCATTTAAACAAAACCTTAGATGGTGATAAAGATTTGAATAGTCCTAGAGAATTAACAGCTGAAGTGGAAAAAGAATTGATGATTGTTGAGGAGAAAGTACAGGAGGCACATGTGGATAGGGTGAATCCAAATCTTAATTATATTCTAGTCATATTGCCTTCCAGAATTTCTCCCACAGGAATTTTAGTGCAGAGGGACAATATTATCTTTGAATCGATCTTTTTAACCACATAAACCAAGTAAAAAATTAAAAATTTATTTAAATTAAAAAGTCTCGGGAGGCACCGGCAGGCAGGCCCAGGCGGCGGAAGCACCGGCGCGCAGGCAGGCCCGGGCGGCGGAGGCACCGGCACGCAGGCAAGTCTGGGCGGCGGAGGCACCGGCAAGCAGGCAGGCCCGGGCGGCGGAGGCACCGGCGCGAAGGCAGGCCCGGGCGGCGGAGGCACCGTCGCGCAGGCAGGCCCGGGTGGCGGAGGCACCGGCAGGCAGGCCCGGGTGGCGGAGGCACCGGCAGGCAGGCCCGGGCGGCGGAAGCACCGGCGCGCAGGCAGGCCCGGGTGGCGGAGGCACCGGCAGGCAGGCCCGGGTGGCGGAGGCACCGGCAGGCAGGCCTAGGTGGCGGAAGCACCGGCGCACAGACAGTTCCGGGCGGTGGAGGCACCAGCAGGCACGCCTAGGCGGTGGAAGCACCGGCGCGCAGGCAGGCCCGGGCGGCAGAGGCATCGGCAGGCAGGCCTAGACGGTGGAAGCACCGGCACGCAGGCAGGCCCAGGAGGCGGAGGCACCAGCAGGCAGGCAAGTCCAGGCGGCAGAGGCACCGGTGCGCAGGCAGGCCCGGGTGGCGGAGGCACCGGCACGCAGGCAGGCCCGGGCGGCGGAGGCACTGGATGCAGGATAGTGCGGGCAAGAAACAGTGAAGCCCGCACTGAGAGCAGATTGCCCCGCTACAATTAAATCAAACCCAATAGATAGCATCGGTAAGAGGAGATGGGCAGACGCCAAGGCAAGAATTCACCCAACAATCTGAAAAACAACATGAAAACACCAGAATCCAGTGATCTTACAACACAAGGACTTGAACACCCTAACACAGGAGAAGAGGAAAAAATTGACTTTTTGAAAGCAATAGAGTCCCTTAAACAACATGTAAAAAACGCCCTCATAGAAATGGATGAGAAGTATAACAAAAAGGTTGAAGAAATGAGTAAATACGTAAATGATACCCTGGGAAGCCAAGAAAAAACGATTAAACAGGTAATGGAAACAGTCCAAGAATTGAAAACTGAAATGGAAGCAAGGAAGAAAACACAAACTGAGGACCAGCTGGATATGGCAAATATAGGTCAACGAGCAGAGACTACAGAAACAAGCATAATCAATAGAATACAAGAGATAGAAGAAAGAATCTCAGATTCTGAAGACACCATAGAGAAAATAAACGGACCGATCAAAGAAAACACCAAAACCAACAAATTCTCATCACAAAACATTCAGGAAATATGGGACACAATAAAAAGACCAAACCTAAGAATAATAGGGATAGAAGAAGGAGAAGAGGCACAGCTCAAAGGTCCAGAAAACATTTTTAACAAAATTATGGAAGAAAACTTCCCCAACATAAAGAAAGATATTCCTTTGAATATTCAAGAAGCATACAGAACACCAAACAGACTGGATCAAAAAAAAAGTCCCCTCGCCATATAATAATCAAAACACAAAATATACAGATTAAAGAAAAAATATTAAGAGCTGCAAAGGAAAAAGGCCAAGTAACTTATAAAGGTAAACCGATCAGACTTACGCCTGACTTCTCTATGGAAACCATGAAAGCCAGAAGGTCCTGGATAGAGGTACTACAGAAACTAAGAGACCATGGATGCAAACCCAAACTACTATACCCAGCCAAGCTATCGTTCACTATCAATGGAGAAAACAAGACATTCCAGGATAAGAACAAATTTAAACAATACGTTGCCACAAATCCAGCCCTACAGAAAGTAATAGAAGGAAAATCACAACCCAAGGAATCCAACATTGCCAACACTGCCTACAATAACCCAGGCATCTAGCGACCCTTCAACAGCACAACTCAAAGAAGGGAGACACACAAACTCTTCTACCAAAAGCAGTAAGAATAACCGGAGTTAACAACCACTGGTCATTAATATCACTTAATATTAATGGTCTCAATTCACCAATAAAAAGGCACAGGCTAAGAGATTGGATACGAAAACAGGATCCAACAGTCTGCTGTTTGCAAGAAACTCATCTCAACCACAAAGACAGGCATCTACTCAGAGTAAAGGGTTGGGAAAAGGTTTTTCAAGCAAATGGTCCTAAGAAAAAAGCAGGTGTGGCCATACTAATTTCTAACAAAACTGACTTCAAACTAAAATCAATCAGAAGAGATCGAGAGGGACACTTTATACTCATAACAGGAACGATTCAGCAGGATGAAGTCTCAATCCTGAATATCTATGCCCCTAATATAAAAGCACCCACTTATGTAAAAGAAATATTGCTAAAACTCAAGGCAGACATCAAATCACACACACTAGTAGTAGGAGACTTCAACACACCTCTCTCACCAATGGACAGGTCAATCAGACAGAAAACTAATAGAGAATTAAGAGAATTGTTGGAGGTAATGAATCAAATGGACTTAACAGACATCTATAGAACACTCCACCCAAATAGGAAAGAATACACCTTCTTCTCTGCAGCTCATGGAACCTTCTCGAAAATTGACCACATACTTGGAAACAAAGGAAACCTCCACAGATACAAAAAAATATCAGTGTCCACCTGTGTCTTATCAGATCACCACGGATTAAAGTTAGAAGCCACCAACAATGCTACCCCCAGAAAGCTGACAAACTCATGGAAACTGAACAGTCAACTACTGAACCACACCTGGGTCAAGGAAGAAATTAAGAAAGAAATTAAAGTCTTCCTTGAATTTAATGAAAACAAAGAGACAACATACTCAAACCTATGGGACACGATGAAAGCAGTGCTAAGAGGAAAGTTCATAGCACTAAGTGCCCACTTAAAGAAAACGGAGAAAGCATACATTGGGGACTTAACAGCACACCTGAAAGCTCTAGAAAAAAAAGAAGCAGACGCGCCCAGGAGGAGTAGAAGACTGGAAATAATCAAACTGAGGGCAGAAATCAACAAAATAGAAACACAGAAAACAGTCCAAAGAATCAATGAAACAAAAAGTTGGTTCTTGGAGAAAATCAACAAGATTGACAAACCCCTATCCAAACTAATTAAACGACAGAGAGAGAACATGCAAATAAATAAGATCAGAAATGAAAAGGGGGACATAACCACAGACACAGAGGAAATTCAGAGAATCATTAGATCTTACTACAAAAGCCTGTATGCCACAAAACTGGAAAATGCAAAAGAAATGGACACTTTTTTAGATAAGTACCATATACCAAACCTAAACCAAGACCAGGTGAATGATCTAAATAGACCCGTTAGTCGCGAAGAATTAGAAACGGTTATCAAAAATCTCCCTTCCAAAAAAAGCCCAGGACCAGATGGTTTCAATGCAGAATTCTACCAGAACTTCCAAGAAGAGCTAATACCTATACTTCTTAATGTATTTCACAATATAGAAACAGAAGAGTCATTGCCAAATTCCTTTTATGAAGCTACAGTTACCCTGATACCAAAACCACACAAAGACCCAACCAAGAAAGAGAATTTCAGGCCTATCTCACTCATGAACATCGACGCAAAAATTCTCAATAAAATACTGGCAAACCGAATCCAAGAACACATTAGAAAAGTTATCCATTATGATCAAGTAGGCTTCATTCCAGAGATGCAGGGCTGGTTCAACATACACAAATCTATCAATGTAATCAACCATATAAATAAACTGAAAGAAAAAAACCATATGATCATTTCATTAGATGCTGAAAAAGCATTCGACAAAATTCAACACTCCTTTATGATAAAGGTCTTGGAGAGATTAGGGATACAAGGGTCATACCTAAATATAATAAAAGCTATTTACAGCAAGCCGACAGCTAACATTAAATTAAATGGAGAAAAACTCAAAGCCATCCCACTAAAATCAGGAACACTACAAGGATGTCCACTCTCTCCATACCTCTTCAATATAGTGCTTGAAGTTCTAGCAATAGCAATAAGACAACATAAGGGGATCAAGGGGATCTATATTGGAAAGGAAGAAGTTAAGCTTTCATTATTTGCAGATGATATGATAGTATACATAAGCGACCCCAAAAACTCTACCAAAGAACTCCTACAGCTGATAAACACCTTTGGGAATGTGGCAGGTTACAAAATCAACTCCAAAACATCAGTTGCCTTCCTATACACTAAGGATAAGGAAGCAGAGAGGGAAATCAGAGAAGCATCACCTTTCACGATAGCCACAAATAGCATAAAATACCTTGGGGTAACTCTGACCAAGGAAGTGAAAGATCTATTTGGCAAGAACTTTAAGTCTTTGAAGAAAGAAATTGAAGAGGACACCAGAAAATGGAAGGACCTCCCTTGCTCTTGGATTGGGAGGATCAACATAGTAAAAATGGCAATTCTACCAAAAGCAATCTATAGATTCAATGCAATCCCCATCAAAATCCCATCAAAATTCTTCACAGATCTGGAGAAGACAATAATCAACTTTATATGGAAAAACAAAAAACCCAGGATAGCCAAAACAATCTTATACAATAAAGGATCGTCTGGAGGCATTACCATCCCTGACTTCAAACTCTATTACAGAGCTACAGTACTGAAAACGGCTTGGTACTGGCATAAAAACAGAGAAGTCGACCAATGGAATAGAATAGAAGACCCTGACTTTAGCCCACAAACCTATGAACACCTGATTTTCAATAAAGGAGCTAAAAGTATACAATGGAAAAAAGAGAGCATCTTCAACAAATTGTGCTGGCAAAACTGGTTGTCAATCTGTAGAAGAATGAAAATAGATCCATATCTATCACCATGCACAAAACTCAAGTCCAAATGGATTAAAGACCTCAATATCAGTCCAAACACACTGAACCTGATAGAAGAGAAAGTGGGAAGTACTCTACAACACATGGGCACAGGAGAACACTTCCTACGTATAACCCCAGCAGCACAAACACTAAGGACATCATTGAATAAATGGGACCTCCTGAGACTGAGAAGCTTCTGTAAAGCAAAGGACACTGTCACTAAGACAGAAAGGCAACCCACTGACTGGGAGAAGATCTTCACCAACCCCGCAACTGACAAAGGTCTGATATCCAAAATATACAAAGAACTCAAGAAATTAGACCGTAAAAGGTTAATCAATCCAATTATAAAATGGGGCACTGAGCTGAACAGAGACTTTTCAACAGAAGAAGTTCAAATGGCCAAAAGACACTTAAGATCGTGCTCAACTTCCTTAGCAATCAGGGAAATGCAAATCAAGACAACATTAAGATACCATCTTACACCTGTCAGAATGGCTAAAATCAAAAACACCAATGATAGCCTCTGCTGGAGAGGTTGTGGAGAAAGGGGCACTCTCATCCATTGCTGGTGGGAATGCAAACTTGTGCAACCACTCTGGAAAGCAGTGTGGCGGTTTCTCAGGAAAGTCGGGTTCAACCTACCTCTCGACCCAGCAATACCACTATTGGGAATATACCCAAGAGATGCCCGAACATACAACAAAAGTATATGCTCAACTATGTTCATAGCAGCATTGTTTGTAATAGCCAGAACCTGGAAACAACCTAGATGTCCTTCAATGGAAGAATGGATGAAGAAAGTATGGAATATATACATATTAGAGTACTACTCAGCAGTAAAAAACAATGACTTCTTGAATTTTGCATACAAATGGACGGAAATAGAAAACACTATCCTGAGTGAGGTAAGCCAGACCCAAAAAGAGGAACATGGGATGTACTCACTCATATTTGGTTTCTAGCCATAAATAAAGGACATTGAGACTATAATTCGTGATTCTAGAGAAGCTAAATAAGAAGGTGAACCCAAAGAAAAACATATAAGCATCCCCCTGAATATTAACCTTGATCCAGTTTATTTTGTGTTCTGTAAGCTTCTTCTACCTTTGTAGGAATATCTTTCTTTAATTTGGGAAAGTTTTCTTTTATGATTTTGTTGAATATATTTTCTTTGCCTTTGAGCTGGAGTTGTTCTTCCATCCCTATTATTCTTAGGTTTGGTCTTTTATGTTTTTTCAGGTTTCCTGGATGTTTTATGTTAAGAATTTGTTACACTTAATGTTTTCTTTGACTGATGAATTTATTTTATCTAGCTTCCTTCAACCCCTGAGATTCTCTCTTCCATCTCTTCTATTCTGGTGGTTATACTTCCCTCTGTATAGTTTCTGTTCATTTGTCCAGTGATCCCACTTCTGACACCAGAGTGGCACCCAACGTGCTAATGAACTCCACGTAAAACCTGAGAGGGCTTAAAAAGGACACAGAGAGAATTTAAGACAGATTTTTGCTGTTTGTGGGTTGCGTGCGGCAAAGAAATTGTCCTGACTCAGCAAGAGGAAAAAACTGGCTGTTTTAAAATGCCGGCTTTCTGGGATGTGCCGCCATTGCCATCTCTGTCTGGCTCCTGCGGGAGACAGAGTCTTTGAATGGAGCCTTTGGAGTAAAGTGCTACAGCTTGCTTGATGGCAATGTGGACTGCTATGTGCCTGGAACTGTGTGTGACTCAGGGGCACCAAATGGTTCTGATGCAGGATCAGCTCCGCTCTGCCATGGGGAACTCTGCTGGTCTCAGGCAGGAACTACCGTAATTACCATAATAACAGTGCAGTTAAGGTTTAGACTGGGCAGGACACAGGCAGTACCGTAATACCTCTAAATGTTGCAACTTAGGTTTTTAAGAAGCGCTTAACATTTTAAAAAATGCTCCTGGATAGTAAAAAAATTACAGATTCACAATAGAACTGATTCAGACACTGTTGGATGAATGTACGTAGGCTCGAGAGAGAAAAAAAATATATAAAGAATAAAGTTAATGTCTTAAAAAAAAGGGGGGTAAATTCTTTAAAGAGACAGAGTACAGATAGTTATAGATTAAAAGAATTAAAGAAAAATAAGCCACGTAAAAATGGAAAATTCACAGAGAGTCTGGATTCTTTGTATTATTGTGTTTTCTTTAAAATTTTTGACTGTAAAGGAGCTAAGTGCAGAGAGACATTTCATTATATGGGCTGCCAAGCTAAACCAGAATGGATATAAGGGTATTATGATTTCAGAATATGGGTCTAAGGATATGATGCTTTGGAGAGGGTCTTCTTTTGTTTTCACAGAGGATGCGACCCTGTGGATTTCTTCTATCCCAATATGGTATGATAGACCACGCCCTCCTGAAAGGTTACTGTGAACACCCTCAAAAAATTACTTCACTCAATTGCCAACTGAGATGACCCTGACACACAGGTTATACCATGAAAGACCTAATTAACGACGCCCCCATTCAGCAGGAAGCAGTTTGGAGAGAAAAAAACTGCGCCCATATTCCCAAATATTGTTTATGAATATTGTTTTACATTTAAAGGGGGATATGATATAGATATGAATAATTTGCATTTGTATAGATTTGAAGGTCAATTTTGTTATATGTATATGCATATTTCTAATTTTGATTAAGGTATTGTGATTGTGTAGTTCATTTAAAAATGTAATGTATAATTAAGAAATATAGATTAATGGATAATCATCAATAGTCAAGCTTGTAGTCATGTTAGTTAGATTTTCTAGATATATAGAGATATATTTCAGCTAGATAGGCATTCTTCATATCTTTCAAAGACTGCAGAATATGGCATTTAATGTTTTAATAACTTAGGGCTTTTCATGACAATGAGACACGTCTGCTCCTGGCAGCACCAATCTACTTCAAGAGGATGATGGGCACCGAAGAGGCTCCTTAAGGAGTTTGATAGCCATTTGGGCAAGAAACTGCTCTTGCATGGACTGATGCATAAACTGGATACAAAGAACCCGCAGAGAGAGGACTGCTGAACTTGCCTAAAGGTGAGATGATCTTTCGGGGTTCCTGACTCATGAAAGAGTCTGTGAGACATTCTGCAGGACACAGCAGATAGTGACTGAACTGTCTTTGAAATTTCCTGCTTCATGGAAATGTCTGCTGAATACTATGGCCTGTAGGCCGAAGATGGATGCCCCAACGGTACAAAAGAACTTTGGGTGACTGTCCAGGCAGCAAGATGTCTCTGTCATTTCTAGAGTTTTGGATTTCTTGTTTACTTAGGTAATATTATATCCTTCTGGAGTCTTTGATGGAGTTGAAGAATGGTTAGTTATAGTTATAGTTTTCCTTAGTTATGATAAAAGATAAAATAGATATAAATATTGTAACTGTAATTATTGCTTGATAACTATTTTGTTATATGTAATCTTACTATGTTAAAGTGAAAGCCATTTTTTGTTTAAACAGAAAAAGGGGAAATGATGGAGGAAGGTCATTGGTTAAATAATAAAGAAACTGCCTAGGTCCATTGGATAGGCCAACCCTTAGGCGGGTGGAGTAAACAGAACAGAATGTTGGGAGAAAGAAGCCGAGTGAGGAGTCGCCATGATTTGCCCACCAGACACAGACGCAGGTTAAGATCTTCCCTGGTAAGCCAGCTCATGGGCTACACAGAATATTAGAAATGGGTTAGATCAATATGTAAGAGCTAGCCAATAAGAGGTTGGAACTAATGGGCCAGGCAGTGTTGAAAAGAATACAGTTTCCGTGTAATTATTTCGGGGCATAAGCTAGCCATGCGGGCGGCCGGGTGCCGGGGACGCAGCCCCGCCGCACTTATTACAACAGTCCAGATTTTCCATATCCAGAGTTTCCTTTTTTTTTAATTGCTTCTATTTTGGTCTTTAAGTCTTGAACCATTTTCTTCAACAGTTTGACTGTTTTTTCTTTGTTTTCTTGGGTTTCTTTGAGGGATTTATTAATTTTTCCCAATTTTTTGTTGGTTTTTTTCTCCATTAATTAAGGGAGTTTTTCATTTCACTTTAACGGTCTTTATCCTCTTCATAAACTTATGTTTGAAATCATTTTCTCCTGCTTTTACTTGGTTAGGATGGTCAAGTCTCCCTGGTTTGTGATTACTACTTTCTGATGTTACCATGTGGCTTATTAGGTTGTTGGATAAATTCTTGCATTGGAGCCTACCCATCTCTTCAATAGATGTTGGCACTGTTGCTCCTTGCTTCTTGGTCCAATTCTTACAGTAACTGTCTGAGTCTTTGGGAACTGTTCTTGGTCTGCTCTGTGTCTCAGGGAGCCACTGAGGTCTCCTTTAGCTTGCTCTCTTGCTCTGTTCTCCTGGGTTGCTCTCCCAGCTTGTGCTTTAGAGTTCCTTGAAGTGGTCAGTGAGAAGGAAAATAGATGAGTGTCCTCCAACTAATCTATATTTTATTGTGAACTTGCAAATAAAAAAAGAATCATGTAAGAATTGAGTTCACTGACAAACTGTACATCAGGCATAGTCCCAGCACAGAGAGGTGTGGGCAAGAAGGAGCATGAAAGCTTTCCCCCTTGAGACCATAGCTCACATAAGAAACAGGTAGTGATTCAATCAACTTTAGATGATTGCTAAATGTTCCGACTGGCCATTTCTTGCATCCACAGAGTAAGTAATCAAGAAGTGGGCTAAAGAACCAAACCTGTGAAACCAAATTACAGTGGTTGCACTAGTCTGACCAAAATAGAACTGGATAAAATGTTGTGGCACTGCCTAAAAGCCTGTCCTTAGTGTTACTAATTCTTGGTGTGCTCTAATATAAATTAGTAAACTATGGAGCACATGACCATAAACCTGTTTCACCTTTTTAGATTCAATTTTTGTGGATTTTAATTACATCATTTATGTCATCACTTTCTTGCCTCTAAGACTTTCCTGAAATGAGAAAAATCATGAATTTTGCTTTATCAAGCATTGCTGTTTGAATGTGACCTAGTTTTGTCTTCAGAATATCTGAGTTATGAGGGAAAGGGTTGATTACACTGTTAGTCATGGTAATCCATGACACTGTAATGGAACACACAAACACTAGTGACACCATATTTTGGAAGAGGAACAGGAAGTGCTCTAAGAGACTGGAAGAGTTTCTACTAAAATACCAATTTTCCAGACTAGAGCTCTGTGTTCCCCTAGGGTGGAACTGGGGAGGGCTGTGCTGGCTTAGTCATTTGATTTCTGCTCATCTAGTAGGGGAACTGCTACTGTCTTGAGGCTCAGCTGGGCAATTCTAGCTCCTGAGGGACTCTGGGCAAGCCTAGCAATCAGGAGCACCAGTGGGAAGTAGATTGTGAGCCATGAGGGAGCGAATAGGGAGCCAATATGTAGTAGTAGCTGTGGGCTGCTTTCCTGCCACCCAGTTCCTGGCCGCCTGGCTAGCTTATGTCCCGAAATAACAACACACAAACTGTATTCATTTAAACACTGCTTGGCCCATTAGCTCGAGCCTCTTACTGGCTAACTCTCACATCTTGACTAACCCATTTTACCAGGAAGATTCTAGCATATGTCCATCTTGGGCATTGCATCTGCCCCAGAGATGAGAGGCATGGCAATTAACTAACTTCCCTTCTTTCCAGCATTCTGTTTTGTCTACTCCAACCAATCTAAATCCTGCCCTATCAAAAAGCCAAGGCAGTTTCTTTATTAACAAATGACAGTCCTCCATCAGCAATAGGGAGCCATGAGTTTTTTTTTCTAAATTGTATAGTTGATTTCTACCTCCAGTTCTTATCCCACCTTCCTCTGAAGAGGTAACACTAACTACCATTATGGGATTGGTTTATTTCAGCTGAATTTGGGGCATCAGGTGGTAGTATTAAGATACCCTTCCATAGAGCCTCTCAGAAAGACCAAACTCTCAGATGTAGACAGAGTTCTCTGGGAAGATGTACTGTTGTCTGGGAAGCACTAACATAACCAAAGTCCATAAGACATTCTTGATGGGCTCACAATAGCTTCCATCTGTGAGAGGTTTCCATGTAACTTCTACAGTTGGTCTCCAGAGTGATGAGCCCACAACCAACTGTCACACCCTTTTATACCTGTTTCATCGTCCAAAAGTCAGCATGATGCCCTTCCCATGTGGCTTCTGGATAGGAGAGGATAGGTATTTAGCATCCTTTAATTTGGATTTTAAAACAATCCTGGGCCTGTCCTTCTTTGTTGTGTGCAGGTGTTCTAGGAGCCAAGGTCTGATGTCTCACATCTGTACTGAATCTTTTTATCAGGAAAATATTACTGAGATTTGCTTTCTGACTAACATCCCATGTAGAGCTGCATCTAATGTCTGTGGAGTGTGATCCCTTGTGTTGGTACCAATCCTCTTATCCTTTGATTAAAATTTCTTCTTGAGTACTGAAGACCAATGCAGGTGGCAGAAATTAATCTTTCTTTCTGTGTTGTCAAGGCCAGTTGAGCATCTAGTCTTTAGAGGTCACTTGTGATTGGAAGGAATCTCATTCTTCAAGTCTGTCTATTATCAGTTGTCCATCAATGTGAGGATAAGTTGCTTTATGTACTGTGGCTTTCTTTGAAGCCTTGAAGAAAACTTTCCCACATCGAACCTCCTTTTGTATTCTTAATAATGATTCCAGTTCATTGATTGGGTTTTCCATGGCCTCCATGGACAGGATAATAAATGATTAATAAATAGCCTTTGTTCCTAGGGACCTCATTGACCTTGTATAGAAATGAGAGAAATAGCTGGGTGATGGTGGCGCACGCCTTTAATCCCAGCACTCGGGAGGCAGAGGCAGGCGGATCTCTGTGAGTTCGAGACCAGCCTGGTCTACAGAGCTAGTTCCAGGACAGGCTTCAAAGCCACAGAGAAACCCTGTCTCGAAAAAACAAAAAAAAAAAAAAAAAAAAAAAAGAAAAGAAATGAGAGAAATAGTTCCCCATTTTGTCCATCTAATGATATTAGAATAGCCTCTAAGAATGATTATTAAACACCTAGAAGATCAGTTTTATAATAGTTTTGTACTTTTAACTACTTTATAATACTTCAATAGTCAGACACAGCTCAATAAACTTTGTTTGGCATACCTTTTAACCAGTTCTTGAAATAGTTGGAAGCTGACCTTGCAAACTTTAATAAATATATGATCCCTAAGTCTCATCCTTATGTACCTTAAACAATTTACTCATACCTTCATAGCTTGTAAAACCTTTCCAGTCTTCTTTATCCTGGAGTCATGTAGACATAATCATGTTTATATATCTAAGTCCTTTTTTACTATGGTCATCTACACATTTATATTTTTCTAACATATTCTTTTAAGTACTGCTTCCTTTTTCTAATAACCATGAGAAGTAGGAACATTATCAAATATGTTTATTATCTGTTGTGAGAATTTTCTCCCCTGTGAAGGGTGAAGAAACAGTTTCTATCCTATAACCATAAGCCCCAACGAAGAAAGTTAGTACAATTTAACCAAAGTCCATTCTGGGGATCCAGTGAGTTTATTGAGCTTACTTATTGAGCATGGTCGGAAATATACAAGGGTTTTGATTCTGTGGTTGTTTGAATCAAAATGGCCCCCAAAGTCCCATGGAGAGTGGCACTATTAGGAGGTACAGCTTTGTTGGAGTAGGTATGTCATAGTCACTTTCTGCTGCCTGCTGATCTGGATGGAGAACTCTCAGCTCTTTCTCCAGCACCTTTTCTGCCTGCATCCACCATGCTTTCTGCTATGATGATAATGGACTAAATCCTCTGAAGCTGTTAGCCGTCCTCAATCAAATGTTTTCCTTCTTAAGAGTTGCTGTGGTCATGGTGTCTCTTCACAGCAATAGAAGCTCTAACTAAGATACCCAAAAGCAGCCACACAGGCAAGTCTCCATCCAGTATGTACAATAGCTCTCCCATAGCTGCATATGTGGAGCTTACCTTCTCTCTACTCTTCCAGAATTTACATCTTCCCAAGTCTTTTCCTGGCAATGTACTCTAGCTCATTCCTAAGACCACAAGGTCACATGTCATTAGGGATGAATTGCATACAGTTGCCTGGAAAAGAGGCTGTGTACTCAGATGGAGGGGATACCTTCTTTCATGATAGAATATCAACAGTCAGCACCTGGTGGTGGTCATCCTTTGTAAGCAGTCACGGGTGATCACAGGAAGGTACCAATTGTTTGTCTTAAGATAGTGCTGAACAACAATAAATAAAAGAAAACTGAATAGAAACTGTATATGATAATGTAATTAGTATTTCCTAGGTACAAACTGTTCAACTAAACCTTAGATAAAACACAAGACATTCATATGGTACATGACATCACTACTATCACCATGCTTTTGGATTTTAATGTAAGTATGTAGTTAATACCAAGAAACACAAATACATAACAAAATATCATGGAATTGATGTTTACAGCATCCAGTACAACACAACTAAGAAATACCTCTTAAAACAATTATGCTCCATCTTGCTCTAGAGAGTTATACAGGCAGACTCTCTATCCTTTCTATTGGTGAGCATCTCATTTGCAGTTTTTACTACAGACATGTATACACAAAAGGTAAATAAACATTTACATCTTAGCATCCAAATCTCTAATAGTCCCGATTAACATACTACTTGTCTCTGGGTGTATTTCAGAGGCAGCCCTCCTTCAGCTAAATTCTACTTGGTGTGACTTACTCTCTCCTAAGCATTGGTCAATCCTTTATGTCACCAATTCTCCTCTTCTACATTGTGACTGAGTAGTGGAGTACTACACAGTACTTGAGATCCCAATTACAACTTCCACAAATTAACTTTAAATGGATCTTACACCTAAATGTCAAATGCTAAGTGAAGAACTTCTAGAAAATCCTTGAAACTAGGCCTCTCTGAGTTTGGCAACCTGCCTAGGCTTTGGGAGTTTTCTCTAAGGCCCTGATGTATAGAGCAACAACAGAGCTCTGTCTCTAATCTCGGGGTACGCTTGGGAGAGCTGGTAAAGATGTGGGGTCAGGGCCTTTGGAAAAGGGTTGTTTCCGATCCTTAGAACCCAAGACTTTTCATAGAAGTGTTAAAACTGTGGTTATCAGTTCCAACTCCACTGTGGACTTTGTTTATAATGTTCTTGGTTTACCCAAATGTTCATCTTCTTCAACATTGTCTGATTAGCCTCCTTCTGAATTTGTATGCTTCCTTGTAAAACCGAATCCATTGATTTACATTAGCAAGAGACTTGCTGTTGAATTTGAAGTAAATCTCCAGCCA
This sequence comes from Chionomys nivalis, assembly GCF_950005125.1. Lineage (NCBI taxonomy): Eukaryota > Metazoa > Chordata > Mammalia > Rodentia > Cricetidae > Chionomys > Chionomys nivalis. Next base: position 120,151,699 of record NC_080089.1, read on the forward strand.
ATCTGGAATATGTCTGTCTGTCGATTAGCAGCCAGTACTGGGAACACTGTGCTGTGTCCCTTCTGCTCACCTGGTTGACACTCACACCTCACTAGCCAATCAGAGCCTTTACCAGTCAAATGGGAGGGTTCTTCCGGGAGCCAGGCTTCCGGTTTAGCGCTTCCTGAGGAAATCACAGTCTTTCTCAGGCACTGCGCCTTGGGCTCCCTTGTGGGGAGAGAGTTTGTCAGCTAGGCAGCTGCACCATGGTGAGTGAGTGGTTGCTCTCCACAGATGGGGGAAGTGGTGGGCCAAGGCCAATGTCTCCAGGTGGGGAGTAGTGGTCCTCCTTGGTGAGCCTGGCTGCTCTTGCCACGTGTGGAGGAGTGGCTGGGCTTGGTGCATGGGGCTGCGCTCCCCAGGTGCGGAGGAGTGACTGGGCTTGGTGGGTGAGGGGCCGCTGTCCTCAAACTAGGTGGAGCAGCCTGTTGAGTCTTGTGGCCGATGTGACGCTCCTTCTCCTGGCTGGGTGGGAGCCAGCGGACAAACACAGAGTTTAGTGTGTTCCTGCCTCATCCTAAGTAGTCCTAAGTGATCCTTGTAACTCCCCGTGGCAGTCTCTGAATAACTTCACTGCCTGGGCTGTGTCTGCACAGAGCAGAGCATTGGGAGCCACAAATTGTGGTGCCTGTAGTGCTTATGTTGTCGCATGTGGAGAGATATGACCAAATTTGCCAAACTCGAAGACTCCTGGTCTCTCCAGTATCTTCAGAAGTTCTGCATTTTTAGCATTTAGGTTTAGGATCCATCTGTAGTTAATTTTGTGGAACTCAAAAATGGTTTTTCCTGTGTAGAGTAGCACTCCACTGCTAAACTGTGAAGTAGGATTGCATAATTGATAATAGAATTAATGGTTTAAGGATTTGCCAGTTCTTAGGAGACATTAAGAAGCACAGAGTAGAATTTAAGTGAGGGAGGGCTGCATCCCAAATTCCCTAAAGATAAGTAGTATGCTAACCATGCCTGTTAGAGATTAATATCATGAGATATAAACGTTTGTTCACCAGGATTAATAATCCATTAAGGTACATTCCTATAACAAATGAGCCAACCATGATTTACAACCAGCCAAAAGACCCACTCTCCCATCAAAGACCTCTAACATGCTGCCCACGAGGCAATTACAGGGTCACAACCTGTGTGCCATGAAAGGATAATAATTCTAGAACAGCGGCATTTTTCGGTTTTTAGAAACGCAGTTTACAGTCAATGTCCCCTATACTGATTGAGGTGGATTTGAATCCTGTCTGTAGCCCCACAGGGCATTACCTTTGCTATCCTCTTTACTAACTGTCATAAATTTTTGGATTACAAGTTCTAAAATTACCAGTTTGAGTCATATCTTGTTGCGTCCATTGCAATAACAATAAAAGGATTTGCATGAAGCATGGCTTCTCCCTCCAGACTAGAAGAGTAGGAACAGTATACTGTGTATATTGGAAGGGGGAAAAATACTGGACAATGACTTGATCACAGAATGAAGTTTAAGGGAGTGAGCTTCATGGGTATCCATTACATAGAAGGACCTGATTGGGCACAGTGTGTGACTTTCTGTGTAGTTTCCCATCATACATTAATTCCTTGCATGTGAATGTGAAGACAGACACCAATGGGTGTACAATTTAGGGAGGATAGCTTGAACTACTACATATTCAGTTTCCAGTTAGTGAACACTCCCATGCAGATATGTTCAATCCTGGTTGACACAGTTAAGTCAGCTCAGATGCTTGAAACACAGGCCATTGGCTGTAACTCCATACATCAGCTTACAGCACTCAGCAGCTATCATTTTACATGGGACAAAGTCATGTTTTCTCTTACTAATGGCATTCTCCCTACCAGGGAAGTGCCTACTCTGTTTCAAAGTCAGTATAACTAAGTGTTCAATTATTTTTTTTATCATTTTAAGAAGTTAATTATTGGTTATCATATTTTAGATTTCATTTTCTTCAAAGGCATTACTTCTATAATCTCTTTGTTTCTATTTTCTAATGTTTCCCAGGTTTTGAATTTCATTCCATTTTAAGTGCTGTTTATTTATTCATTTTTTTATTTATATCATTTTAGAGCAGTGATTCTCAACCTGGTGGGTCATGACTCATTTTGGGGGATCAAATGAACCTATCATAGGACAGGCCTAAGACCATCAGAAAGTACAGATATTTATAATTCATAACTTGCATAAACATATTTATGAAGTAGTAGGGTAAATAGTTTTATAGGTTGGGAGATCACTACATCATGAGTAACTGAATAGAGTCACAGCACTAGGAAGATTGAGAACAACTGGTTTAGAATAATGTCTCCTGTAGCTCAGGCTTGCATCATACTATGTAACTGAGAACTACTTTGAACACCTAATCCTGCTTTTGCTACTTACTGCTGCAAAAACAGTCCAGCAACTCCTACCATGCTGGACCTTGACTGGTCTGTGTGAAGGAGAAATAGATCAGTGAATGAGTATCCTTTAACTTCTCTAGATTTTATTATGAATTTACAAGTGAAGTGGGACCTGTGTAAGAATTGAGTTCACTGACCAATTGCAAAGCCAGTGGAGTCACATCAGAAAAAGGGATGACCAAGAAAGATGGTAAAAGCTTTTCTGCTCTGACAATAGTTGACATTAGCCGTGAGTAGTGAGGTAATTAATTTTAGATGTTCCATAAATGTTCTGTCTGGCCATTTCATGGGTTCATAGACCATGCATTCACGAATCTCTATAAAGAACTGAACTTATCATTAAGCCAAATTACTGTAGTTACAGTAGTTAAAGTAAAATAGAAGAGCTGGATAAAATGGTGTGGCCTTGTCTACCATGATTTATTTTCCAGGTTTACGATGCATACTCTGAGGATGATGATATGACTAGTGCTTGGTGTACTCTAATACAAATCTTTTGTCTCTGGAGCACATGACCATAAAGCCTGTTTCAACTTTTGAACAGAATTTTTCAGGATTATAAATACATTGTTTCCACTATCTCTTTCCTGCCTCTAAGCCCTGCCATAGACCCTTCATTGTGTTCTAATTCATGACTTCTTTTTGTTTAACAACAATTACTGTTTGAATGTGATCTGTGTTTGGTTGCAGGACCTCCCTGCTATGTAGTAAAGGGTTGGCTACACTGGAGCAGGTTGGCTGAGCTGTCAGAGCTGCTTGGACAGGAATGAACCATGAGCCAGACAGGTTTCTTTTGTTCTTTGTGTTTACCTGTTTAGTGGCCCTTGGCCTTTGACCTTTGTTGAGTGTGGGGAGGCTCTGCCATCCTGGCATGGGAGACTATGAGCTTGTGATATGTTGCCTTGTGCTATGTAATTGAGAATTTCTTTAAACACCTAATCCTGCCTCTGCTGCCCAGTGCTGGGTAGATAGCCCTACAACTTCTTCAGGACTGGGCTTTGACTGGTCAGTAAAAAGGAAATATAAACCAGCTAATGAGTGACCTCCAGTCTCTCTGACTTTTAGTGTGTGATTATAGATGAAGAGGGATCTGTGCAAGAATTGAGTGCATAGACAGAACTTGAAGTTGTTAGAGTCACAGTGCAGAAGGGGAGAGACAGGATAGTGGTTGAGAACTTTCCTACTTCAACAGTAGCTGAGATTAGCTATGTGGAACTAGGTAATCAATTTTATATGCTCCATAAATGTCCTGATGGTCATTTCCTGGTGTCCACATACCAGGCAATCAATAATCTGGACTGACCTTATTATGAAACCAAATTGTTATAGTTACAACAGTAACCAAAATAGATCAGAGTGAAATGTTGTGGCACTGTCTAAAAGGACTGTTATTTTTACTGGTTTTAGATATATACCATAAGGTAAAAGGTTTGAGATACCTTTGATGTGCTCTAATACAAATCCCTAGTTTCTGGAACACATGGCCATAAATTCTGTTTTAACATTTCAAAATAATTTCCTGAGAGTATAACTATATCATATCCACATTCTCTTTTCTGTGATCAAGCCCTACCATGACCCCTCAGTGTCTTCTAATTCATGGCCTGCTTTTCTTTAACAACAGTTGTGAATGTGATCTGTGTTTGGCTGTAGGATTTCCTAGGTATGAGACGATGGGTTGGCTGCACATGGAGTGTGTAATGGGAAGTGCATACAAACGACCCTGTGCTTTGGATGAGGAACAGGATATGCTCTCAGATATACTAACTTTCTAGACTAGGGCCCTATGCACTGGACTGGAAGGGCAGAGCAGAAACTTCTGTGATATCTGAGTAATTTGATCTTTGTTCACCCAGTAGGGGAACTGATAATATTCTGATGCCCAGCTGGGTGGCATTAGCCAGTGAGGGACTCTGCGAAAGCTTAGCAAGCAGGAACAATACTGGTAGGTAGCTTACAGGTGGTTCTTTCCAGGATTCTTCTCTGCTTCTGTTGTAATGAGTTGTAAGGAAGACCACAAGCTATGCCATGGTGAGTGCAGGGTGTTCAGAGATGATCTGTTGAGCTGTCATTTCTGCTGGGATTTGTATGGACCATGAGCCAGGCTATGGTTCTGTTTTTTTATGTATTGACCTGGCCAGTGGTTCTTGTCCTCTGAGTCTCCCAGTATATGGATTTCTTGGGAAGAGAAATAATTTAGCTCTAGTATGGTAGGATATTATGCTTGTAATATTATTGTCTAGTGTACACATAGGGGAATGCTTTTGGTGTGCAGTGAGAAGACAGATTGGAAAACTGATGGTGGGGTTTCTAGAATTTCTGAATATTGTATTTCACTTTCAAGTTTATAATATAAATGTTTCAAATAGTTTAATAGTTGGTAGAACTATGGTGGTGTTGATTGTATTTTTGCAACACACAATTAGAATGTTTCTAACTTTCTGCTATCATCAGGCACAATGATATGATTCAGTGCTGTTTAGTTCCAGGTGACAAAAGAGCTACCAAGTTTTCTCAGGTGTGCATGGTGTTGGGCAGGTAGATATGGCATAATCTATATCTTGTGCTATAATCCTTGTGACAGGAAGCAGATATTAAATTCTATTTTTCTAAATATTTTTCTATATATTTATCTTAAATATTGCTCACAGTCTTAATAGTTATAGCTTTGTTGTAAGGTGTTTTTTTTTTTTTTTTTTTGGGTTTCTCTGTCTTTGAACTCACAGAGATCTGCCTGTGTTTGCCTCCCAAGTGCTGGGACTAAAGATGTACATTACCACTTTCCAGCAAGAAGTCATATTATGTCAATCTGTGTACTATTTTTCCATAATCTCATTGATCATTCTGGGTGTTTCCACTATGAATGTCACTTTGTAATCAAATTTTCTGTTATAAATTGTTGGAAATTGTCATTGAATTGTATTCATTTTATGCTGCAAATTTACTATACACAGAATCTTAGTTTTGAGGCATCATTTTCTCAGGAATTATTTGCTTCTTTATTTACTTAGGGTTTGTTATTCTTTTTGCTCTTAATCTGTGAAAGACTTTTGGTTTATTGGCTAAAATGTCTTTACAGGTTGTTCCTCATATATTCTGATTTCAGATACCAACACTCCAGTTGAGAGACTCATAAATATCTACTGTTCCAGATCCTGCATACATATATAGAACATTCATTCTCATGTGAAAACATTTGCAAAAAATAGCAGTAAACTTGTTTTCGAAAGTGCTTGTGGCTGGGTGGTGGTGGCACACTCTTTTAATACTAGCACTCAGGAGGCAGAGGCAGCAGGATCTCTGTGAGTTCAAGGCAAGTCTGGTCTACAAGAGTTATTTCCATGATAGGCTCCAAAGCTACAGAGAAACCCTGTCTCGAAAAACCAAATAAAAAAAAAGTGCTTGTGATTTATAAAACAATTATAAACTGAGTTGCTTTAGGTATATACCAATTCTTTAATAGTCTGTTATCTTGTATTATGTTTTAAAATATTTTCATTTCCTTACTTTGAAGCAGACTTATTGGCCATCATAAATCAAAGTGAAGATTCCAAGAATAAGAATATAAGAGTGTAGGTTCCAGAAATAGAATTGTAGAAGTAACAAAATATAAAGTTGTAAGCCTAGGAGAATGAGAACAGACTGTCAGCAGCGTTCTCTGCAGCTTAAGGTGATGTGGGATTTCCCTCTGTGTGCTGTGAATACCATTGGTGAATAAATAAACTTCCTTGATTTGCTGATAGGACAGAACTTAGGTAGGCAGGGAAAATTAAACTGAATGTTGGGTGAAAGAAAGGCAGAGTCAGGAGAAGCCATAGACCTTTGCTGGATACAGACATGCTGAAATTTTGCTGGTAGTTCAGGACCTCATGGTGATGCACAGAATAATGGAGACAGGCTAAATTAAGATGTAAGAGTTAGCTAATAACAAGCTAGAGCTAATGGGCCAAGCAGTTATTTAAATAATATAGTTTCTTTGTTATTATTTCAGATCTGAACTGCTGAGCAGCTTAAAACCAACAAGTGGCCTTCTTACAACATTAAGGATTAGTGGATTAGTTTGATTTACAACTGATAGCTCCTCTGCCTTAAAGCCTGAAGCATCCCTCTGCAAACTGAGAGTCCCTCTTCAAACTGAGGGTCAGCTTTTAGATAACCCCTGACCACTCATGACTAACTACTATCATGAGCTGGGTTAACTTTTAAATGATGTGATGCACATGACTTTTTTGTTTTGCATTCTCTCATATGCTTTCCTGATATGCAAAACTGTCGGTATCAAGGGATTGCAGAACTTCAATAAACACCATCAGAAAGTGGCAGAGAGAAACATAGGCTAAATGCAAACCCAAGTTTAACTGAAAAACCCTGTTATGGAAATTGTAACAACAAACAAAGCAATTTGTACCTGAGCTTTACTTCGAGATTATAAAAATTCTTTTTTTTCCATGCATAATGCTTGCTTCTTGCTATAAAAAGGCTATTTTGGAAATCGCCCATTGCCACAGATCTAGAAATCCAATCTCTGGCTGTGGTCACATACAACTGGTAAGCTTTGTGTGCCCCATGCAGTGTTTTTTTCCTTCCTTTTTCTGGAATAAAGTTTGCTTCTGGTTTAGTAGATTTTAGTGGTCTGCCCGCTTCTCAATAATTGCACGACACCTGGACCCAACAATAGTAAGCAAAATGCTGTCTAAGTGACCCTAACAGACATCCTATTCTTTATCACAATAGAATGATATCCTTTTAGTAGTCACAATATTTTCTACAAAGTTAAAACCTCAGAAAGCTTCAAGTGAATCTCTCCAATTATGGTGGAACACCCTCCTCACACAACACATTCTCTATTATTAGCAAAGGAAAGAATGGGGTGTACTGGATGAGTTATGGTCAGTGATTTCCTGTAGTTTGATTTTGATTAGAGTCTTATAATTTCTGTTTAAGAGATTATAATCTATATTGGTAGCTATGTTTTTATGTCTCATTTTTTTTAGTGGTGCAATCTATATTGTTAGTTTTATTATCATCTGATTATATTGTTCCTCTGGAAAAAGATCAGCCTTCAACAATTTTGTATCTAGAAAATTTCTTGTTAAAAGTTCCTTGTGTTTTAGTTGGTTTGAGAAGTTTCTGTGGAGAGTCAGTTTTAGTTTTTTTATTTATTGTTCTTTGAGGCTTGCCTCTTTCCATTCCCTGGCATATCTGTGTTTTCCAGTTCTTGCTATCTTCATGTTTGGGTTTTTGCTGTTTAAGTGATTGGATGCGATTAATACATTGACTTTGGATCTTTAAAACCTCCTTGTACTGCTCTTCAGTATCAAGAGGGAGGGGGAATGGAGTGGAGGGAGGAGAAGAGGAGTGGGGATAGGGAAAGGGGAGTGGAGGGAGTGGCAATATTTGGGAGGAGGGGGAGGGAAATGGGAAACGGGGACAGGTGGAAATTTTAATTAAAAAAGAATAAAAATAAAAAAAATAAAACCTCCTTGTATATTATTGTCTTTTTCCTAATTCATCTCAGCTGTCAACATGACATTGCCTAGGGTTGTCTGAAGGAGCATTAGTTGAGGGTGTGCTTAGATGATAACATCTAATTGTTGCATCTGAGAGAGATTGTACTGATTTCAACTGATGTTGGAAGGCTCTTCTACTGAGTTGGCAATATCTCTAAGCAAGTGGACCTGCAGAAGAGAACTAGCTTAGCATGATTCCATGACAAAACAAGATAGAAAGCTAGGAAGCAATGTTTCCCCATGTTTTGTCTTCATTTATTAGCTTGAGTATCTATCCTAAGCTTGCACAAGGATGGACTGTGATCTAGGAATATCAACCAGATAAACCTCATTACCTGAGTTGCTTTTTCATTTGGTCTGTTTTAGAGAAGGTTCCATGAGGTGCTGAGAAGAAGGTATATTCTTTTGAGTTTAGGTGTAATGTTCTGTACATGTTTGTTAAGTCCATTTTATTCATGACATCTGTTGGTTTCCTTATTTCTCTGTTAAGTTTTTGTCTAGTGGACCTGTCCATTGTGGATAGTGGAGTGTAGAAGTCTCCTACTATTAGCGTGTGGATTTTGATGTATGTTTTAAGCTTTAGTAGTGTTTCTTTTACATATGTGATTGCTCTTGTTTTAGGGGCATAGATGTTAAGGATTGAGACTTCATCTTGATGAATTGTTCCTGTTATGAGTATAAAGTGTCCTTCTCCATCTTCTGATTTATTTTAGTTTGAAATTTAATGTTAGATATTAGGATAGCTACACCTGCTTGTTTCTTAGGTGCATTTGATCAGAAAACCTTTTCCCAATCTTTTACTCTGAGGTAATGTCTGTCTTTGAGGTTGAGGTGTGTTTCTTGTATACAACAGAAAGCTGCATATTGTTTTTCTATCCATTCTATTAGCCTGTGTCTTTTTATAGGTGAGTTGAGACCATTGATCTTAAGTTCTATTAATGACCAGTGATTGTTAATTCCTGTTCTTTTTCAGTGGGAGTGGTTGTGCATTTCCCTTTTTGGGTTTTGCTGATGTGAGGTTATCTGTTGTTTGAGTTTTTGTGGGTGAAGTTAGTTTCTTTGGATTGTGGTTTTCCTTTTAGTACTTTCTGTAAGGCTGGGTTTTTGGATATATATTGTGTAAATCTGGTTTTGTCATGAAATATCTTGATGGAGGAGGGTAATCTTTCTATCTGTTGCTTTCATTGGTTAATTAATAAAAAAACTGCTTGGCCTCTTATAGGGTAGAATTTAGATAGGCAGAGTAAACAGAACAGAATGCTGGGAGAAAGATGCCGAGTCAGTGAGTCGCCATGATTCTCTCACTCCAGACAGACGCAGGTTAAGATCTTTCCTGGTAAGCCACACCTCGTGGGTCTACACAGATATTATAAATGGGTTAGATCAATATGTAAGAGCTAGCCAATAAGAGGTTATAACTAATGGACCAAGCAGTGTTTAAAAGAATACAGTTTCCGTGTAATTATTTCGGGTAAAGCCGTGCGGGCGGCTGGGCACCAGGAACGCAGCCCACAGCTCTTATTACTACAATATCTTCTTTCCTCCATTGATGGTGATTGAAAGGTTTGCTGGGTATAGATACCTGTGCTTGCATTTGTGGTCTCTTAGTGTCTGCAGCACATCTGACCAGGGCCTTCTGGCTTTTTTGGTTTCCATTGAGAAGTTGGGTGTCAGATGAACCCTAGGTTGAGTTTTAAATTCCTGTGAAGGAGAGAAAAGGAACTTGCAGGCATGAAGTCTGACTTATCTGAATGGAATCATATTGTTTTTCCCTGATGCCTACAAAATCTCTAGTTAGGAGTTTTGGATGGTGGTGACCAGATGACATCCAGGTTGTGGGGAGATCCTGAGACTTGAACTGAAGTAAGTCTAAGCTACTCAGACATTTACAAAGAGCTGTGGAGTTCGAAAGAAGCTTTGCAAAAGTTCAAAGATCAAATGCCAAATAGCAAGGCATAGGGTGGACTTAAGTAAGTTGGAACCATCTGTACCCTGTATCCACTCTACTATGGTGGTAGATCTTTCACTATTTTCATTTTTGGCAACTCAAGTAACTGTCAGTGACAGTATCCTACAGCCCCCATTTTGCTGTCTCCATGGCAGCATAAAGCTCTTTAGTCTCCACCCCATCAATCTCCATTACTTGTCTGCCTGGTATGATTAAGGATAATCTAAGATACATTTAAATTTCTCCCTTTGGCTAACAACTAGTTAAATAATAGACACTATGAAATTTGACTTTCCCTGGGAATTTCACTGTGGAAAAAGACTGACTTCTCCAGGTGAGACCGTGTCTACTGAAGAAACATTTACTCCTTATCTGACCACCTTACAGGAGAGACAGGAGCTGAGGTTTGGGGAGGGTTTTAGAGATGGGAAAGCTTTCATTATATGACTTAGGTGTATTAACTTAGTTGTGTATATCCCTTGCCATCTATCTAAACCTGTTAGGACCTCAAGGATAAATTAATCACCTTATATCTTCATCACTGTTCCAAATTAGTCATACCAAAAATATCATGTTTATTACTTTTATTAATAATTTGGTTTTTTCTTTTTTTATCTTAAAGAATAGCCTCATTATAAATCTCTGGCTGTTCTGGAACTTACTGTATAGACTAGGATCTTGTAGAAAATCAGCGTGATTTGCCCACCTTATCTTCAATGTACCTGAATTATAGTTGGGCACATCACAGACAACTAAATTAATACATTTTTGTTGTCCAAGACAGGGTTTCTTTGTGTAGCTTTGCTGTCCTGAAACTAGCTTTGTAGACCAGGCTGTCCTTGAGTTTATAGAGACCTGCCTTTCTCACAATTATGTAGTTTAGAATTGTTTTGAACACCCAATCCTGCTTCTGTAGCTCAGTGCTGGAAAGGAAGTCTTGCAGCTGCAATCAAGGCTGGGCCTTAATTGGTCAGTGAGAAGGAAAATAGATGAGTGTCCTCCAACTAATCTGTATTTTACTGTGAACTTGCAAATGAAGAGGGACTCGTATAAGAATTGAGTTCACTGACAAACTGTAAATCAGGTATAGTTCCAGCACAGAGAGGTATGGGCAAGAAGGAACATGAAAGCATTCCCCCTTAGACCATAGCTCACATAAGAAGTAGGTAGTGAGTCAATCAATTTTTGATGATTGCTAAATGTTCTGACTGGCCATTTCTTGCTTCCACAGAGTAAGGAATCAAGAACCGGGATAAAGAACCGAACTTATGAAACCAAATTACAGTAGTTGTACTAGTCTGACTAAAATAGAACTGGATAAAATGGTGTTCCCGTTCCTAAAAGAACTGTTATTTTACATATTTAAGATGTACAGTCTGAGATAAAATGTGTTACTAATCCTTGGTGTGCTCTAATATAAATCACTAAACTTTGGAGCACATGACCATAAACCTGTTTCAGCTTTTTAGATTAATTTTTGTGGATTATAATTACATCATTTACATCATCACCTTCTTGCCTCTAAGACTTTCTAGAAATTATAAAAATCATTAATTTTGCTTTATCAAGAGTTGCTGTTTTAATGTGACTTAGGTTTGGCTTCAGAATATCTGAGCTATAAGGGAAAGGGTTGATTACACTGGTCACTAACTCTGTAATGGGCTAGGGGTGGGGCCTTTGTAGGGGTGGGGCGTTGCCAGGGCCGGGGAGGGGCCCGAGTGACCGAGAACTCGGGGTCAGCGGACCCTTAGGGGTACTGGGGGGGGGGGTTAGGGTTAGGGCGTGGCTGGGGTTGGGGCGTGGCTGGGGGGGGCGTCGCTAGGGTTGTGCGGCGCCGGGGGTGGGGCGTTGCCAGGGTCGGGGAGGGGCCGCGGTGACCTGGCACGCGGGGACTCGGGGTTGCTGGGGGGCCAGGGGTGGGGCGTGGGGTCCCCGCGGGGCGTGTCCGGGCCCGTGGACACTCCTCCCAGTGGTGGGGGGGCTGCCCCGCTGCTCCCCGGCCCCCCCCTTCCCCCGGGGCTCCAGCACTCGGTTCCCGGTCAGGGACTACGTCTCCCATGATTCCCCGCGGCGGCCATTTTGCCTGTAGTCCCGGACCGTTCCGGGACGGACTCGGTCTCCCAGGATCCCCGGGCTGGAAGCCCGGGCTCCTTTTTTCCTTCCTGCCTGTCCGCCGCTCCCGCCACGCTGGGAGCCGGCGCGCGGGAGCAGCAGAGAAAGGAGAATAAAGAAGGAAAAAGAAGAAAACCTGCCGCTTTTCGCCCCCGCCGCCTGCAGCCGCCGCCGCCGCCGCCGCTTGTGGAGCCGCTATCGCCGCGGGGGAATCCGAGGTGCCTGTTCGGAGCGGGGGAGAGGGGAAGGGGGTGGAGCTCCGGGGCTGCTTCCCGCCGGTTCCCGGCATCGGAACCGGGGCGACCGGGGCTCCCGGGCCGGCGCGGGGGTGTGTGTGGGGCTTGGGGGGGAGGGAGCGAGACTGCCGCGCGGCTTCCCTCCAGCGGTGGTGGCGGCGGGAGCGGGAGCAGCCAGCAGCCCAGGTCTAGACAGACGTCCACGGTGTCCGGCCCCCCCTTCCCCCACCCGGGCGGACACAGGACACTCGGAAGGCCCCAGAGTCCGCCAGGCCCCTCTGCCCGGCCCAGACGGGACCCCACGTCTCCCCTGTGCCCTCTGTAGGCCCCTGGTAGTATTATGGTGGTAGTATTATGGTGATGTTTATTGTCTTTTAGCAATACATAATTAGAATGCTTCTAACTTTCTGCTATCATCAGCCACAATGACATGATTCAGTGCTGTTTAGTTCCAGTAGACAAAAGCCGCTACCAAGGTTTCTCAGGTGTGCATGGTGTTGGTGAGGTAGATAGGGCAGAATCTATATCTTGTGCTATAGTCCTTGTGACAGGAAGCATAATTAATTATTCCATTTTCTAAATATTTTTATAAATATTCATCCTAAATATTATAAATATCCTAAATAATTTTATAAATATTTATCCTTAACATTTATCCCGTTCTTGATTGTTATACCTTTGTTGTAAGTTTTTTTTTGGTTTGAGTTTTGGGTTTCTCTGGCTTTGAACTCACAGAGATCTCCCTGTGTCTGCCTCCTAAGTGCTGGGATTAAAGATGCGGAGTACCACTTTGATGTGAGTTAGCCAGAAACACGCTTATGCTATTGGCCAAACAGTGGTGCGGGAGAATTGTCTGTATTCTGTCAATCATATTTTAAATAAATGCTGATTGACCAGGCATGAAGTATAGGCGGGTCAACCAGACAGGAAGTAGAGGTGGGTGATGAGGACAGGAGTATTCTGGGAACAAGGAAGCTCTTCCCATACTTCTGCCCAGACTCCTAAGAAGCAACATGTGATCTGCCCAGCTGTGAAAGGTACTGAGCCACATGGCTAACATAGATCAGAGTAATCTGTTAATATAAGCCTCAAGAGCTAATAAGTAGCCTGAGCTAATTTACCAATCAGTTTTATATTTTATGGAGATCTTTGTGTGATTTTCTTTAGGGTTTGCCAGTTGTGGGGAACCGAGCATTGAAGAAATCCCAACATGCAGGTCCCTGTCATGTTACAGAATGGCGTCTATGGTGTAAACTGCATCTACAGAAAGCTTGAGAAAGTTTGGAACGAATATAGTTAGCATATTTTCTTGGTAGCAGCAATTCCTTGTGTCTGCTTCCTAGAGGCAAGCAAGCTCTCTCATCTAAGAGAAGCTTCCCGACTCAGCTTTAGCTGCAAAACCCTGCATCTCTTTAAGAGGTCCTGCTTTGAAACACTTAAATGGTGTTGATGAAAAGCTGAACATGTGCTTTTCGGTTTTCAGCTGCAGCTGAAAAAAAGCTGTACCATTTTAAAATGCTGGCTTTCTATGCCTTCCTGCCAGGAAAGCACCTGAGTATGGTCTTTGAGCAGAATGCTGCTGCTTTCTTGCTGTCTGGAAATTTGAAACACTGTAGAGTTGTGGCAGTGAAGGCTGCTCTGGCTGGTACCTCAGCCACAAGGCTAGAATCACAGAAAGCTAAGTAATGTGCTAGATCCAGCTGTCAAAGCCACTGCTCTAATTCGCTCCATAAATCCTCATGTGGTCAGAAAAAGAGATATATACAGTAAAGAGAGATTCAAAGCTGAAGAAAACCACTAAATGGTTTATGGTGTGTTTAAAATATATGCAGGGCAAAGGTCAAAATTTTTTTTTTTTTTGGTTTTTAGACACAGGGTTTCTCTGTGGCTTTGGAGCCTGTCCTGGAACTAGCTCTGTACACCAGGCTGGTCTCGAACTCCCAGAGATCCGCCTGTCTCTGCCTCCCGAGTGCTGGGATTAAAGGCGTGCGCCACCATTTCCCGGCTCAAAGTTCTTAAAGTGGAAAAAAAAGAGTAGTTGGTTGTGGTGGTACAGACCTTTAATCCCAACGTTTTGGGAGCCAGAAGTAGATTGGCTGTGAGACTTCAGTCTCACTTGGGGCAGAGCAAGATTGACCTTTGTGACTTCAAGGTGTGGCAGGACACACCTTTAATGCCAATGCCTGGGAGGCTTGGACAGACAGGTCTCCAAGAGTTCCAGGTGAGGTAGCACACACCTTTAATCTCAGCACTGCTAAGGCAGATCTCTTTGAGTTCAAGGACAGCCACAGAGTTATTCCAGGACAAAGATACACAGAGAACCTGTCTTAATAAGTAAAAGTAAAAATAGAAGAAATACAGGTTCAGTAAAGCCACATAAAGATGGAAAATACACAGGGAATATTGTTACTAAATGTTATTATGCTCTCTTTGAATTGTTTCAATGCTGGCCGTTCATGTTACAAAACAGCATTACAAATAATATGGTTTCTTTGTCATTATTTCAGGTCTGAGCACTTGGGAACAAACAAGCATCCACCCATCCAATCCTTACAGAAGGCAAGGCACATTGCTTTGTGGAAGGTCCAAGGCCTTCTCTACTAGGTAGGATGGAACAAGGTATCCATCCAAAGAGAATAGTTTCCCAAAAAGCCAGTACAAGCAGTAGAGATAAATTCTGGTTCCACTCCCAGTGACCCATCAGTCTTCCTGAGCCATATATCACTATCAACCACATTCCAAATGATTAATTTGTACCTATGCTGGTTCCTTCCCAGTCTTACTGGTGTTGGTTAGCTCCCATTAGCTCAGTTAAACTGTTTCAGTGGGTGAGCCCATCATGGTCTTGACCTCTTTGCTCATATTCTCACTCCTTCCACTCTTCAATTGAACTTTGAAAGATCAGTACAGAGCTGTGATGTGTGTCTCTGCCTCTGCTTCCATCAGTTGCTGGATGTATTTACTTTGGTGATATTTAAGTTATTCATCATTCTGACTACAAGACAAGGCCAGCTCATGTCCCCCCTTCTCTATTGCTTAGGGTCTTATCTGGGGTCATCTTTGTGGATTCCTAGGAATTTACTAAAGTCATGTTTCTTGCTAACCTCATAATGGCTCCCTCAATCAAGATATCTCTTTCCTTGCTCTCATCTCTGACCTTCCTCTATCTCAATGATCCCATTTCCTCAAGTTCTCTTCACCCCTCCCCTTTCCCCCTTCTCTTCTCCTACCTTTCTTTTCCCCCATCCTTGTGTTCCCATTTTATTTCAGCTGATCTTTTATATTTTGAATTTCCAAGTGGATTTATATGTTTTTCTTAGGGTTCACATTGTTACTTAACTTCTATGATCATGAACTATAGGGTCAATATCCTCTTTTTATAGCTAATATCTACTTATCATTGAGTACATAATACCATATTCATCTTTTTGGGTTAGAGTTACCTGACTCAGGATGGTGTTTTCTAGTTCCATCCATTTGCATGTAGAATTTAACATATCTTTTTGTTTTACCACTGAGTAGTAATCTATGTGAATGTTCCACATTTTCTTTATCCATTCTTCAGTTGAGGGGTATTCAGTGTGTTACCAGGTTCTGACTATTACAAAAAAATGCTTCTATGAACATAGTTGAACATATATCTTTGTAGTATGATTGCACGTCTTTTTGTTATAATTCCAATAGTGGCATTTTTGGATTTTGGGGTACTTTGATTGCCAGTTTTCTGTGAAACAGCCATAGTGATTTATAAAGTGGTTGCACAAGTTTGCATTCCCAACAGTTACTTCACATCCTCTTCAGCTTATGTTATCATTGGTGTTTTTGGACTTAGCCATTCTGACATGTGCTTTTATATTTTTTAGATATCTTTCTTGTACCCCTGATCTCTCCAAGACCTTTATCATGATGTGGTATCATATTTTGTCAAATGCTCTTTCAGCATCTAATGAGTTTGTCATATGTTTTTTTCTTTCATTTTATTACATGATGTATTATATTAATAGATTTTTTTATTTTGTACCATTCTTTCATCTCTGGGATGAAGCTGACTTGAAAATGAAGCATTTTTTTGATTTTTTTTCTTCGATTCAGTCTGCTAGTATTTTCTTGATTATTTTTGGATATCTATGTTCACAAGTGAGATTATTTTTTAACTCTTTCTTGGTTTAGTCTTTGTGTGGTTTGGGGATCATGGTAACTAGTCTCATAAATAAAGATTTTGGCAATGTTCCTTCTTGTTCTATGATGGGGAACACTTTGAGGAGTATATGATATAATTCAGCATTAAAACTGTTTGTCCCTGGGATATTTTTGTTTGTGAGGCTTTTGATGATAGCTTCTATTTCCTTATAGTTTATAGGTCTATTTAAATTGTTCACCTGGTCTTGATTTATTTTTGGTATATGGTACCTAAACAGAAAAATGTCCATTTCTTTTATGTTTTCTAATTTTGTGGAGTACAGGTTTTTGTAGTATGATCTAAGAATTCTCTTAGTGTCTGTTGTTAGGTATCCCTTTTCATTTCTGATTGTGTTAATTTGGATGTTCTATCTTTTTTTTTATTAGTTTGGATAAGAGTTTATCTAGTGACCTTCCTCCACTTTTTTTAAACATTTATTTATTTGTTATGTATACAATATTCTGTCTGTGTGTATGCCTGCAGGCCAGAAGAGGGCACCAGACCCCATTACAGATACCTGTGAGCCACCATGTGGATGCTGGGAATTGAACTCAGGACCTTTGGGAGAGCAGGCAATGCTCTTAACCTCTGAGCCTTGTCTCTAGCCCCTCCACTTTCTTTATGTGCTATGAACTTTCCCCGTATCATTGCTTTCATAGTGTCCCATATGTTTGGGTACTTTGTGGCTTCATTTTTGCTTAATTTTAGGAATTCTTTAATTTCTTTTTTTATTTTTTCCTTGACCTAGGGGTGGTTCAATAGTTTACTCTTTTATTTCCATGAATTTCTATGATTTCTGATAGTATTGTTGTTTTTAAGTTCTAACTTTAAACCTTGTTGATCCACTAAGATACATAGGGTTACTCCAATTTTTTTTCCTGTGGATATTTGCTTTGCTATGCAGTATGTGGTCAGTTTCAGAGAAGGTTCTGAGGTGCTGAGAAGGTTTATTCATTTGTGTTTAGGTGAAATGTTCTGTATATGTCTGTTAACTCCTTTTCATTCATGACATCTGTTAGTTTCCTTATTTCTCTATTAATTTTTTGTCTTGTAGAACAAACTAATATTGTGGTTAGTGGAATATAGAAGTCTCCTACTATTAGTGTGTGGATTTTTGTGTATATTTTAAGCTTTCTTAATGTTTCTTTTACATATGTGAATGCTCTTGTATTTGGGGCATAAATGTTAAGGATTGAGACTCCAGTTTTATAGATTTATCTTGTTATGAATATAAACTGTCTTTCTTCATCTCTTCTGATTTATTTTATGTTAGATATTAGGATAGCTACACCTACTTTTTTCTTAGGTGCGTTTAATCGGAAAAACTTATCCTGTACTCTGATGTAATGTCTGTCTTTGAGGTTGAGGTGTGTTTCTTGTATACAACAGAAGTCTGGATCTTGTATTCCTATCCATTTTCTTAGTTTGTGTCCTTTTATAGGTGAGTTGATACCATTGATATTAAGTGCTATTAATGACCGGTGGTTGTTAATTCCTGTTCTTTTTCAGTGGGAGTTGTTGTGTGTTTCCCTTCCTTTGGTTTTGCTGATGTGAGGTTATCTGTTGCTTTAGTTTTTGTTGGTGAAGTGAGCTTACTTTGTTCGGGTTTTCCTTCTAGTACTTTCTGTAAGGCTGGGTTAACTTAGTTGTGTATATCCCTTGCCATCTATCTAAACCTGTTAGGACCTCAAGGATAAATTAATCACCTTATATCTTCATCAGTGTTCCAAATTAGTCATACCAAAAATATCATGTTTATTACTTTTATTTATAATTTTTTCTTTTTATCTTAAAAATAGCCTCATTATGAATCTCTGGCTGTCCTGGAACTCACTGTATAGACAAGAATCTTGTAGAAAATCAGCGTTATTTTCCCACCTTATCTCCAATGTACCTGAATTATAGTTGGGCACATCACAGACAAATAAATTAATACATTTTTGTTGTTTAAGACAAGGTTTCTTTGTGTAGCTTTTGCTGTCCTGAAACTAGCTTTGTAGACCAGGCTGACCTTGAGTTTATATAGACCAACTTTTCTCACACTATGTAGTTTAGAATTGTTTTGAACACTTAGTCCTGCTTCTGTTGCTCAGTGCTGGAAAGAAATTCTTGTAACCGCTGCAAGGCTGGGTCTTAAGTGGTCAGTGAGAAGGAAAATAGATGATTGTCCTTCAACTTATCTGCACTATTAGGGAAAGGGTTTATTATACTGGTCACTAATTCTGTAATGGGCTAGGGGTGGGGCGTTGGTAGAGGTGGTCGGCGCTATGGGTAGGTGGGGCGTTGCCACGGCCGGGGGTGGGGGCCGGGTGACCGGGCACTCTGGGTCAGCGGGCCCTTAGGGGGACTGGGGGGCTGTGGTTATGGCCTGGCTAGGGCTGAGGCTTGGCTAGGGGTGGGGCGTCGCTAGTGTTTGGTGGCGCCGGGGGTTGGGCGTTGCCAGGGCCGGGGAGGGGCCCTGGGGACTCGTGTTGACTGGGGTGCCGGGGGCGGGGTGTGGGGTCCCCGCGGTGCGTGTCCGGGACCGTGGACACTCCCCCGAGCCGTGCATGGACGGCCCCGCCGCTCTCCGTGGCCCCCGGGGCTCCGGGACCCGATTCCTGGTCCAGGACTACGTCTACCATGATTCCTCTCGGCGGCCATTTTTCCTGTAGTCCGGGACCAGTCTGTGACGGACTCGGTCTCCCAGGATCCCCTTAGCCCGGGGTCCGTCCGTCCTTTTTCCTTCCTTCCTTCCTTCCTCCCTCCCTCCCTCCCTCCCTCCCTCCCTCCCTCCCTCCTCCCTCCCCCCTCCCTCCTTCCTTCCCTCCTTCCTTCCCTCCTTCCTTCCCTCCTTCCTTCCTTCCTTGCTTCCTTCCTTCCTTCCTTCCTTCCTTCCTTCCTTCCTTCCGCTTTCCCGCCGCTCTTGCCACGCTGGGAGCTGGCTCCCAGCACGCGGGAGAAGCAGAGAAAGGATAAAAAAGAAGAAAAACCGCTCCCCCCCCCCCCCCCCCCCCCCGCCGCCTCCAGCCGTCGCCGCGGGTGGGGGGGGGGGAAGGAGCGCGCCGCGAGGCTTCCCGCTAGAACCGGTGCGGGCGAACAGAGGGAGCAAGGGAGTGGGGAGGGAGCGAGCCATCCGCGCGGCTTCCCTCCAGCAGTGGCGGCCGGAGGACACAGGACACTCGGGAGGCCCCCGGACTCTGGCCAGAGTCTGCCCGTCCCAGACGCTGACCCCACGTCTCCCCCGTGCCCTCCGCAGGCCCCTGACTGAACTCAGGATGCCCCCGGACCCCGGGATGCCGCGCTGGAGGCTGCAGGAAGATTCCCAGAGGGCCACATAGGGCACAGAGGGCCACAGTGCGCCCCTGTGTCCACAGACTCTGCCCAGACAGCGACCATTACTCCACCGGGGGCCTGGGCCATGCCCAGAGAGGCTTCAGGTACGTGCTGATGGTGCTGGGGTGGGGGGCAGAGCCCATGCCCACGGTGTCCTGGTCGCCCCTGTGCAGACACAGGACATTCAGGAGGCCTCCAGACTCTGCACAGACAGAGACCAGAGTCCACCAGGCCCCTCTGCCCGTCCCAGACGCTGACCCCACGTCTCCCCCGTGCCCTCCGCAGGCCCCTGACTGGACTCAGGACGACCCCGGACCCCGGGATGCTGCGCTGGAGGCTGCAGGAAGATTCCCAGAGGGCCACATAGGGCACATAGGGCCACAGTGCACCCCAGTGTCCACAGACTCTGCCCAGATAGCGACCAGGACTCCACCGGGGGCCTGGGCCGTGCCCAGAGAGGCTTCAGGTATGTACTGATGGTGCTGCTGGGGGGGGGTGCGCCAGAGCCCATGCCCACGGTGTCCTGGACGCCCGTGGGGAGAGGAAGGGGAGACTCTGCAAGCCTGGATATTATGCTTGTAATACCACAGTCCAGTGTACAAACAGAGTCATGCTCTTGGTGTGCAGTGGGAAGAGAGATTTGAAAATTGATGGTGTGGTTTCTAGAATTTTTGAATATTGCATTCACTTTCAAGTTTGTCTTATAAATGTTTCAAAGCTGGTAGTATTATGGTGATGTTTATTGTCTTTTAGCAATACATAATTATAATGCTTCTAACTTTTTGCTATCACCAGCCACAATGACATGATTCAGTGCTGTTTAGTGGAACAAAGTCATACAGTCTCTTATTAATGTCATTCTTTCTCTCAGTGAAGGGACTACTCTATTTCAAATTTAGGATAGATAAGTGTTCTATTATAAATTTTTTTATCATTTTAAAGCATCATTTATTGGTGTCATTTTTAGCATTTATTTAATTTAGATGCATTACTGGTATATTTTTCGATGTTTTCTAGTTTAAGAATTTCATTCCATTTTTTCTTAAGTGCTGTTTGTTTATTTATATCAGTTTAGAGCAGGGTTTCTTAACTTTTGTGGTCACAGCTTCCTATGGGGGATCAAATGATCCTATCACAGGACTGGCCTAAGACCATCAGAAAGCACGGATATTTTATTTATTTATTTATTTATTTATTTATTTATTTATTTTGGGTTTTTCGAGACAGGGTTTCTCTGTGGTTTTGGAGCCTGTCCTAGAACTAGCTCTTGTAGACCAGGCTGGTCTCGAACTCACAGAGATCCGCCTGCCTCTGCCTCCCAAGTGCTGGGATTAAATGCGTGCACCACCACCGCCCGGCACGGATATTTTATATTATAATTCATAACAGTAGCAAAAATATAGTTATGAAGTAGCAATGAAAATAAGTTTTTAGTTGGGTTTCAACACATCAGGAGGAACTCTTTTAAATGGTCACAACATTAGAAAGATTGACAACAACTGGTTTATATCAGTGTCTCCTGTAACTCAGGCTTACCTCACAATATCTAATTGGGAATTGCTTTGAACACCTAATCCTGCCTCTGCTACCCAGTGCTGGAAAGATAGTCCTGCAACTCCAACCAGGATGGACCTTGACTGGTCTGTGGAAAGGAGAAATAGATCAATGAATGAGTACCCTCCAACTTCTCTAGATTTTATTGTGAATTTATAAGTGAAGTAGAACCGATATAAGAATTTAGTTCACTGACCAACTGTAAAGCAAACATAGTCACAATGGAAAAATGGATGGGCAGGAAAGAGTATGAAAGTTTTCCTGCTGGGACAGTAGTTGACATTAGCAATAAGTAGTGACACACCACAAACTTTGCATTCAAGAATCTATATAAAAACTTATAATTGAACTAAATTACTGTAATTACAATATTTCAAGCAAACTAGAAGAACTAGGTAAAAGGGTGTGGTTGGTCCTGCCTAACATGACTGTATACCCTGAGAGAAATAATGTGAGTTGTACTTGGTGTGCTCTAATACAGATCCCTAGTCACTGGAGCACATGACCATGAAGCTTGTTTGAACATTTTAACCATATTCTTTTGATATTGTAATTACATTACATTATTTTCACCATCTGTCTCTTGCTTCCAATTGTTCCCATGGACCCTTTATTGTGTTCTAATCCATTGCCTCTAGAAATGAGAAAAATCATGAAATTTGCTTTATTAAGAGTTGCAGTTTGAATGTGACCTAGGTTTTTCTTCATAATATCTGAGCTATGAAGGAAAGGGTTGATTACACTGGCCAGTGACTCTGTAATGGAACATACACACACAAGGGACACCCTATTTTTCAAAAAAACAGGAAGTGCTCTGAGAGACTGGAACTTTCTATTAAAATACCAAATTTCCAGACTAGAGCCCTTTGTTCCCCTAGGGTGGAATGGCAGAGCTTGGAAGGTATGTGCTGACTTTTTCATTTGATTTCTGCTCATCTAGTAGGACAATTGCTACTGTCTTGAGGGTCAACTGGGCTATCCTATCTATTGAGTGACTCTGGATAAGCCTAGCCATCAGGAGCATCAATGGGAAGTAGATTGTTAGCCATGAGTGAGCCAATAGGGAGCCATGAGAGTTGTTTTTATTTTTCCCTAAATTGTATAGTTGATTTCTACATGCAGTTCTTATCCCACCTTCCTCTGAAGAGGTAACACTACCTACCATTAATGGATTCTGGTAACTGCTATTGTTTTGAATCCCAGCTATGTTGTTCTAGCTAATGAGTTATTGTGGTTGGCAATCATGATCCCCAGTAGTAGGTACTTTACAGGTTGTTTCCTGATTCTCTTGTTTTGCTCTAAGGATCTGTTAGGAGGACCACAAGCCATGCTATGGTGAATCTAGGAGCCACTGTCCTCAGACCAGGAAGAACAGTTTGGCTGAGCTGTCAGAACTGCTTGGATAGGGATGAATCAGGAGTCAGACATGTTCTGTTGTTCTTTGTGGTGACCTGGGTAGTGGCTCTTGAACTCTGAGCTTTTTTGAGTGTGGTGGAGGCTCTTCCATCCTGGCATGGAAGACTATGAGCTTGTAATATTGTTTCCTGATGCTTTGTAATTGCGAATTTCTTTAAACAATGCTGGGTATATTTCAGGATTAGGCTTTGACTGGTCTAATTAGGAATTAGGTAATTAATTTTAGATGCTCCATAAATGTCCTGATGGTCATTTCTTGGTGTCCACAGAACAGGCAATGAAGAATCTTGACTGACCTTATTATGAAACCAAATTGCTATAGTTACAATAGTTCAAACAAAATAGATCATAGTTAAATGTTGTGGCCCTGCCTAACAGGACTGTTACTGGTTTTAGATATATACCCTGAGTTAAAAGATTTAGATATCTTTGATGTGCTTTATTACAAATCCCTAGATTCTGGAGCCCATGGCCATAAATCCTGTTTCAACTTTTCAAAATAATTTCTTGAGATTATAACTATATCATATCCACATTCTCTTTTCTGTCCCCAAGCCCTACTATGACCCTTCAGTGCCTTCTAATTTATGGCCTGCTTTACTTTATCAATAGTTGTGAATGTGACATGTGTTTGGCTGCAGGTTTTCCCAGGTATTATATGATGGGTTGGCTACACTGCACATTGAGTGTTTAATGGCATGTCCACACAAAGGACATTCCTGTGGTTTGGATGAGGAACAGGATATGCTCTCGGAACGTTGATGAAACCCGTACTAAAATACAAACTTTCTGGACAAATGCCCTGCCTCCTGGTCTGTAAGGGCAGAACATAAAGTTCTGTTATATGTGAGTAATTTGATCTCTGATCATCCATTATTGGAGCTGATAATATTCTGAGGCCCAGCAGGGTGGTATTAGCCAGTGATGGACTCTGCGAAGGCTTAGTAAGCAGGAATAATAATGTGTGCTAGCTTACAGGTGGTTCTTTTCATGATTCTTCACTGCTTTTCTTGTAATGACTTGTATGGAAGACCACAATCTATGCCATGGTGAGTGTAGGGTGTTTATATAAGGTCTGTTGAGCTGTCATATCTGCTGACATTTGGATGGAACATGAGCCAGGCTATGTTTCTGTTCTGTGTAGTGACCTGGCCAGTGGTCCTTGTCCTCTGAGCCTCTGTGAGTATGGATTTTCTGGGAAGAGGGAGACTCTTCAGCTCTCCTATGGTAGAATATTATGCTTGTAATATCATTTTACAGTATACACACAGGGTCATGCTTTTGGTGTGCAGTGGGAAGATAGATTGGAAAACCGATGATATGTTTTCTAAAATTTTTGAATATTGCATTCCACTTTCAAGTTTTTCTTATAAATGTCTCAAATATTTTAAAAGGTGGTAGAACTATAGTGGTGTTGATTGTCTTTTGGCAATACATGATTAGAATGCTTCTAACTTTCTGCTCACCAGCCACAATGATATGATTCAGTGATCTTTAGTTCTAGTTGACAAAAGGAACTACCAAAGTTTCTCAGGTGTTCATGTTATTGGGCAGGTAGATAGTGCATAATCTGTATCTTGTGATATAATCCTTGTGACATGAAGCAGATATTAAATTATTTTTCATAATTATTTTTTAATAACCTCATTGATCACTCTGAGTATTTCCACTATGACTGTAACTTTGTAATCAACTTTTCTGTTATAAATTTTTGGAAATCGTCATTGAAATATATTCATTATATGCTGCCAATTTACTATACACAGCATAATGTTCCCAAGAATTGGTTATTTGCTTCTTCATTTACTTAGGTTTTGTTTTTCTTGTTGCTGTTAATCTGTGAAAGATTTTGGTTTATTGGCTAAAATGTCTTTGTAGGTGGTTCCTCATATATTCTGATTTCCAATACCAACATTCAAGTTTAGAGGCTCACAAATATCTATTATTCCATATCCTGTATACGTGCAGAGAACATTCATTCTCATGTGCAAAGATTTGTAAAAAATAGCAATAAACTTGTTTTCAAAAGTGCCTGTACCCAGGCAGTGGTGGTGCATGCCTTTAATCCTAGCACTCATAACACAGAGGCAGGCCAACCTGGTGTACAAGAGCTAGTTCCAGGGCAGGCTCCAAAGCTACAGAGAAACCCTCTCTCAACCCCCCCCCCCACCAAATGCTTGTGAAACAATTTTAAACAGAGTTGCTTTAGGTATATATTGATTCTTTAAAAGTCTTTTATCTTGTATTTTTTTTAATTAATTAATTCTTTTCATTCAGAAATTTACACTTTCTCCTCTCCTCCCATTCCCTACCCACTCCCCCATTCCCCCTCTTCCCTCCCCTGCCTAACATGACTGTTATTTTACTGGTTTTACATATACACTCTCAGATAAAAGGGCTGGCCAGTTCTGGTTAATTTGGTAGGGCAGAAATTCCAATGTGCATGTCCCCCTCATGTTTCATAATGGCGCTCATGTGTATAATTGCATCCACAGAAAGCCTTACAAAGCGTGGCAAAAAATACAGGTAAGCATCTTTTCTTGGTAGCAGCAATTTCTTGGCTCTGTGTCCTATAGGCAAGCAAGTGCTCTCATCTAAGAGAGGCTTCCTGACTCTGCTTTAGCTGCGAAATTCTGCAGCTCTTTAAGAGGTCCTGCCAGGAAACACTTAAACAGTGTTGATGAAAAGCTGAACGCATGCTTTTCTGGTTTCTGTGTTAGCAGCAAAAAAGTTAAGCAGTTTTAAAATGGCCGCTTTCTTTGTGTTTCTGCCATGGCAAACTCTGATTCTTTCAGGCAGGCAGTCTGAATATGAAAGCACTTGAGTATGGTCCTTGAGCAGAATACTGCAGTTTGCTTGCTGGCTGTTACCTTGAAACACTGTAGAGTTGAGGCAATGAACAGGGCTTTGGCCTGTACCTCAGCCTCAAGGCTGGAATCACATAAAGCTAAGGAATGGGCTCGATCCATCTGTCAAAGCCATGGCTTTAATCTCCATAAAGACTCATGTGGTCAGAAAAAGATATACAGTAAAGAGAGATTCAAATATGAAGAAAACGTCTAAATGGTTTAAAGTGTATTTAAAACATATGCAGAGTAAAGGTTAAAGTTCTTAAAGTGGAAATACAGAGTATTTGGGTGTGTTGGTACACACCTTTAATCCCAATACTTGGGAGCCAGAGGTAGATTGACCTCTGATACTTCAGGACACACGTTTAATTCCAATGTGTGGGAGGCAGGGATGGACAGGTCTCTGTGAGTTCAAGGACAGCCTGGTCAACATATTTCTTCCAGTTCAAAGATGCATAGAACCTGTCTCAAAAAGAAAAAGTAAATATAAAAAAAATAGGTTAAGTAAAGTCACATAGAGATGGAATATATACAGAGAATATTGATACTGTATGTTATTATGCTCTCTTTGAATTGTTTTAATGCTGGCCCTTCATGTTACAAAACATCATTACAAATAATATGGTTTCTTTGTGATTATTTCAGGTCTCAGCAGCTGGGATCAAAGAAGCAGCCACCCATCGATTCCTTAGAGAAGGTAAGGCACATTGCTTTGTGGAAGGTCCAAAGCCTTCTCTACTGTATCTAGTCTTATATGTAAGTTCTAATTTTTAGGGCGTTCTATTATTTATTGTCGCTCTCAGTGTCTATGCTACTGGTGTTATATTTAAAAAGTGGTCTCTTGTCCCCATGCATTGAAGGCTACTTCCCACTATCTCTTTTATCAGGTTTACAGTAGTCAGATTTATATTGAGGTCTCTAATTCTTTTGGACTTAAGTTCTGTGCATGGGGATAGATATGGATCTATTTTTATTCTTCCACCTGTTGCCATCCAGTTATGCCAACACTATTTTTTGAAGATGCTTTTATCCCCATTATGTAATTTTAGCGTCTTTGACAAAAATCAGGTGTTCATAGGTTTGTGGATTAGTATCTGGGTCTTTGATTTTATTTCAATGTTCAACGTCTCTGTTTTTATGCCAATACCAAGCTGTTTTCATTAGTGTAGCTTTGTAATTGATGTTGATGGATTGTGATGCCTCTGGAAGTTCCATTCTCATACCGGATTTTTTTTGGTATCCTGGGTTTTTAGTTTTTCTGCATTAAGTTGATTATTGTTCTCTAAATGTCCATGATGAATCTTGTTGTTATTTTGATGTGAATTGCTTCTAATCTATAGAATGCTTTTGGTAAGATTGATATTTTTATTATTGTAATCCTATCTATCCAAGTACATGGGAGATCTTTCCATTTCCTGGTGTTTTCTTCAATTTCTTTCTATGAAAAATTAAATTTCATTTCATAAAGGTCCTTAAATTATTTGGTTAGTGGTACCCCAAGATATTTTATTTAATTTGTGGCTATTTTGAAAGGTAATGTTTCTCTGATTTCTTTCTCAGCTCCTTTATCATTTGTATATAGGAGGCCTACTGTTTTTTTTTTTTTTGATTTTATCTTGTATCTATCCTGCCACATTATCGTAGGTATTTATCACTTGTAGAAGTTCCCCTGTAGTGTTTTTAAGGTCACTTATACATACTATCATATTGTCTGCAAATAACAAATTTCCAATTTGAATCCCCTTGATTCCTTTTTTTGTTTTTATATTGCTCTAGGTAGAACTTCAAGAACAATGTATAATAGATATGGAGGTAGTGGACAGCCTCATCTTCTTCCTGATTTTAGGGGAATCACTTTTTCTCCCCATTTAATTAGATGCTGGCTGTCAGTTTGATGTATATTGCTTTAATTATGTTTAGATATATTCCTTGTATCCCTGTTGTCTCCAAGATCTTTGTCATGAATAGGTATTATGTTTTGTCAAATGCGTATCTAATGAGTTGGTTATAGGTATTTTTTCTTTCAGTTTATTTATATGATGGATTACATAGTCCCAGGCAAAAATGGCTGCCAGTCCCAGATCGGTTAGTTGGTTAGCTGCTTAGTGGGTTTTGGTTTTGTTAGGGCTATGTGTTTAGGTGTAGTTGGCTAGTTGGCTAGTTGGTTAGCTGGTTAGTTTGTTAGCTCGTGGGTGTTATGGTTAGTTGGTTAAGTGGGTACTTTTTTAGTTGGTTAGGGCGTTAGAGGTTTGGGGTTATGGTTAGGGGTCAGGGTTTGTGGTTAGGGTTAGTTGGTTAGTTGGTTATTTTTTTAGTTGTGTCGTTGATTAGTTGGTTATCTGGTTAGCAGGTTAGGGGGTTAGAGTTATGGGGTTAGGGTGTCTTAGGGTTAATTGCTTAGTTCGTTATTTGGTTAGTTAGTTTGATGGTTAGCTGGTTAGGAGGTTAGGGTTATGGGGTTAGGGTTATGCGGTTCCGGTTTGTTGGTTAGTTGTTTGGTTAGTTAGGGGGTTAGGGGTTTGTTTGGGTTTATGTTTATGTTATGTTTAGGTGTCATGGTTGGGGTTTAGGGTTGGTTGGTTGTTTAGTTGGTTAGTTCGTTAGTTGGTTAGCTGGTTAGCAGGTTAGGGGGTTAGGGTGGGTTATGGTTAGTTGGGTAGTTCGTTATTTGGTTAGTTCGATGGTTAGCTGGTTAGCTCGTTGGGGGTTAGGGTTATGGGGTTAGGGTTATGGTGTTAGGGTTTGTTGGTTGTTTGGTTAGGGTTAGTAGGTTAGGGTTAGTTGGATAGTTAGTTTGTTAGCTGGTTAGTGTGCTACGGGGTTGTGGTCAGGGTTATAGGGTTAGGGATAGGGGGTTAGGGTAAGTTGGTTATTTGGATAGTTGCTTGGTTAGGTGGTTAGGTGGTTTGGGTTAGGCTATTGGGTTGGGATTAGTGGTTTAGGGTTAGTTGGTTAGTGGATAGTTGTTTATTTTGTTATCTGGTTAGTGTGTTAGGGGGTTGGTGTTAGGTTTATAGGATTAAGCTTAGGGGTTTAGAGTAAGTTGGCTATTTGGTTGGTTAGTTGGTTAGTGGGTTAGGGTTATGGGGTTAGGCTAATGTGGTTCATGTTTGTTGGTTAGTTGCTTATTTGGTTAGGGGGTTAGGGGGTTTGGGTTAGGGTTATGGGGTTGGGGTTAGTGGGTTATGGTTAGTGGGTTGGGGATAGTGGGTTAGTTGTTTAATTGGATAGTTGGTTATTTGTATAGTTGGTTAGTTGCTTAGCTGGTTATTGTTTTAGGCGGTCGTGGTTAAGGTTATAGAGTTAAGGATAGGGTGTTAGGTTAAGTTGGTTATTTGGTTAGTTGGTTAGCTGGTTAGTGGGTTAGGTGGTTAGGGTTTTAGTGGTAGGGTTAGGAGGTTAGGGTAAGTTGGTTAGTTGGTTAATTGGTTAGGTTGTTAGGGTTATTGGGTTAGGTTTATGGGGTTAGTGTTTGTTGGTTAGTTGGTTAGGGGGTTATGGGGTTTGGGTTAGGGTTAGGGGCTTAGGGTTAGTTGGTTAGTTGTATAGTTGGTTAGATGGTTAGTCGGTTAGGGGGTTGGGGTTAGGGTTATAGGGTTATGGTTAGGTGGTTAGTGTAAGTTGGTTATTTGGTTAGCTGGTTAGTGTGTTAATTTGTTAGTTTTTTAGTTTGTTGGGTAGTTAATTGTGTAGTTCGTTATTTGCTCAGTTAGTTGGTTCCATGGTTAGCTGGATAGTTGGTTAGTTGGTTAGGGTAATTTGGTTAGTTGGTTAGTTGTGAGTTGGTCAGGGGGTTAGGGTTATGGGGTTAGTGTTTGTTGTTTAGTTGGTTATGGGGTTAGTGGGTTAGGGTGTTTGAGTTAGGCTTATGGTGTTAGGGTTAGTGGGTTGGGGTTAGTTGGTTAGTTGGATAGTTGGTTGGTTAGTGGGTTAGCTGGTTAGTGGGTTATGGTTATAGGGTTAATGTTAGTGGGTTATGGTAAGTTTGTTATTTGGTTAGCTGTTTAGTTGTTTAGTTGGTTAGGTGGTTAGGGTGATGGTGTTAGGTTTCGTTGGTTAATTGCTTAGATTGTTAGTTGGTTAGTTGGTTAGGGGCTTAGGGTGATGGTGTTAGGATTAGTTGGTAAATTGGTTAGTTAGTTGGTTATGGTGTTATAGGGTTGGTGTTATGGCTAGTGGTTAGGGTTGGGGGTTAGGGTTCGTTGGTTAGTTGGTTATTTGTTTAGTTGGTTAGTACGTTAGTTGGTTGGCAGGGTAGTGGGTTAGGGTGATGGGTTTAGGGTGGATTATGGTTAATTGGTTAGTTTATTATTTGGTCAGTTTTGGTTAGCTTTTTAGCTGGTTAGGTGTTAGGGTTATGGGTTTAGGGTTATGGGGTTTGTGTTTGTTGGTTAGTTGGTTAGTTAGGGGGTTAGGGATTTGGGGTTAGGGTTATTGGTTAGTTTGATTGTTGGCTAGTTGTTTACCTGGTTAGTGGGTTAGGGGGTTGGTGTTACGGTTATAGGGTTAGTGGGTTAGGGTTAGTTGGGTAGTTGGTTAGTTGGTTAGGGGGTTAGGTTTAGTGGGTTAGGGTTAGTTGGTTAGATGTTTATTTGGTTAGTTTCTTAGGGGGTTAGGCGTTTTGGTTTAGGGTTATGGTGTTAGGGTTATTGGTTTAGCTTTAATTGGTTAGTTGGTTAGCTGATTAGTGGGTTAGTGGGTTGGGGATAGTGTTAGTGCGTTAGGGATTGTTGGTTCGTTGGTTAGTTGTTTAGTGGGTTACGGGGGTAAGGGTTATGGTTATAGGGTTAGGGTTACTGTGTTATGGTAATTTGGTTAGTTGGTTAGCTGGTTAGTTTGTTAGGGGGTTAGGGGTTTTGGGTTATGGTTAGTGGGTTATGGTTAGTTGGTTAGTTGGATAGTTTATTGGTTAGCTGGTTAGTTCATTATGGTGTTGGGGTTAGGGTTATAGGGTTAGGATTAGGGGTTTAGGAAAAGTTGGTTATTTTGTTACCTGGTTAGTTGGTTAGGTGGTTAGGGTGATGGTGTTAGGGTTTGTTGGTTAATTGTTTAGATTGTTAGTTGGTTAGGGGGTTAGAGGATTGGGGTTATGGTTAGGGGTCAGGGTTGGGGGTTAAGGTTCTTTGGTTATTTGGTTAGTTGTTTAGTTGGTTACTTCATTAGTTCCTTAGCTGGTTAGCAGGTTAGGGGGTTAGGGTGATGAGGTTAGGGTGTGTTAGGTTTATTTTGTTAGTTCGTTATATGTTCAGTTGGATGGTTAGATGTTTGGCTGGTTATGTGTTAGGGTTATGCGGTTATGGTTTGTTGGTTAGTTGGTTAGGTGGTTAGGGGGTTTGTGTTAGGGTTATGGTGTTAGGGTTAGTGGGTTAGTGTTAGTTGGTTATTTGGATAGTTGGTTAGTTGGTTAGCTGGTTAGTTGGTTAGGGTGGGGTTAAGGTTATATGGTTAGAGTTAGGGGGTTAGTGGAAACTCTCCTTTTCGCTAGCGAAACTGAGGCAGTCAGGGTAGAGGTCCACGGTTTTGCCTCATTATGAATGGCCCTGAAAGTGTGGTGTCATACCGGGTGGCTTGTCACTCACCGCTTGGTTATCTCTGTATGGGATCAAGCTACTTTCAGAGGTTATTGTTAGTTGCCCAAAACCTGTAAAATGAGGGTAAAGTACAAATATAATCAGGATGGAGACTGACAGTAAAATACTTTAAAAGATGCTTGACCATTTTACCAGAGTCAAAACAATGTTTTGTTTAATAGACATCTTATTGGAACCCATAAGCTCGCATGTCAGATGGACCCCAGGTTGAGTTTTTACTTCCTATTAAGGAAAGATAAGAAACTTCCATGCATGTAGTGTCACTTCTTTGAATGGAATCATATTGTGCTTCCCTGATGCCTAGAAAATCTCTAGTTAGAAGTTTTGAATGATGGTTACCACATGACATCCAGATTGTGGTTAGATCCTGAGACTTGAACTGAAGTCACTGTGAGGCTAAGTTAATCAGATAATTACATGTAGCTGTCTTTGAAAGAATTGTTTGCAAAATCCCAAGGATCAAATATCAAAGAGCAGTGCATAGGGTGCACTTAAGTAGGATGGCACCATCTGTGCTCTGTATCCACTCTTCTATGGTGGTTCAGCCTCCTCCAGGTCTTCTACTATTTAATTTTTTTTGCTCCTCATGCCTTATGTTGTCACACTTATGTTGTCGTCTGGGGAGATCTATCACCGAATTTGTCAAACTTAGAAGACTACTGGTCTCTCCAGCATCTTCAGAAGTTCCTCACTTATTCTATAATTTTTTAAAAAAAGTTGCAAGATCCCTGGCGGCCGTATGCAGCTGTAGGTCCCAAAATGGTGGTATCGGGACATGTGGTGGCAGACAGCAGGCCCTTGGAGCAGCCAGTCATAGGCAGAAATGGCTGTTGCTCCCGGAGTGGTGGCCTGAGCGGGGCTGGCAGCCCATGTGGTGTCATGCAGTGGGCCATGAGAGCAGCCATTCTCAGGCATAGATGGCTGCTGGTTCCCTAGTAGTGGCTGGTCCCAGGCAGGGAGACATATGCCAGGCGGGCCAAAGATAGAGACAGGGATAGACACGACTTGCAGAATGAGGTCTACTGCACATGCATGGCCTTTTCGTGGAACTCTGGGTTATTCTGGGAAATGTGGTCTTTTAAATCAGGCAGGGAGATGCAGTACAGTCCACATGCATGGCCTCTTTGTCTAACTCTGGGTGCTTCTGGGAAATGTGGTCTTTTAGATCAGGCGGGCAGACGCTCTACTATGCACATGCGCTCTACTATGCACAAGCATTTTCTCAAATGCTGTGTGATTCTGGGAAATGTGGTCTTCCCACGTTAGGCTCAACATTATGGCCTATACGCACAGCTGCCTTCTGGTAGATGTAGTCCCCCAGAAGAAAAACAGACATGACTTGCAGAGTGAGGTTAAATACCATAACACTTTTAGCATTTAGGTTTACGTTGCCTCTGTAGTTATTTTTTTGGAGCTTGTAAATGGTTTCTTCTGTGTAGAGTAGCACTCCACTCATAAACTGTGAATTAAGATTGCATGATTGATAATAGAATTAATGGTATAAGCATTTCCCATAGTAACACATGGCCATAAAGCTTGCTTCAACTTTTCACAATAATTTCTTGAGATTATAACTATCATACGTTGAGCCTCCCTGTGTATGCATTTCCTGGGGAGAGGGAGACTCTGCAGTCCTGTTATGGTAGCATATTGTGCTATATATGCTGATATGTGATATATATGCTGAGAAAATATTTATTACATGGGCCTGTAAAATGTTTCTCCTGTGTAGAGTAGCACTCCACTGCCAAACAGTGATGTAGAAGAGTATAATTGATAATAGAATTAATGGTATAAGGATGTACCAGTTCTTCGGAGACATTAAGACACAGAAAGATTTATGTTGGGAGCTTAGGCCCCAGACTTTAGCATCTATCCCAGTTACAGGCCTGTTCTTGACTTCAAATCCCAGCATGCCAGGTCCTGACCACTCCCATGGATACTTAAGTCATCCCTCCCTCCCCAAAGAGAAACATGTGGTCTTCCTTTCTTCCTCCCAGGTGTTGCATTCCTGAGGTTTCCCATTTCCCTCTCGGGGCCACCCTAGAGCACAGATCTCCCTTTAAACCTGTATATTTGTTAATTTGTATGGTTTTGATTTGGGTTGATTGGAAATTTTTGCTTCCTCAGAGAGCTCGCTTAGGAAATATTTCTAACATTTGGAGGTTCCCACCTAGCTAGGGCAGGTCCTTTCCACGTGGCAGGCCTCATGTTGAAAGGCCCCTAGTCTTCAGTTCCAGCTCTCTATGCCAAGCTTAAAAACTTCTTCTGGGCTACAGTGGCTGGGTTTTTGTGAGTCCCTGTTCTTTTCTATGCTATAGTGTTTGTGGGGACCCATTCGTACTTATTTTTGTCATTTTCGGATTTCCATTTGAAATCATGTGCTCATGCTGGGAATTTGAGTCAGGTTGCGGCCAATCCTTCGGGATTTGGGTTTGCTGAGGCAGAGATCTGTTTGTATTGGACGCCGGTTATTCAATCTCTGCGACCCCTTTTTTACCTAAGAGCAACTTTGGAGGATGCTCTGAAATTAACTTAGGCCACCTGGTTGTTCAAATTCTCTAAATGGGCACATACAGTACAAAGCCAGGCCTTTTTTTGCCCCTGTAAGCCTCTTAAAAAAAATCTTTTAAATTGAGCCTGCCTGATACAAATGAGCAAAACGTTCATATATATGGTTTTCCACGGTGTTTTGGTCTCTTGTTCTCTAGGTCTACCCCCACCTTAGCCAGTGTCAGCAGAATGTTCCATGAGGCATTGGCCCCTCCCTTAACCCCTCAAGCCTACACTCCCTACCTCTTCTGGTTGAGCTACATTCATTCCCCAATTCTTTTGCTTCTATTGGTTAGTTGGTTTGTTGGTTAGCTTGTTTGTTGATTACTTGGTTAGTTGGTTAGCTGATTATGGGGTTGGGGTTAGGGTTAAGGGTTTAGGTTTAGTTGGTTATTTGGTTAGTGTGTTAAGGTTAGGGTGTTAGGTTATTGTTTAGGTAAGTGTAATGGGTGATGTTTATGGTGATGTATATGGTTACAGTGTTATGTGGTTAGGCGTTATGTTTTTTTTTTAGGGTTGTGGGTTAGAGTTGGTTCTTTAGTTGGTTAGTTCGCTAGGTGGTTAGGTGGTTGTGGTTAGAGTAAGGGGGTTATGGTTAGTTGGTTAGTTAGTTTGTTTAATTGGTTAGTTTGTTATCTTATTGGGTTAGGGGGTTGGGGTTAGGGTTAAGGGGATAGGGTAGGTAGGTTAGTTTTGTAGTTGTTTAGGAGTTTAGTGATTTGGGATTAGGTTCATGGTGTTAGGATTAGTTTGCTAGTTTGTCAGCTGGTTAGTTGGTTAGTGTAATGTGGTTAGTGTTACGTGATTAGGGTTATGTGGTTTGGGTTTTTTTGTTAAGGTTATGGGGTTAGGGTTTGTTGGTTAGTTGCTTAGTTTTTCAGTTGATTATGGGGTTAGGGGGTTGTGTTTAGCGTTATGTGGTTAGTGTTAGAGTTAGGGGTTAGGGTTAGTTTGTTGATTATTTGGTTAATTTGTTAGTCATTAGTGGGTTTGGGTTAGGGTTATGGGCTTAGTGTTAGTTGGTTAGTTGGTTGGTTGGTTAGTTAGTTATGTGGTATGGGGTTTCGGTTAGCGTTATGGGGTTGGGGGTTACAGTTAGTTGGTTGATTAGTTCGTTAATTGGTTAGTTGGTTACCTGATTAGGGTGTTTGGGTTAGGGTTATGGGGTTAGTGTTATTTGGTTAGTTGATTAGTTGCTTAGTTGGTTAGCTGGTTAGGGGGTTGGTGGGTTGTGGTTAGGGTGAGGTGTCAAGGTTGGGGGTTAGTTGGTTAGTTGGTTAAGTGGTTAGGGGGTTGTGGTTAGGTTTATGGGGTTGGGGTTAGGTTTATGGGGTTAGGGTTAGTATGTTACTTGGTTAGTTGGTTAGTTGTTCAGGGGTTTGTGGTTATGGTCATGGTGTTATGGATATGGGTTTAGGGTTATTTGGTTAGTTGATTAGTTGTTTAGTTGGTTATTTGGTTAGCTGGTGAGTGGGTTATGGGGTTGGTGTTAGGGTTATGGTGTTCGTGTTTTTGGTTTAGAGTCGTGGGTTCCGGGTTTTGTGGTTAGGGTTATGGGGTTAGGTTTGTTGGTCAGTTGGTTAGTTTTTTAGTTGATTAGGGGGTTAAAGGGGTTGTCGTTAAAGCTATGTGTTTATGTTTAAGGTTAGGGGGTTACGGTAAGTTGGTTGATTAGTTGGTTGGTTAGTTTGTTAGCGAATTAGGCGGTTGGGGTTAGGGTTATGGGGTTAGGGTGAGTTGGTCATTTGGTTAGTTGGTTATGGGGTTAGGGGGTTCGGGTTAGGGTTAGTGGTCAGGGTTGGGTGTTAGTTGGTTAGTTGGTTTGGTGGTTAGGTGGTTAGGGGGTTGGTGTTATGGTTATGGGGTTAGGGTGATGGGGTTAGGCTTAGTTGGTTAGTTTGTTAGTTATTTTGTTAGTTGGTTATAGGGTTAGGGGTTTGTGGTTAGGGTTAGGTAATGGGGTTATTGTTAGTTGCTTAGTTGCTTAGTTGGTTAGTTGGTTAGCTGATGAGCTGATTAGGGGGTTAGGGGGTTGGTGTTATGGTTATGGGGTTAGGGTGATGGGGTTAGGGTTAGTTGGTTAGTTTGTTACTTATTTTGTTAGTTGGTTAGATGGTTAGGGGATTAATGGTTAGTTGGTTAGACGGTTAGTAGGTTACTGGTTTGCCGGTTAGTGGGTAGCTTGTTACTGGTTAGCTGGTTACTGTTTAGTTGATTACTGTTTAGTTGGTTGCTGGTTAGTTTTTTTTATTGTTTAGTTGGTTGATGGTTAGATGGTTAGGGGGTTTCTGGTAAGTTGCTTAATGGTTAGTTGGTTGCTGTTTAGTTGGTTACAGGTTGGTTGCTGGTTAGTTTGTTGCTGGTTGGTTACATGGTTAGAAAGTTACTGGTTAGTTGCTTGATGGTTATTTGGTTACTTGTTAGTTGGTTGCTTGTTAGCTGGTTAAATGGTTAGTTGGTTAAATGGTTAGTTGGTTAAATGGTTAGTTGGCTAAATGGTTAGTTGGCTAAATGGTTAGGGTTTACTTGTTAGTTGGTTATTTGTTACTTGGGTAGGTTAGTTGTTTTCTGGTTAGTTCATCGCTGGTTGGTAGATGGTTAGATGGTTACTGGTTAGTTGGTTACCGATTAGTTGGTTACCTGTTAGTTCGTTACTGGTTGGCTGGTTACTGATTAGCTGGTTACTGGTTATCTTGTTACTATTTAGTTGGCTGCTGGTTAGTTGGTTACTGGTTAGTTGTTTACTGGACTAGTTTGTTCCTGTTTAGATGGATACTGGTTAGTTGGTTACTGTTTTGTTAGTTAGGGTTAGTTGGCTGCTGGTTAGTTGGTTACTGGTTAGTTGTTTACTGGACTAGTTTGTTCCTGTTTAGATGGATACTGGTTAGTTGGTTACTGTTTTGTTAGTTAGGGTTAGTTGGTTACTGGTTAGTTGGTTACTGGTTAGTTCGTTACTTGTTAGCTGGTTACTGGTTAGCTGCTTACTCAGTTGGTTACTGGTTAGTTGGTTACTTGATTTGTTCGTTACTGTTTAGTTGGCTACTGGTTAACTGGCTGATGGTTAGCTGGTTAATGGTTAGCTAGTTAATGGTTAGTTTGTTTATTGATTTGTTGGCTACTGGTTAGATGGTTACTGGTTAGTTGATACCTGGTTTGTTTGTTACTGGTTAGTTGGTTACATGGTTAGATGTTTACTGGTTAGTTGGTTACTGGATTAGTTGGTTAGATGGTTCGATGGTTACTGGTTAGTTGGTTACTGGATTGTTGGTTACTGGTTAGCATGTTACTGGTTAGCTGGCTACTGATTAGCTGGTTACTAGATTTGTTGGTTCCTGGTTAGTTTGTTCCTGGTGAGTTGGTTCCTGGTGAGTTGGTTCCTGGTGAGTAGGTTCCTGGTGAGTTGGTTCCTGGTTAGCTCCTTACTGGTTAGCTCGTTACTGGTTAGCTAGTTACTGGTTAGCTGGCAATGCTTAGCTGGTTACTGGTTAGCTTGCTACTGAATAGTTGGTTAGATGGTTAGGGGTTTAGGGTTATCATGTTAGGGCTTGTTACTTAATTGGTTAGTTTGTCAGTTGGTTAGGGGTTTATAGGGTTGGTTGTGGTTATGTTTCAGGGTTGGGGGTTATGGTTAGTTGGTTCTGTGGTTATTTGCTTAGTTGGTTAGCTGGTTAGTGGTTAGGTGGTTAGGTTTGTGTGGTTAGCGTTTTTTCTGATTAGTTGTTTATGGTTGTTTGGTTAGTTGTTTAGCTGTTTATATGGTTAGGGGGTTAGTGTTATGGGGTTAGGGTGGATTAGGGTTACTTTATTACTTTGTTATTTGGTTAGTTGGTTAGTTGGTTGTTTACCTTGTTAGCTGCTTAGCGGCTTGTGATTATGGGGTTAGGGTTTGTTGGTTACTGGATTTTTTGTTTCCTGGTTAGATGGTTACTGGTTAGCTGGTTTCGGGTTAGTTGGTTACTGGAAAGCTGGTTACTAGTTAGCCTGTTACTCATTAGTTGGTTACTGATTAGTTGGTTACTGGATTTGTTGGTTTCTTGTTAGTTGGCTACTGGTTAGCAGGTTATTGGTTACCTGGCTAGTGGTTAGCTAGTTACTGGTTATTTGAGTACTGGATAGCTGCCTGCTTGTTAACTGGTGACTGGTTAGCTGGTTACTAGGTAGTTGGTTACTGGTTAGTTGGTTACTTGATTTGTTGGTTACTAGATTTGTTGGTTACTAGATTTGTTGGTTACTGGACAGTTGGTTGCTGGATTTGTTGGTTCCTGGTTAGTTGGTTACTGGTTACTTGGTTCCTGGTTACTGATTACCTGTTTACTGGTTAGCTAGTTACTGGTTATTTGGCTGATGGTTAGCTGGCTGCTGGTAGCTGTCTGCTTGTTAGCTGTTTACTGGTCAGTTTACTGGTTAGCTGCCTGCTTCTTAGCTGGTTACTGGTCATTTGTTTACTGGTTAGTTAGTTACTGGTTAGTTGGTTCCTGGTTAGTTGTTTCTTGGTTAGTTTCCTGGTTAGTTTGTAACTAGTTAGCTGTTTACTGGTTAGCTGCTTACTGGTTACTTGGTTAGATGTTTGGGGGTTAGGGTTATCGTGTTAGGGCTTGTTATTTAACTGGTTAGTTTGTCAGTTGGTTAGGGGGTAATAGGGTTGATTATGGTTATGTTTCAGGGTTGGGGGTTAGGGTTACTTGGCTTTTTGGTTATTTGCTTAGTTCGTTAGCCGGAGTGGTTAGGGTTTATGTTTATGTGGTTAGTGTGGATTATGATTAGATGTTTGGTTATTTGGTTAGCTTGTTATCAGGTTAGGGGGTTAGTGGTGGGTTAGGTTTACTTGATTACTTTGATATTTTGTTAGTTGGTTATTTGGTTGCTTAGCTTGTTAGCTGTTTAGTGGCTTAGGATTATGGGGTGAGGGTTATGGTCTTAGCGTTTGATTACTTGGTTAATAGGATAGACTGGTTAGTGGGTTTTTAGGGTTATGTGGTT
Source organism: Chionomys nivalis (assembly GCF_950005125.1). NCBI lineage: Eukaryota > Metazoa > Chordata > Mammalia > Rodentia > Cricetidae > Chionomys > Chionomys nivalis. Next base: position 120,190,382 of record NC_080089.1, read on the forward strand.
AGGTTTATGGTGTTAGTGTAAGTTGGATAGTTGGTTTGCTGGATAGCTGGTTAGGGGGTTAGGTTTATGGGGTTCTGGTTATGTGGTTAGGTTTTTTTGGTTAGTGTTGTGGGGTTAGGGTTTGTTGGTTATTTGGTTAGTTGGTTAACTAATTAGGGGGTTAGGTGGTTGGACTTAGGGTAATGTAATTATGGTTAGTGGGTTAGACGGTTAGTAGGTTACTGGTTAGCTGGTTAGTGGGTAGCTTGCTACTGGTTAGCTGGTTACTGGTTAGTTGGTTACTGTTTAGTTGGTTTCTGGTTATTTGGTTGTTGTTAGTTGGTTGCTGGTTGGTTAGATTGTTAGGGGGCTGCTGGTTAGTTGTTTACTGGTTAGTTGGTTGTTTGTTATTTGGTTGCTGGTTAGTTGGTTGGGGGGTAGGGCTTAGGGTTAGTGGGTTAGGGTTAGTTGGTTAGTTGATTAGTTGCTTAGTTTGTTAGCTGGTTAGGGGGTGGTGTGTTGGTGTTAGGGTAAGGGGTCAAGGTTGGGGATTGGTTAGTTGTTTAGAGGTTTGTGGTTAGTGTCAGGGTGTTATGGTAATGTGGTTAGGGTTATTTGGTTAGTTTATTAGTTCTTTAGTTGGTTAGTTGGTTAGCTGGTGAGGGGGTTATGGGGTTGGTGTTATGGTTGGGTTGTTTGTGTTTTTGTTTTATAGTCATGGGGTTTGTGTTTTTTGGTTAGGGTTATGGGGTTAGGGTTTGTTGGCTAGTTGGTTAGTTTTTTAGTTGATTCGGGGGTTAGGGGGTTGTGGTTAGAGTTATATGTTTAGGGTTAGGTTGTTAGGGTAAGTTGGTTGATTAGTTGGTTATTTGGTTAGTTTGTTAGCCAATTAGGGGGTTCGGGTTAGGGTTATGGGATTAGGGTGAGTTGGTTAGTTGTTTAGTTGGTTAGTTGGTTGGGGGTTAGGGTGTTGGGGATAGTTTTATGTGATTAGTGTTAGTTGGTTGGTATGTTAGTTTGTTATGTACATCGGATAAAGCCTGTTCCTGATTATGTCTTTTACCTGGATAAACAATGAAGTTAACTCTGTGTCATCTGGTATAAATTCAGCTGTTGCAATGTGAAAGATAACTCTCTCTTCATATTACTAATCTGTAACTATATTAAGAGGTTCTTAAAAATCCCTTAGCACCAAAAGAAGGGCATATAATCCTGCCTTCTGTACATAATTGTAAGGGCTTTGTTCAACATTGCTCAATTCATCTGACTTATAACCCGGTTTCCCTGATTTATTTGCATCTGTATAGAACATACGTGCTCCAGTTATTGGAGCATCATGTACAATTCTAGGAATAATTCAAGAAGTTCTCTTTATGAGCTTAAGTCTACCACTTTTGGGATAGTTGCTATTACTTTCTCCCCCAAAATTAGCAAAGCTCTTTTCCATGGTAAATTGTCTTCCCCTAACTTTATTTCTTAAGTAGTAAAAGGCACAATACTTTCTGCTGGGTCAATACCTGCTAGTTGACGAAGTCTCAGTTTACCTTTTATAATTAATTAGAATTTTTCAACATGAGTTTTTTATTTTTTAAATGGTGACATGGACACAGTATTTCATCATCATAAAGAGCTTGCACCTTTGGTTCAGCATATTCTCCTACACCATGAATTTGATCTTGGGAAACCTTCACACCTACTGCTCTTCCTTGCTGTTCCATAGGTTTGGATACTTATCTGAAATAGATTCCAAACATCAAGGAAGGTACATTATCTAAAACTGCCGACACTAACTGATGGAAATCTTTGGGGTAGCTCTAGCATTAGAATCCCAGGTCCTTATCATTTCCTTAACATATGCAGAGTGCAAGATAAAGGTAACAATAGCTTGCTTAATTTATTTTAGAACATTCATTGCTATTGGCATCCATCTAGCTTCTCTGACACCCTTTGAGCCTTTAAAAGTTGATGCTTTGTCTGAATTGCATGGTATCTCGCTACAAGCCAGGGTAAGCCAGTCCTAACAGCTGGTGGTGGCATTGTATCCTGTCCTTGTGCCTTCTTACTCTGTTCACCATGTCCAATAATTCCTTTAATCATTTAAAGACTTTTTATCCATGTCTCTCTTAAATCCCAAATCTCCTGACATACATGTGTTTCTAGTGATTTCACTGAGGTATAAATTTTTTTCCCCATTCTGTAGCTTTGATTCCAAAGCTTTTGAATCCTGAATCTCCTGATCTGCATGAATTTCTATTAAATATTGTATGTTTTCTGGGAGTGCAATATTTTTCCTAAATGATACAATATTCAAAAGAATACTGAAACATATTAATCAGTAAATTAAGTTATCCCCATAGTCATATAAACCTTCCATGGCATAACCCATTGTTTTTGTAAGCAAAACCATAAACTTCGTGTTGGAAACGAAAACTGCCATATTACCTATTATCCAGCATGTGGCGCTGTTGCCAACTTGTGATGAAAACTGTGCCCTGTTTTAGTGTCCGACTAGTATTTGTTAAAAACTGTGAACTGCAAGTTGCTCAACAAAGTAAATGCAATTAAATCAATTCCATACACGGAAACATAAACCAAGAATCCAGGGGTAGAGAAGAGTAACCTGGAGGCTGTGTATGCCTACACGTGACAGAGTCATCCCAAGGGGTTGCAGCATTCGGTAACCGGTAACTGCGTGGTCTGGTTTGCTCTGCTTAATAACTGCGCTTACAAGGGAGATTTAAAAGGATTCTGAAAAGAGGAAACCACGTGGGCAGAGACGTGGTTTTATTATCCCAGTTTCATTTTCCCAGATTTCAGTAATGGGCTATGCTTAGAGTCTTTGAGGGTGACTATGAGATCTGCCTATTTTAATAGGTGTAAGTAGTGCTGAAATCTCACTGAAAATCAAGGATAATTTCCAACTACTGTTGGCTATTATCCACATATTATTATCAGAAATATTCAGATACCTCAAATTATTCCATGTAGTATATGTTGAGTGTGGGTCCTTCCGCTCCTCCAGCCAATAACTGCAGGGATAACAGCCCTTTGTGGCGTGGTCTCTCTCCCTTAAAAAAGGCGGCTACTTCCCTTCTCGCTCTCTCTTTACTTCCAGCTCCAATTGCACAGAGGGTTGTTGTCTGATACGGTGATCTTTAAGTTTTTCACCTTTAAATAAATACCACCCTATTAATCTTAATTCCAAACTGGTGTGGGTTGTTTATGACTTTCACCTTCAGTGAGAAAGGACAATGTGGGTTTTATGCAGTAACACATCACTATCTCCCTAAAATACATTTGAGTTATGGATATAAGCTCAATACCTTACATCTGATCTCTGTACTGAAGAGACCGATAACATCGCATTCATGGCCAGAAAATAATGCTCAGCAATAACAGATAACCTTGACTGCAGGACAATAATATGAGCTAGAGCTGTAAGACATTTCACCTGACCCCATGTCGTCAGGGGTAAAGACCTATGTCATCGAGGTCGCTACCATAGAGATAATAGTGCCATGGGCAATACGTGAATAGCTTCTTTGGCAAAAGGGCAATCATGACTACCTTGCACTCCTGTCTTTAGTTTCTGCTCCTTTCCGAGCCATGATTGGAATTGTCGCCACTCTTGCAGAGAGACAACACTATATCCTCTTCCTTTCACGATTAACAATGTTGGCTCAATTTAGCCTCTGGTAATTTTGTCCCAAATATTTTCTGAAAAGTCAGCATTTGGGGTGTTTATAGAATGTTTCTCTGATAGTTAAAGTATTCGCCTCCCGCATAATTAGGAAGTTTAATATAGGCAGTGCTTGATGTACACTGTCTCTCACATTATTTGGATAAACACACATTAATTCCATAACGATCACATTTAACAATGCTTGTCCTTGTGGATTATATGCAATACCTGTAACATGAGTAATGTTATATGATTCACATAACTTTAGAAACGTTTGGAAATATATACGTAGGCACATTATCTGTTTCACTAAGAGTTAACACGCATGATAGAAAAGGCTGTTAGTGAATGTTTTAAAAATTTTGTGTTTTCCACATAAAAGAGTACCCCGTTAAAATCATGGAGTATCTATGGGAACATGGAAGAAATATAAACGTCTAAAAGTACAATGAATAACAGCTATTTGTCGATTTTCATTTGATTGAGATCCTTAATCATTAACCCCCCGAGGAATAGAATGTATATGCAACATATGATAAATTTGATAAATAAAAATTATTTATCTTGTCGAAATTGAATTTCATAATGGACATGTACATGAGTTCATGAATTGTTGCTTTATAATAAAAATGCTTTCGGAAAATACAGTCAAGGGAAAATATACTTTGAGTTCAAATGCATGTAGGATTGATATGTACCCAACAATAATAATTTGATAGGAATGTTAGGTGTTATTGTACTCGAGATCCTTCGTATGTTCTTCAGCTACTTTTAATTCTATCTCAGTAGTTTTCAAAGAAGATTGAGTGCTACATAAGTCATGATCCCTTTGACAAAGAAGCCAAATATAATTTTTTTTTAGACATGTTCATAACTTGTGCAGCAGGCACTACTTTGTGACTTCACACAGTGGCCAATTTTTTTAATTTGCTTTTCTTTGAAAACAGTAAAACTCATAGACCGTATATACCATAAACAGACACGTATTTTCTCCCATTGGCTCATAGCTTTTTTAAAATTACCTTTTATTATTTACCAAGTATTTATATATAAGGTGCCTTCCGTAAATCAAATATTATATTCCTTAAATACTAAAACATACTTTTCTAAATCAGAAAAAGAAACATAAACAGTATGAGTTTTTATTCAACATTAGAGCATGACAAGGTACAGAGAAGATTTAGCTTGTCCCATTACCCTATAATGAGGATTACTCATTTTGTTGTTTTTGGGTTACCCTTCCTATCATTTCCTCTTCATGTTCCCTGTTCCCGTGCCACTTTTAAACATCTATTGCATTGTAGACCATTGGTATATGGTTCGGTTGTGAATCAGTACACGGTGATGCAGATTATGAACAACTGCAGAATAAGATTTATTTTGTATGGCTTTTTATGCAGACTAAAAAGCATTACTTCTATGAGAAAAGCATTACACTTTGAAACCACTCTGTTCACGTACATGGTATTTAAATCTTTTCTCTCCTTGCCAGAAAGAGTACCTTATTTAATATTAGTAATAGAAATGAAAAGAGGTACATGGAAACTAGGCAAAAAGTGTGCAAAAGCAAGATACTCCTGTAATTGTTAGAGTACGAATGACTGAGCTCAAAATCCATTTCTATATCCATGCTACAGATTATGACATTTGAGTAATGGGAAGAGTTTGCTTTCATCTATGCTTCGTTTCTCTGGATTGCAACCTTTTTCTCATCTTTCCGGAGAGGAGCCTGCACTTTAAGCCAGTTTTGTGTCTCCATAATTTCCTCCTTTGTATCAGGAGTTTTAACCATAAAGTCTGTAAATATTCATTTGTTTGAAAAAAAAGCCTGATCCATTATTCAAAAATAAAAAATGATAAAAATGAGTACAATAAGCATCACACCGGTGGTATGAAGAATAATTTATATGAATCCCTTAGTATCTAATTTTTCCAAATTCTCCTGTCATTTTGTCATCGAAAGTTTGTGTCATGGTAGAGGCATCTTATTTAATGAGTAATTAGGAAAAGTCAGTTTGATATCATCATGTAAGTGATCGATGAGATCAGTGAGATCGATGAGAGATCGAGGAGCAGCATTATCCAAAAGATATGTGTTAATAACCGTCCACTCTAGTAATGTGTCAATATAAGCCTAATCAGTAATGCAGAAAGTGGTTAAATTCCAATCAGAACACAAAGTAATTTGTTCTTGCACAGCTGAATATTTCTTCCCCAACCATAACACAGTCTGCTTAAGTACATAAAACTCTGTCTGAATGCGGACACCTATTTCAGCTTGCTCAGTCCATTTAATGATAATCTTTATAGTATTGCCCCAGAAAGAGTTATGTCTGTAAGCATGTATGTAAATCAATACCAGCCAAAGAAGCATTATCAGTGACAGCAATAATGTTAGTAGTTACAGCTATTACTAAGCATAACACTCACTGATTCATCTTCAATACCTACAACATTATTATCCAGATGATTTCTATCCCAAGAATGCCCTAAGTTTGCAGGCGGCCAAATATGAGCACGTTGTTGCAGTTTCATAAGTGATTTTTAGGATTAAACTAAATTGAGAAATTAATACATGAATACAATTGAAAATTACAACTACTAATTCTAGTACTGCTATTTATTCATCCAACTAAAATAACATGTTAATGTCACACAAGTAGTGTCATTAGCATTTCTAAAGAATGTAAAATAATAGGCGCACACCTCTAATCCCAGCACTTGGGAGGCAGAGGCAGGCTGATCTCTGTGAGTTCGAGACCAGCCTGGCGTGCAAGAGCTAGAGCTAGTTCCAGGACAGGCTCCAAAATCACAGAGAAACCCTGCCTCGAAAAAAAAAAACCCTAAAAAAAGAGCTGGAGAGAGAGCTCAGTGGATAAGAGCAATGTCTGCCCTTACAAAGGTCAAAAGTTCGATTTCTGGCAACCACCAAATGGCATATACTTCTTCCTTCTGAACAGATTTAAAAGGGCTTTGTTCCACCTTACTCAATTCATCTGATTTATAACCTGCTTTGCCTGATATATTTTCATCAGTATGGAAAGTACGGGCTCCAGTTATTGGAGCATCACGTGCAATTCTAGGAAGAATCCAAGAGGTTCTCTTTATGATGATAAGTCTACCACTTTTGGATAGTAGCTATTAATTTCTCCCAGAAATTTAGCACAAGCTCTTCTCCATGGTTCATTGTCTTCCCATAACTTTTTTAATTCTTCAGGAGTAAAAGGCACTATAATTTTTGCTGGGTCTATGCCTGCTAGTTGATGAAGACTCAGTTTACCTTTTATAATTAATTCAGAGACTTTTTCCACATAAGTTTTTAATTTTTGCCTTTGTTTATTATGAATATACACTCTAAAATAATATCTTCCCTCTGCATTATAGTCCCTGTTTGATAAATTATGGAAGGCAATATGACTAGGATGCAGCTTGGATTTGGGTTCACCCTATGCACATGTGCCTCCTGTAATTTTTCCTCAATCTTTGTCGGTTCCTTTTCTGCTTCAGCTGTCAGTTTTCTTGGACTATTCAAATCTTTATCACCATCTATGGTTTCGTTTAAATAAAATATTAGATCATGTGTTATCCCAACATCTGGTCATAGACTGGAAATGTCTCCTAACAATCTTTCTAAGTTAATAAGAGTCTTTAACCGGTCTCGCCTAATCTGTGCCTTTCGTGTTTTAATTTTCTCTAACCCGATTATGTAACCTAGGTAATTAATAGAATTTTCTCTTTGAATCTTTTCATGGTTAATTTGTAATCTCCACCTAGTTAAACTTTCTTTACTTATTCAAACATCTTTACTAAAGTATCTTTTTTTGAGTCACATAACAACATGTCATCGAAGTAATGATAAATTATGGACTTGGGGAATTGCTTACAAATTATTTCCAATGTCTTATTAGAAAATATTGGCACAATGTGGGACTATTGAGCATGCCCTGTGGGAGGACAGTCCGTTGATATCTCCTATTATGCTGAGAAATATTACAAGTAGGCATTGTGAAGGCACATTTTTCTCTATCCTTTCCTTGTAATGGTATGCTGAATGAACAATCTTTCAAATTAATGACTATAAGAGGCCATCCTTTTGGTAATAGAGAAGGGAAAGGAATTCCAGAATGTGGTGGGCCCATAGGTAGAATTACCTTGTTGACAGCTCTTATCTGTCACCATTCTCCATTTACCGGATTTGTTTTTTAAAACAAACACAGGAGAATTCCAATGGCTGGTGATTCTTCAATATGGTGAGCATCTAGTTGCTCTTGCACCAGCTGTTCCAATGCTTGTAATTTATCTTCATCTAGAGGCCACTGTTTGATCCTTATTGGCTTCTCAGTTAGCCATTTTAAATGTAGGGCTGTTGGTTTCTCTAAAGGTTTGGTATTTGCTGTATGTTCTTATACAGCATGAATGGCTGATGACCTTTTCCCATAATAACATATCGTTTCCAGAATTCTTAGTTCCTGGAACTACAGTAATGTTGACCTGTGTATTCCATTGCTATAGCAGGTCACGGCCCCATAAATTTATTGCAATATTGGCAATATATGGTCTTATTTGCCCTTCAGGCCCTATGCATTTAACCCTTCTTGTACTTTGTTTTTCCCGAGATAGGGTTCCCATTACCAAGAACTGAACATCTACCTCTTGAATAGGCCAATTCGGATGCCAATATTCTGTAGTAATGATACTTACAACCGCACCTGTGTCTAAGAAGCCTTCTATAAAAGTGACATTTATACTGACTCTTAGCTTTGGTCTTTGATCATTAATAGAAGTCTGCCAAATTATAAGTTTACTCTGTCCTACTGGGTTTTTTGACTGATCCTCTGTGTGTAATTCATCATTTAGACCAGTATTATTTTTTTTCTCTTGAATTGGAGATTTTAATTTTCTTGGTGAGTCATGTTCTCTATTGTTAGTGGGAATGACTTTGCCACTGTTGGCTTGGGGGCCTGCGAGAGGCCCCTCAAGGATTTTCCCGACGGTAATGGGTTGACTTATCTGTATGTTGTTGACTTGCCTTTGTTGGATCAATGTCGGCCTTTAACGCATCTCATACATATACCTGAAGGCCCAGTTCTCCTATTTTTGACTTTCCCAGAAGGGATATTATTCGTAGAAATCCTTTGTCTGCAATCCCTTTTCAGATGTCCTAATTTATCACAATTTAAACACCTGGCAGTTTGATGTCTCTCCGCTTCTCCTACCCAGGATTCATCATTATAGATAAACGTCTCAACATTCATTGTATGCTGAATCCATTCATCCATAGGTGCTGATCTAAATTTTAAAGGCCCAATTATCTTTTTGCATTCTATGTTTGCATTCTCAAAAGCTAGAGATTCAAGAAGTAGTCGTATAGCTTCTGGGTCTGTTAACATCAATGTCCCGATCCTTAGTTAGTGTTTGCAAAAAGCAAAAAATGGTTCTTTCTGTCTCTGCCTAATTCTGTTATATGATTCAACCCTTTTTGCTGGATCTTGTAGCCTATTCAAATCATTTAAAGCTGCTTGGTAACATAAACACAGCACTTCATCACCATAAAGAGGTTGTACCTGTGGATCACCATATTCTCCTACACCAAGAATTTGATCTTGAGAAACCTCCACACATACTGCTCTTCCTTGCTTTTCCATATGTTTGGATTCTTCTCTGAAATCGATTCCAAACACCAAGCAAGGTCCATTATCTACAACTGCAGACACTAACTGATGGAAATCATGGGTGGTAGCCCTAGCATTAGAAGCCCAAGTCCTTATCATTTCCTTAACATATGCATATTGCAAGCCAAAGGTAAAAATAGCTTGCTTAATTTCTTTTAGATCCTTCATTGCTATTGGCATAGATCTAGCTTCTGTGACTTCCTTTCAGCCTGTAGAAATTGACGCTTTGTTAGAATGAATTACAGGGTATGTCGCTAAAACCCTGGGTAAGCCTGTTCTAATGGCTGATGGTGGCATTGTATCCTGTCCTTGAGCCTTCTTACTCTGTTCACCAGCTCCAATAATTTCTTCAATCATTTCAAGTCTTTTTTCATTGTCTCTCTTAAATCCTGAATCTCCTGACTTACATGTGTTTCTAGTGATTCCACTTAGGTACCAATTTTTTGGTCCCCGTTCTGCACCTTTGATTCCAAAGCTTTTGCAACCTGAATCTCCTGATCTGCATGAGTTTCTAGTTAAGATTGCGTGGTTCTTAGGAGGGCATATTTTCCCGAAATGAAAGAATATTCAAAAGGATACTGAAACCTGGTAACCAGTAAATTAAGTTGTCCCCATAGTTGTCTAAACCTTGTATGACATAACCCATATTTTTGTTAAGCAAAAACATAAAATTCGTGTTGGAAACGGGAAATGCCATATTACCTATTGTCCAGCAGGTGGCGCTGTTGCCAAGTCGTGATGAAAACTGGTTCTTGTTTCGGTGTCCGCATAGTATTTGTTAGAAACTGGGAATTGAAAGTTGCTCAACAAAGTAAATATTAAATCAATTCCGTACACAGAACCATAAACCCAGAAACCAGGGGTAGAGAAGAGTAACCCGGACAGAGTCGTCCCACGGGGTTGCAGCTTACGTGAGCCGGTAACCGCATGCTCTGGTTCGCTCCGCTTAATAGCTGCGCTTGCAAGGGAGATTTGAAAACGACTCAGAAAAGAGCAGACCACATGTGCAGAGACTCCGCGTGCCTGTGTAGTTGAAATCCACGTAGGGAGGCATAAGATAGCCTGCATGGGGACTTGAAGTCAATCCGAGGTGTCTAAAGGAAAATATAAATAACTGCAGCAAGAAAAGCCACTTGCCTGATGATTTACGTTAAACTGCTGGCTCCACTGCTATTCCTAAAAATGTGCCATTAAAAAGTTGAACAGGTTTTAATGTAGCTATGATCTTCCAAATTTTCAGCGGTATTACAGTAAGGGTTGTGATGAAGGCAATCCATGCCAGAAGACGGCTTCCTGTTACTGTTTTGTTATGTTTCATTCCTCCTGGTGACAGTGATCAAGTCACAAGTTGTGATATTTCCGAACAAGTGGTCCTTAGTTCACCATATGTAACATAATTGATCAATTTATTTAGAATTATTTTGTCAAACTAGCTCCAACAAGTTTTTCCAAATAATTGGCTGAAATTTTAAGAAAATACCTGAAATCTGGACATACAGGTTATGCAAAATCATATTTTTTATTACTATTATTTTAGTTATGATTAATGCATTATGTGTACAGTCTTTGAAGACAAGCATGAGATGTAAAATGGTCATTTGTATTTTTTCTTTGTTTATTTACATTATGGATTAATTGATTGATGACTGTAGTACCATCCCTGCACCTCTGTTATGAAGGTGACTTGATTATGAAAGAATTTTTTATGTATTCTTGGATTTGGTTTGAGTAGTTAATTGAGTTATTTTGGATTCATGTTCGGTAGTGTGATTAGTTAGTAATTCTCTTTCTTCCATGAATCTGCCTGTGGTTTTTTGTATCAATCTAACTGTAGTCTCATAAAAAGAGTTGGGCGATGTCCTTCTGGTTATATTCTGTGCAACACTTTGAGGAGTATGTGAAGTTCCGATAGAATTCTTCATTAAAACCACTTTGCCCTGGGATATTTTCCTTGCTTTTGATGATACCTTCTATGTCCTTAAAGAGTATATGCCTATTAAAATTGCTCCCCTGGGCTTGGTTTAATTTAGGGATATGGTCCCTCACTGGAAAATTTTCCGTTTCTTTTTTTTCCCTAAACTTGTGGAGTACATGTTTCTGTGGTATGATCTAAGAATTCTCTGTATTTCCTTAGTGTCTGCTGTCATGTATCCATTTCTATTTTTGGAGTGTTAGTTTGTATATTTTCTCTCGGCTCTTTTATTAGTTTGCATACTGGTTTCTCAATTTAGTTATTTTCACTAAGAACCTGCTCTTTGTCTCATTGATTCATTGCATTCTTTTTTCTTTAATTTAATTAATTTCAGCCCTCATTTAGATAATTTCCTGTTCTTTAATACTTCTGTGCATGTCCGCTTTTTGTCTTCTAGGTTATTCATATGTATTGTTAAGTAGCTAGTGTTAGCTGTCTGTATATGCCACGATTTTTCCTCTTAGCACCGCTTCCATGGTGTTCCAGAGTTTTGCATGTTAGTGTCATTTAGTAGTTTAATTTTAGGAAGTCTTTAATGTCTTTCTTTATTAATTCTTCATTGTAATAAGAACCATCGGGCTGCTTCCCCGGCACCCGGCTGTCCGCATGGCTTTACCAAAAATAATTACATGGAAACTGTTCTTTTCATCACTGCCTGGCCTCTTAGTTCCAGCCTCTTATTGGGTAGCTCTTACAGATTGATGTAACGCAGTTCTGATATTCTGTGTAGTACCACGTGCTGGCTTACCAGGAAAGATTTTAACCTGCGTTTTTCTTGAGTGTGATAATCTTGGCCACTCCCTGACTCGGCTTCTTTCTCTCAGCCTTCTGTTCTGTTTATTCCACCCACCTAAGGGTTTGCCTATAAAATGGGCGTAGGGAGTGTCTTTATTAATTAACGAATGAAAGCAACAGATTACTACAAGACCAACCTCCATCATTTCCCCCTTTTCTGTTTAAACAAAAAAGAAAGGCTTTCACTTTAATATAGTAAGATTACATGTCGCAAAGCAGTTATCAATCAAGAATTATAGTTACAATATTTTTCTATTTTATTATTTGTCATAACTAAGGAAAACTATAACTATTTGTTCTTAAACTCCTTCAAAGTCTCTAGAATGATATATAAACAAGAGATCCAAAACTCTAGAAATTACAGAGAAATCTCACTGCCTGGACAGTCACCCAAAGTTCTTTTGTACTGTTTGGGCATCCATCTTCAGTCTTCAGGCACATAGTATCCAGTAGACGTTTTCATCAAGCATGATATTCCAGAGAAAGTACGGTCAATTTTTGCCGTGTCCTGCCGAACAACGAAAGACCATCTTACATTTTGGCGAGTTTAGTAGTCCTCTCTTTGAGGGTTCTCTGTGTCCAGTTCATGCAACAGTCCAGGCAAGTGCAGTTTCTTGCCAAAATGGTTATCAAACTCCATAATGGAGCCTCTTCAATGCCCATCTTCCACTTGAAGAAGATTGTTGCTGACAGGAGCAGATGTGTCTCATTGTCATGAAAAGCTCTAAGTTACTAAAATATTTTAAATGCCATTTTCTGCAGTCTTTGAAAGATATGAATACTGCCTATCTAACTGAAATATATCTCTATATATCTAGAAAATCTAACATGGCTACAAGCTTGACTATTATTGATGATTGTCCTTTAATAGCGTACATTACCTAATTATAAGTTGCATTTTAGATGAACTATACAATCACAATATAGTAATCAAGATCAGAAATACATATACATATAACCAATTTGACCTTAAAATCCATACCAACACAAATTATTCATATCTATATCATATCCCCCTTTAAATGTAAAAGAATATTTATAAACAATATTTGGTGACATGGGTGCAGTTTTTTCTCTCCAACCTGCTTCCTGATGTACATGGACGCTGTTATTCCGGTCTTTTAATGGATAACCTGTGTGCCACGGTCATCTTAGTTGAATGTTGACTGAAGTCATTTTTTGTGGGCCTTTCAGGAGGGCGTGGTCTTTCAAGTCATATGGGGAAAGAAGAAATGAACAGGGTTTCATCCTTTGTGAAAACAAAAGAAGACCCTCTCCAAAGCATCATATCATTAGACCCATATTCTGAAATCATGATATCATTATATCCATTGTGGTTTATCTTGGAAGCCCATATAATGAAATGTCTCTGTACTTAGCTCCTTTACAGACAAAACTTTTAAAGAAAACCCATTGTACATAATCCTGACTCTCTGTGAATTTTTCATTTTAACGTGGGTTATTTGTTTTTACTTCTTATAATCAATAACTGTCTGAACTCTGTCTCTTTAAAGACTGTACCCTTTTTTGAAAAAACCATTAGCTTTATTGTCTATGTTCTTTTTTTTCTCTCTCTCAAGCTTGCGTACACTCATCCAACTTTGTTGTCTTTTATGTCTGACTCTGTTTCATTGTGATTCTGTAATTTTTTTTCTATCCTGGATCACTTTGTTTTGAGCTTTTAAATCGTTATGTCCTTAAGAATCTAAGCTGTGACACTTCTAGGCCAAAAACAGGTCCTGCCAGCTTGCTCCACCCAGCAGAATATGGCGGGACTGCTCGTGTCTCTGATCCTTGCACATTGCACCAGTAACATGAGCTGCTTGTGCCTCTGAGCCGCAGCACGCAATGACTTCCTTTTATGCACACAGTTAGTCTAGTTGCACTTTACTCCAAATGATCCATTCAAAAGGTCTGTCTCCCATAAGAGCATGACAGATCGCAATGGTGGCAGTGCCCATAAAGCCTCCATTTTAAAACACCCAGTTTTTTCCTTCTGCTGAGTCAGGACAATTTCTTTGTGGCGATCAACACAGAAACAGCAACAAGCTCTCTTAAAGTTTCTATCTCTCCTTTTTAAGCCCTCAGGTTTCATGTGGAGTTCATTATCACGCTGGGTGCCACTCTGTTGAATTGAGAGCAGCAGGGCTTCGTCCCCGGCACCCGCCCACCCGTACGCATGGCTTTACCTGAAATAATTACACATAAACTGTATTCTTGTAAACAATGCATGGTTCCTGATTTCCAGCCTATTGTTGGCTAGTTCTTACATATTATTCTAACCCATTTCTAATATTTTGTGTAGTACCACGAGTTGGATTACCAGGAAAGATCTTAACCTGCGTCTGTCTAGTGCGGGAGAATCATGGCGACTCCCAAATTTGGCTTCTTTTCCCCATCATTCTGTTCTGTTTACTCCACCCACCTAAATGAAAGCAACAGATAAATACAAGACCCACCTCCATCACTTACTGTACTCTGTGCTGGTTCAATAGTTTTCTGTTTACATTACTTTGTAGGATTTCATAGAGTACTGTTGTTGTCAAGTTCTAACCTTAAACTGGTGTGATCTCATAAGACACAATGTAGTTGTTCAAATTTTTTGTGTCTGTGAATTTTTGCTGTATTACACAGTGTGTGGTCAGTTTTATGGAATGTTTTATGAGCTGCTGAGATTGTTCTATTCTTTCTGGTTTGTGCTGAGTATTTTATAGAAGTTTGTAATGCCAATTTCATTTATTACTGAGATTCCCTACCAGTACTGTGTGTGGTTTGATGATTATTTTGAGTTACAGTTACGTATCTTTAATATGTGTTTGTGCTCTTGTATTATGGGCATAGATGAATATTGAGGCTTCATCTTGATCAATTGACTGTTATTAACATAGTGTCCTTCTCCAAGTGTTATGATTTATTTTAATTTGAAATCAATTTTTTTTATGGTAAAATAGCCACACCTGCTTGTTTCTTGCGTCCTTTTCCCTAACCTTTACTGTGAGGTACTGTCTGTTTTTGAGGTTGAGGTGTGTTTCCTGTATACACCAGATGGCTGATTCTTGTTTTCCTATCTGTTTTCGTAGCTTTTGTCATTATTTGTGGATTTAGTTCATGTATATATAGAGATATTAATGACTAGTCATTGATAGATTTTGTTATTTTTCAGTCATAGTGGCTATGTGTTTCCCTTTCAAAAATTCTTGCTGATGTGAGTTTGCTTGTTGCTTTGGAATTTTTGATTGAACTTCGCTTTCTTGTTTGGGTTTTCTTTCTAGTAAGTCTGGTTATTTTGATGCGTATTTTAAAGGTATGTTTATTTTTTGTCATGTGATATCTTGTTTTCTCCAATGGTGAAAGAAAGCTTGGCTGGTTTTAGTAGTGTGTATTTGTGTCCAAGGGCTCATTGTGTGCTGCATATGTAACCAAGATCTTTTGGCTGTCATGGTTTCCATTGCTAAGTTTGGAGTTATTCTTAGGTTTTCCTAAATGTTACTTGGCTTTAGTCCTTTCTGGTTCCTAATATTCTTTCTTTATTCTGTAGGCTTTTGTGTTTGATGTTTTATGATGTGACGACGGGATCTTTTAAATCTCTTTGTTCTTCATGCTTCTTATATCTCCACAGGGATCTCCTCTATGTTGGGAAAGTTTTCTTTATTTTTTGTCATTATATTTTCTGTGTCTTCTATTCCAAATTTTCTTTGGGTTCATATTTTGTTTTCTTGTTTTCCTGTCCGTTTTGTTAATTTGTTAGTTTTACTTTTTATTTTTTTCATGAACTGATCTAGTTATCTTCAAACCCAGAGATTCTCTCTTCCATGTCTTTCATTATGTCTGTTATAATTCCCTTTATAATTCCTGTCAATTTTACCTTGTTTTTTATATCTAGTCTTTCCATATTTTGTGTTTTCTTTATTGCATATATTTCGGTCTTAAGTCTTAAACCATTTCTTTCCTACAATAGTTTGATTTTTTTTTTCTGGATAATCTGGGTTTTTCTGTGAGTGGTTCATTAATTTCTTTAAGTTTTTTGCTGTTGCTTTTTTTTTAATTTTAATGGGCCGTTTTTACTTTAAAGATCTCTATCCTCTCCATAATTTTATCTTTTTAAATGGTTTTAGTTTGATTATTCTTGGTTATGATGTCTGCCTGGTCTGTGATCACCTGATTCTTATGTTACTGTGATGCTTTTTAGTTTTTTTGATAAATTCTTTCATTGGAGTATGCCCATGTATTCTTTTCATTTAAATGGTATTAGTCTGATTATTCTTGGTTACGATGTATGCCTGGTCTGTGATCATCTGATTCTGATGTTACTTTGATGCTTTTTAGGTTTTTTGATAAATTCTTTAATTGGAGTATGCCCATGTTTTCTTTTCATTTGATCCTGGCAGCGTCTTTGTATCTTGTTTCGATTCTTACTGTGGCTGTCATTTGGCAACTGTTCTTGGTCTGCTCTCTGTCTCAGAGGTCTCATTTAGCCTGCTTTCTTGTTTTATTTTATTGAGTTGCTCTTTTGGTCTAGTATGTGAGGTCATTGTTTGGTTTTCGAGTTCCTCTCTTTTTTTTATAACCTGAGGAAGGTAGTGTAGGGCCCCAAATACTTTTCCTACTATGGATGTCCTTGAGAGTGGGGTGTTGTGATGTCCTACAGTGTGTGGTGTTGTGCTGTGTTGCTGGTCATGCGCCGCTTGTTTCTCTCTGTATTGTAACACATTCCTTTCCTAGATTCATCGCGGTGGCACGAGAAATGGTGAGTTTTTTGGGTCCGATGTGATTAGCAGCTTCCAGGGTACAGTGATTTCTTTGGGTATTAGGTTAGAGTGCATTCAGGCAACTCTCTCCTGTTAGTTACCTAGAGAAGAAAAGCCATTTGTGATGGGGCCTGGGCATTAGACCCTGAATGAATGTCCTAGATGTTTGGTTGTCCTACCGGTTACCTGCACACTCCGTTCTTGGTCCTTGCTTAGGAAAAGGTTCTATGGCTAGGGTTTGGTGTTAAGTTCTATGGTTAAGGCTAGTTTTATGTGTTAGTTGGTTGCTGGTTGGTTGCTGGTTAGTTGGTTAGATGGTTAGGGGGTTACTCGTTAGCTGGTTGCTTGTTAGCTGGTTGCTGGTTATTTTGTTGATGGTTTTTTGGGTGCTGGTTAGTTGGTTAACTTGTTAGGGGATTTCTGGTTAGTTGGTTAGATGGTTAGGGGTTACAGGTTGGTTACTTGTTAGCTGGTTACTGGTTAGTTGGTTACCGGTTAGTTGGTTTCTGGTTAGTTGGTTAGATGGTTAGGGGGCTTACTGTTTAGTTGCTAACTGGTTAGTTGCTAACTGGTTAGTTGCTAACTGGTTAGTTGCTTACTGGTTAGATGCTTGCTGGTTAGTTTGTTACTGGTTTGTTACTGGTTAGTTTGTTACTGGTTTGTTACTGGTTAGTTTGTTACTGGTCAGTTGGTTGGTGGTTAGTAGGTAAAATGGTTAGGGGGTTACTCGTTAGCTGGTTGCTGGTTAGCTGATTGCTGGTTATTTGGTTGCAGGTTAGTTGGTTAAATTGTTAGGGGATTACTGCTTATTTGGTTATATGGTTAGCTGTTTACTGTTTACTTGGTTACTGGTTAGCTTGTTACTGGTTAGTTGGTTGCAGGTTAATTGGTTGATGGTCAGTTGGATAAATGGTTAGCGGATTACTTGATAGTTGGTTGCTGGTTAATTGGTTACTGGTTAGTTGGTTGCTGATTATTTGGTTGCTGGTTAGTTCGATGGTTATGGGGTTACTGGTTAGCCGTTTACTGGTTATGGGGTTAATGGTTAGCTGCTTAATGATTAGATGTTTAGCTGGTTACTGGTTAGCTGGTTAATGGTTAGCTGGTTACTTGTTAGCTGGTTACTGGTTAGTTGGTTACTAGTTAGTTGGTTGCTGGTTGTTTACATGGTTAGGGGGTTACTGGTTAGGTGCTAACTGGTTAGTTGCTTGCTGGTTAGTTTGTTACTGGTTTGTTACTGGTTAGTTTGTTACTGGTTAGTTGGTTGCTGGTTAGTAGGTAATACGGTGTAGGGGGTTACTCGTTAGCTGGTTGCTGGTTAGTTGGTTAAATTTTTAGGGGATTATTGCTTATTTGGTTATATGGTTAGCTGCTTACTGGTTATTTGGTTGCAGGTTAATTGGCTGATGGTTAGTTGGTTAAATGGTTAGGGGATTACTGGATAGTTGGTTACTGGTTAGTTGGTTACTGGTTAGTTGGTTGTTGATTATTTGGTCGCTGGTTAGATAGTTTGATGGTTGGGGTTACTGGTTAGCCATTTACTGGTTAGGTGGTTACTGGTTAGCTGGTTATTTTTTAGCTGGTTACTTGTGTGCTGATTACTTGTTAGCTGGTTACTTGTTAGCTGGTTACCGTTTATCTGGTTACTGTTTAGCTGGTTACTGGTTAGCTGTTTACTGGTTAGCTGGTTACTGGTTAGCTGTTTACTGGTTAGCTGGTTACTGGTTACTTGGTTACTGTTTAGTTGGTTGCTGGTTGTTTAGATGGTTAGGGGTTACTGGTTAGTAGCTTGCTGGTTAGTTTGTTACTGGTTTGCTGGTTACTGGTTAGTTGGTTAGCTGGTTAGCTGGTTACTGTTTAGCTGGTTACTGTTTATATGGTTACTGGTTAGCCGGTTACTGGTTAACCGGTTACTGGTTAGCTGGTTGCTGGTTAGCTGGTTGCTGGTTTGCTGGATGCTGGTTAGTTGGTTGCTGGTTAGTTGGTTGCTGGTTAGTTGGTTAGATGGTTTGGGAGTTACTGATTAGTTGGTTACTGGTTAGTTGGTTACTTGTTAGCTGATTACTGATTGTTTACTGATTTGTTAGAGGTTAGTTGGTTATTGGTTAGTTGGTTATTGGTTAGTTGTTTGCTGGCCACTTGGTTACTGGTTAGATGGTTGCTAGTTGTTATGATGGTTAACGGGTTACTGGTTAGTTGCTTACTGGTTAGCTGGTTAGCTGGTTACTGGTTAGCTGTTTAGTGGTTGGTTGCTTGTTAGTTGGTTGCTGTTTAGTTGGTTGCTGTTTAGTTGGTTGCTGTTTAGTTGGTTGCTGGTTATTTGTTTAGATTGTTAGGGGGTTACTCGTTAGCTGGTTGCTGGTTAGCTGGTTTCTGGTTAGTTGGTTTCTGGTTAGTTGGTTCAATTGTTAGGGGATTACTAGTTATTTTATTAGATGATTATTGGGTTACTGGTTAATTGGTTACTGTTTAGTTGGTTGTTTACTTTGTTAATGGTTAGTTTGTTCGATGGTTAGGGGATTACTGGTTAGCTGTTTACTGTTTAGGGGGTTAATGGTTAGCTGGTTAGGTTTACTTGTTAATTGGTTACTGTTGGTTGTTTATTAATGGTTAGTTTGTTCGATAGTTAGGGGATTACTGGTTAGCTGTTTACTTGTTAGGGGGTTAATGGTTAGCTGGTTACTGGTTAGCTGGTTACTTGTTAGCTGGTTACTTGTTAGCTGGTTACTTGTTAGCTGATTACTTGTTAGCTGGTTACTGTTCAGTTGGTTGCTGGTTATTTAGATGGTTGGGGTTTTACTGGTTATTAGCTTCCTGGTTAATTACTGGTTAAATGGTTACTGCTTAGTTGGTTAAATGGTTAGGGGATTACTGGTTAGGTGGTTACTGGTTAGTTGGTTACTGGTTAGCTGGTTAGATGCTTAGCTGGTTAGATGCTTAGCTGGTTAGATGCTTAGCTGGTTACTGTTTAGTCGGTTACTGGTTACCCGGTTACTGGTTACCTGGTTACTGGTTAGCTGGTCACTGTTTAACTGTGTACTTGTTAGGTGGTTTCTGTATAGCTGGTTACTTGTTAGCTGGTTACTGGTTAGATGGTTACTTGTTACCTGGTTATTGGTTACCTGGTTACTTGTTAGCTGGTTACTGGTTAGCTGGTTACTGGTTAGCTGGTTACTGGTTACCTGGTTACCTGGTTACTGGTTAGTTGGTTGCAGGTTAGTTGGTTGCTGTTTAGTTGGTTAAATGGTTAGGGGATTACTGGTTAGCTGGTTACTGTTTAGCTGGTTACTGGTTAGCTTGTTACTGTTTAACTGTTTACTTGTTAGGTGGTTACTGTATAGCTGGTTACTTGTTAGCTGGTTACTGGTTAGTTGGTTACTGTTTACCTGGTTACTGTTTACCTGGTTACTGTTTACCTGGTTACTGGGTACCTGGTTACTGGGTACCTGGTTACTGGTTAGCTGTTACTGGTTAGCTGGTTACCTGGTTATTTGTTAGTTGGTTGCAGGTTAGTTGGTTGCTGTTTAGTTGGTTAAATGGTTAGGGGATTACTGGTTAGCTGGTTACTGGTTAGCTGGTAACTGGTTAGTTGGTTGCTGGTTTGTTTCTAGTTAGATGATTGCTGGATAGCAGGTTGCTGGTTAGTTTGTTAGATGGTTAGGGGGTTATTGGTTAGTTGGTTACTGGTTAGTCTATTACTGGTTAGTTGGTTGCTGTTTAGTTGTTTGCTGTTTAGTTGGTTAAATGGTTAGGGGATTACTGGATAGGTGGTTACTGGTTAGTTGGTTACTGGTTAGCTGGTTAGATGCTTAGCTGGTTAGATGCCTAGCTGGTTAGATGCTTAGCTGGTTACTGTTTAGTCGGTTACTGGTTACCTGGTTACTGGTTACCTGGTTACTGGTTAGTTGGTCACTGTTTAACTGTGTACTTGTTAGGTGGTTTCTGTATAGCTGGTTACTTGTTAGCTGGTTACTGCTTAGGTGGTTACTGTTTACCTGGTTACTGGTTACCTGGTTAGTTGTTCGATGGTTACTGGTTAGCTGGTTACTGGTTACCTGTTTACCTGGTTACTGGTTAGCTGGTAACTGGTTAGTTGGTTGCTGGTTTGTTTCTGGTTAGATGGTTGCTGGATAGCTGGTTGCTGGTTAGTTTGTTAGATGGTTAGGGGGTTATTGGTTAGTTGGTTACTGGTTAGTCTATTACTGGTTAGTTGGTTGCTGTTTAGTTGGTTGCTGTTTAGTTGGTTAAATGGTTAGGGGATTACTGGTTAGCTGGTTACTGGCTAGCTGGTTACTGGTTAGTTGGTTGCTGGTTTGTTTCTGGTTAGTTGGTTGCTGGTTAGATTGTTTCTGGTTAGCTGTTTGCTGGTTAGTTGGTTAGATGGTTAGGGGGTTATTGGTTAGTTTGTTACCGGTTAGTCTGTTACTGGTTAGGTGGCTGATGGTTACTTGGTTGCTGGTTAGTTGGTTGCTGGTTAGTTGTTTCCTAGTTAGTTTGTTGCTGGTTAGTTGGTTAGATGGTTATCTGGTTAATGGTTACTTGGTTACTGGTTAGCTTTTTAATGGTTAGTTTGTTGAGGTTACTTGGTTGCTGTTTAGTTGTTTGAATGGTTAGGGGATTACTGGTTTGCTGGTTACTGGTTAGCTGGTTACCTGGTTAGCTGGTTAGATGCTTAGCTTGCTATATGCTTAGCTGGTTACTGTTTAGTCGGTTACTGGTTACCTGGTTACTGGTTACCTGGTTACTGGTTAGCTGGTTACTGTTTAACTGTGTACTTGTTAGGTGGTTTCTGTATAGCTGGTTACTTGTTAGCTGGTTACTGGTTAGGTGGTTACTGTTTACCTGGTTACTGGTTACCTGGTTAGTTGTTAGCTGGTTACTGGTTAGCTGGTTACTGGTTACCTGTTTACCTGGTTACTGGTTAGTTGTTTGCAGGTTAGTTGATTGCTTTTTATTTGGTTAAATGGTTAGGGGATTACTGGTTAGCTGGTTACTGGTTAGCTGGTAACTGGTTAGTTGGTTGCTGGTTTGTTTCTGGTTAGATGGTTGCTGGATAGCTGGTTGCTGGTTAGTTTGTTAGATGATTAGGGGGTTATTGGTTAGTTGGTTACTGGTTAGTTGGTTGCTGTTTAGTTGGTTGCTGTTTAGTTGGTTAAATGGTTAGGGGATTACTGGTTAGCTGGTTACTGGCTAGCTGGTTACTGGTTAGTTGGTTGCTGGTTAGTTGGTTAGATGGTTAGGGGGTTATTGGTTAGTTTGTTACCGGTTAGTCTGTTACTGATTAGGTGGCTGATGGTTAGTTGGTTGCTGGTTAGTTGGTTGCTGGTTAGTTGTTTCCTAGTTAGTTTGTTGCTGGGTAGTTGGTTAGATGGTTATCTTGTTAATGGTTACTTTGTTACTGGTTAGCTTTTTAATGGTTAGTTTGTTGAGGTTACTTGGTTGCTGTTTAGTTGTTTGAATGGTTAGGGGATTACTGGTTTGCTGGTTACTGGTTAGCTGGTTACCTGGTTAGCTGGTTAGATGCTTAGCTGGTTAGATGCTTAGCTGGTTACTGTTTAGTCGGTTACTGGTTACCTGGTTACTGGTTACCTGGTTACTGGTTAGCTGGTTACTGTTTCACTGTGTACTTGTTAGGTGGTTTCTGTATAGCTGGTTACTTGTTAGCTGGTTACTGGTTAGTTGGTTACTGGCTACCTGGTTACTGTTTACCTGGTTACTTGTTAGCTGGTTACTGGTTAACTGGTTACTGGTTACCTGGTTACCTGGTTACTGGTTAGTTGGTTGCAGGTTAGTTGGTTGCCTTTTAGTTGGTTAAATGGTTAGGGGATTACTGGTTAGCTGGTTACTGTTTAGCTGGTTACTGGTTAGCTTGTTACTGTTTAACTGTTTACTTGTTAGGTTGTTACTGTATAGCTGGTTACTTGTTAGCTGGTTACTGGTTAGTTGGTTACTGTCTTCCTGGTTACTGTTTACCTGGTTACTGGGTACCTGGTTACTGGTTAGCTGGTTACTGGTTAGCTGGTTACCTGGTCACTTGTTAGTTGGTTGCAGGTTAGTTTGTTGCTGTTTAGTTGGTTAAATGGTTAGGGGATTACTGGTTAGCTGGTTACTGGTTAGCTGGTTACTGGTTACCTGTTTACCTGGTTACTGGTTAGTTGGTTGATGTTTAGTTGCTTGCTTTTTAGTTGGTTAAATGCTTAGGGGAT